>NC_133293.1:8115703-8451074 GCF_005239225.2 Populus alba
AGAGGAGCTGGATTCATTTCTCTGGAAAACCTACTGTTCTTTGCAAAGACATTTTCAGTAAGATTCTTTATCTGGCAATACCGAGAAGTTTGAATAAATAGGCATACACCAGGCTATGTTTTGCAATAACATTATCTGTTTTTTTCGTGACAGCCATCATTTCAACATTTGCTAAGAAAACAAGGAGGAAAACGATCTGCTTGGGAGTATCCATTCGCTGTTGCTGGTGTAAATATCACATTTATGATTATGCAGATGCTTGACCTTGATGCCAGTAAGTGTGCAATGAATATTAGCTTTTCTCCAGAATTTAACATCAACTGCATCTTGACAAACATCTTAATTACTATTCTCATTCTTTAATTAATTAATTTAAAAAACACAAAAGGTTATGGCTAAATCAAATGTTGTCACACACAAAACACTTCTCCTAAATAGTGTTTTTTTGTTTGTTTTTTTCCATTCAATTTCACATTTCACTACCTAATTTATCTTTTAATATTAGTTTATTTTTGAAATTATACTTTATAATTTTTAAAATTTATTTCCATCTCATAACTTAAGTTGTGCATTTAACAAGTTAACTTGAATTGTTTTTTTTACCACCTTTTTTAATTGATTTTTAAAAAAAATTATTCTTTAATATTAGGTTATAATTGGTTTTCAATTAGCTTTCTACATGGTTATCCTGATCGTGGATTTGATAAGTTAAACTATTAATTTTTTATGTTCTTTTTTAATTGAGATTCATAATTTTTGTTATTTGCTTTCCATGAGATTATCTCGATCTCATGATCTGGGTCGTAAGTTTAGTAGGTTGACCTGAGTTGACTTAATTTATTTTTTTGGATTTCTTTTTAATTGGATTTTTTTTTTAATTTCACCCTCCAACAATTCAATATTTGTTTTTTATTTAGTTTTTTTTTTAATTTCATATTTTAATATTAGGTTGTTTGAGAATTGAGCAACAAATTTTTTTTAATTTATTTTTTGTGAAATTATCTTGATCCCACGACTTTTTTTTTTTCTTTCTGATTTCAACCCTTAACATTTGATTTGTTGGAAATGAGCTTTGTATATTTTTTTTATAAAGTTATTCTAATCTCATGATTAAGGTTGCAGGTCTAATATGTTTGACTAGGTTGACTTGAGTTATTTTTTATTAATATTTTTTTAATAATTTTTTTTTTACTTTATCTTTCAACATTGAGTTTGTTGGAAATTGAACTTTATAATTTTTTATGATATGCTTTTTATATGATTATTTTGATTTTATGACCTAGATTATGAGTGCAGTAGGTTAATTTAAATTGACTCGAGTAGTTTTTTTTTAATATATTTTTAATTTCATTACTTAATATTTTGTTGATGAAGAACTATTCTTGATAACTTATTTTTATATAATTTATATAATGTTATCATAGTTTTATGATACGAGATATAAATTTGATAGGTTAGCTCAGGTTTAATATGCTGTTTCAATATTATTTTTAAAATATTATTCAAAATATTACTGTATCAATATTTAATAAAAATATCATCTAATATACATCATGTTTTATGTTCATGACTAAGTGTTTTTTTTTTTTTTTTTTTTTTTAAGTCCCCAAGGGGTGTAGCGTGGTGGCAAAGGGCTTGAGATCTGCACAGCAGGTCTTGAGTTCGAGTCAGGGCGTGCACTTTTTATAAGAGCCTGGGACAGCCGGGGTTTTACTCGCTTATCTGGGCCCACAAAGTGCGCTTTCCGGAGGGTGGAGTTTCCTCGAATTCAAAAAAAAAAAAAAGTTTTTTTTTTTTAAGTTAAAGAACACATTAAAAATGCTTAGAAATTTTTTGAAGTTAAAAAAATTTCAACCAATGGGGCGGAGCAGGCTAATGATACTCCTAGAAGATCTTCATGAACCAACACATTTTTATTTTGGCCTAAATTTGCTGTTTTTGACATTTTTTTTTCGGTGAACTTATTTTATGCAGTGAAACCTCGAACATTTTCCAGGCCAGTTTTCTTACAGATTCTGTCAGGTAAGAAGTAGCAGCTATATCCAGTAAAAATTAAGTACATGCAATCATATCTTCGAACCTTTTTTAATTTGATTATAGTTATTTTTTAAAATATTTTTTTATTTAAAAATATATCAAAATAATATATATTTTTTATTTTTTAAAAATTAATTTTAAAATTAGCACATGAAGATAATTTAAAAAATAAAAAAATATTAATTTTTTTAAAAAAATTTATAAATATTTTTAAAACGTAAAAACAAATCAAAAAATAAATTAAAGAGTTGGATACTCTACTTTTCCATTATCCCAGGACATATCAATTCACTTGTTTCTATGGCCGCCTAATGACTAAAATTTGTGCTTTCAGAAAGCGAATGGGCATTTGACCTTCTCTATTGTGTGGCTTTTGTGGTCATGGACAATCAATGGCTACATACAAAGGCTACATACATGGAGTTCAATGTGAGAATCTATTTAGCCTCCTCCATTCCTTTTTGTGTCCATATGGATTGATAGCTTGGTTTTGCTGATCAGTATATCAACACGCCAACTCCCTTTTTGCTGCATGCTGATTGTTAAAGGTCACTGATCAAATGATATATGTACTAGGATGTCTTGAAATCTACTCGAGCCCAGGTAGAGAGAGAACTTCTAATGGATGACGTCTTACGGATTGAAGACATGCCTTCTTACAGCCTTCTCATTTAGCAACAACCTCCTACAGTTTCAGGCCAGGCTGGTTCCGGCCACTGGTGTATTTGTTTAACATTGAAGTTGTGTAAAGTCCCTTTCCTTTTCCTTTTCATCTACTCCCATCTCCTCTCTTGCTAAGTTAATTTGTGATCCTGCTGTTCTGATACATTTCAAAATCTGATGGGAATGCTCTGTTACGCCAACTACAACATTCTGCTTTAAAGCTGTCCGAGGTGGGTGGACATGCAGAGAGCTGTGATACTGATGAGTAATTTTGTATATTTACATTTTTTGAAGCCCCATTTACGAAGTTCAAAGGGGCAGAACTATCAACAGAGAAGCTAAGATGTAAATGAAAGTTTGAACACTGTTCTCCTTTTACTTCTACGAATTGGTCATCCAAATTGACTCTTTTTTCCAGGTTGGGAGTTCCACACGATAAAATGGGAAAAGCTGCTGCATCTTAAAACGAGGCAAAGATAGCACAGAGATTATAGAGAATAAACAACCTACAAGCAGAAGAATAGTGTGGGAAGCGAACTCAAATCACTACTTTGAATGCTATCTGTGATAATTATATTTCTGGGAAGAGAACAGAAAGGAAATCAGTTCTTGAAGTCCCAGGAAGAGATTCATGAACAGGTTGCTAAAAAGTAACAGAGGTTTAAAATCAATCTATTCGTGGTTGTCCAATATGATCATGACAGACGAGCAATCAAATTAATGCTCCACAGCTGAGTTCTGTGAGCAAAAACATGATACGATCCCGAGGATAGAAGAGAACAAGAATGCACTTTATACTGTGAAAATCACTTGCACCACTCTGACAGAAACAATTATTCGTTTATACAGTACAGAGAATTCTTGTAATAATGATTCGTAAATTTATATGATCAGGGAAAGTAGTGTAAAACACACCATCATGATTCAACAGAAATCCCTTGAACTCTTCAAATTTTATCAAAAGAAAGTTCATCTTATTCATATCGATACCAAAGAGTTAATTCTGTACACAGTACAAACCATATGCCTTAAAGCATGACTAGGTATACTGTATTATTCACATAAATCTGTACACAAAAGTTGCCATTTCAGCTACTGTTTTAAACTGCGTGCTGGATAGAGGAAACTAAAAACAACAACTATACATGTTAAAGAGGAGAAATATTTACATAACCAAAAAGAGAGGTCCCGTTCCACCTTCCTTGTAGGCATCTGGAATACTTGAGTAACAGAAAAGGTTGTTGGTCATTTCCCAGCTCCAGTCCTGTTTCCTGGACACAGCAAGAGGACGCCACCGGTTTATCCGAACATAGTGCTCCCTGATCTTTCCTTCGCCAATAATACTAGTCACGATGGAATAGCAGCTTTCATGACCACCCCAGACCTTGTCACCAGGATCTGCAGTTTGGCTTCCATCTGGATGAAAGTACCGGTGCATGGGAGGGCCATTGCCTTTCCAGTAGGGATCAAGATTGCGCCAGTATTCTGGAGCTGCCTGGGGATGGATATTTGTCAAACTATATGAGCTTCACAAGAAAGAATGGTAACAAGACTCAAGCAAGCTATGAGCTAAACTTTCAAAACAAAGTTTCCCAGGTTGTAAGATAAAAAAAAAGGTTGATGATTGTCCGTTATGAGAATTATTAGTTTAGATGTCATTCACAGCACAAGATGCAGAAATTATAGGAATCATCGGAGAATCCACCAAAGAATGGGCTTTTGACTTACCAAGTGCTTTCACCAAGTAGGCAAACAAGACAAAGCAGGTTAAGAAATAGACGTGTAAAAGGACCAAGGATTAATCATGACCTTCCCTTAGCACTGGAATGAATTTTAAGGCTGCTTTGCATGCAAGTACTTGTGGCATGCAGGAATTGTGATCAAACAATGAAACAAAATACAAAAGAGCTTTGGCTTTGTAAAACTATCGAACACTTCCAGCAAGCTTCACATTGTTGAATCATCACTGCACCGCATGGGTTTGACTCTACCAAATATGAGACTGCAATCTACATAGACGAAGCATACCTTGGTAAAGTGAAACTCCCAAACATGATCACATAGATCATCCCTCATGATACGATTCTGACATAAACAACAAACAAAATAATCACTTTGGTTGGGGCTCCCCCAGCACATTTGCAAGTAATGCACAAGTTTCTGAATTAATGAGGACTGTATGAATTGGAAAAAGGAGACAGAGAGCTGGGAATAGGGGCACAGGTTACACGATACTCACACGTTTGCCATCCATAACAGATAGTGAATAAGCATCCAACTTAGAAATTCCCTGGACAAGAGACAAGCGCGGTATGTGTGCCTTCCCACACCACAATTCCTCACACTAAAACGGACAGCAAAAGTAGAGTCAAATTTTATAATGCAAAATTATCCTAAATTAATACCACTGCAGCTGTTCTCATGAACACGTAAAGTAACATTGACCATAGAACAAGAATGGAAGCTTCATGATTGCACAACAAAATTATTTGCTCAGAAAGGAAAGGGCACTCATAACATTCACTTCTCGGGATTGGTGAAAAGCAATGGAACCTATCAAAATTTAATTGCACATGGTAGCAACCTCAAACCTGCAACAAGGCGCTCACCTCAAGGTTTCCTTCCATTGTCAATAACTTCATTATGTAACATTATATTCGTGTCATCTTACCTTACCTTAAACATTCTCTCTATCTACCACTCTGCTCTAGGATGTCCTTTAAATATTCTATTTTTGGCTCATCGTAGTTAGGTGCCTTTAAGAGCAGCATTCTTGTTGCTTATGTACAAACTAGAGAGATAGATCGTAATTCTAGTTAAAAAATAACTAGAATTCTTTTAACACCCATCTGAAGCAAGATACATTCATGCACATGCCTAATCCCACAGCGACAAACTCTTCAATTCAACACCTAACCCGATCCAACTAAGCCCGGTAAGAGAGAGGAAAGGGGGAAATTTTTTTTGGCTCAACCAGGCAAAAAAAAACCCTAACCCAACCGAACTCGCCTCAAAAAGTGAGGGAGAAGAAGAAAAAAGAAGAGAGAAAGAGATGGAAAAGGTGGCCAACCCAAACTAGCGACAAACACATTGGCTCTTTTCATATTGAGCAAATTTCAAATTGGACATGACACAAGGTTCAAGGCATGCCCAATATATTCACCACTTTGAATTCTCTGTTTTACAAGTTATCAGTCACACTTGAATTTTCTTCTTACAAGGTTATTAAAACGATTCCCACTTGAACTCTCTAATTTGTCAATACAATGCCTGCCTAAAAGCCTTGTCTCACAAGTTAATATGATGGCATGAACAACTTGTCCTAACAGGTTGTTTGTGCAGACATTCACGGTGAATTAAATATTCTTTGATTCTCACGAGTAGGTGTGCGAACCTCTAACCTATAATGAAAATACAGAAAATACAAGTGATGCTATAATGAAAATACAGAAAATACAAGTGATGCCAGGTATATTAATACCAATGACCAACAGGTATAAAAGAGAACTGCATAACATTATATATCCACACATATAGAACACAACACATTCTCCTACATTTTCATTTCCCTTCTTCTATAAATTATGCTTGCATTCTCCAACATTTTCATTTCCCTTCTTTTATAAATTATGCTTAGGCATTGGAGGGTCCTATGAAGGACTTGTTTCACAGGAGAAAATGGATTATTAACCCAAGCACATTTTTTTTTCCAATCCCATTAAGCAGCCGTGGAAAGGTCCGGGTGAAGTTTTTCGAACTTCGTCAATATACGTTTGCATATTATTTAATTATAGGATAATAACTGCATAACATCCAGCTCTATTAACCTTGACCAAACCACAAATTCTTTTTCCACTGAAAGAATATGAAAATAACTTAAATAACACATTAATCTTTTGTTTTTTAACATAAGCTATTGACTTGTTGGTTTAGCATCCATCCTTTAGAATCAAAATTAAAAAGTAAAAACAATACAATTCCCTGTAAAAGGATCAAAAGCAAGCAAACCCTCAAAAATTAATTAATCAAATACATAGCCAAAACACCAAAAACCCTCAAGTAATTAAATCATAACCAATCCCACCATGCGGTATCGTAACAAACATCAATTAAGAAAGAAAAAGGAGGGAAAAAAACTGACCTTGGAGGTCCAAAGAAGATCACTAGAAGCAACACGGTTCCAGGTACGAGAAACGACGAGACATAGTGCCAAGCTGCGTGCGTCAAGGTTGTTCAAAACCCTCAACATCAAGTCCCTACCAAGCACATCCAAAGGGTCTTGACAAAAGGGACGACCTCGATCCTCTCTCATCTTCTTTCTTTTCCTTTTCTTTCCTTTCCTCTCCACTACTAAAGCTAAGCCCTCTTCCATGTCCTTGCTCTGGTTCTCCTATAATTCTTGCTCGTTGGTCTGTGCCATTGAAGAGGAGTGAGACAGAGAAGTGAAGAAAGAAGGAATGTGAATCAAGTTTGGCTTTGCATTTTTTAACGTTTCTTTTCTCTGGCCTTTTTCTTTACTCTGTTGTCGTTTTGTGAGATTGGGATTCTGTCTGAATACAGTGTAACTTAACTAGAGAAGAGGAGATCATCTTCGGAAGTCTTACGTGTGCTGATTTTTTAGTTTTAGTTAAGGTTGGACAAATTGGCAATTAGCATGAAAAATGCAAATAAATAAGGAAATGATATAAAAATAAAATATTTTTTTTTATGTAATGATTAGAAAATATGATATTTAATTAAATATCATGGTTAGAAAACTATAATAAAATTTTAATTTATATCACAATTCATAACAACCATATCTATTTAAATTTAAAAGTAATTGGTTAATCAGTTCATAAATAAATTTATAAAATTATCAAAATTAGGACCTCAGGGTAAGATTTTTAAAATCTAAAATATCTGATGGTCAAAATAGCAATTCCATTCTACATTAAAAAAAGCAATTTCTAGAAACTCTTACAAAAATTTAAATGCAAATCAACGATAAAATTAAAAGTTAAGATCTTTTTAATCTATTATTATGGTTTGGCATAACCACACCTTCTCGTGAACCTAAACTTGTCATGTTGATGTTTTTTAAAATATAATATATTTAAATATTTTGATTTTAAAACATGAAAAAATAAGAAATATAGTATTTCATCCTTTAAATATTATTGATTTCAAAAACTTTTAATTTACTGTGGAAATTTAAAAGAAAAATCCCTTAATACCACCTATGCAGTCGCTGCTAGGTCATATTCCTCCGCTCTCTCTAACCCAACCCGTCCTTGATATATTCAATCAGGCCCCTTCAAATTCAATCAACAAACTGTGACAAATTCACCTCCAATTCTCTTACCCTTATCAAAATGACGTGGCAAATTGAATTTTCTTTTTATGCTCTATTATGCCTTAAAGTGTATATATTTTTTTTTTTTTGGATTTGAGGAAACCCCACCCTCAGGAAAGCGTATTTTGTGGGCCCAGATAAGCGAGTAAAACCCCGACTGTCCCAGGCTCTTACAAGAAATGCACGCCCTGACTCGAACTCAAGACCTGCTGTGTAGGTCTCAAGCCCTTTGTCATCACGCTACACCTCTTGGGGACCTTAAAGTGTATACCAATAGTAGCATTTACGATTATGTTTTTAAATAATAGATTTTAAGAAAATATTTTTAGTTATGATTTTAAAAAAAATTATGTATTTGATTAAAATTATTATGAAATGAATTTTTTATATGCAAAATAAAAAAAATAGATTTTTGTAAAATAAAAAACAAGTTATTTTAACACTTACAAAATCAAGATTGGAAAAATAATTATATAATATTTAATGCAAAATGCAAAAATTAACAAAGTAATTTTTTTTCCAGCAAAAAAACAGAAGCTATCACAATATTAAATGGTTTTCAAATTTAATAAATAACTAGTTCAAGGCTATTAGGTTATAAAATTAATTCAAATAATTATTTTTATTAAAATAAAATTTTTTTAATTTTACAAAATATTGACTTTTAGTTTGAATTTGATTCAATTGAGTTATTACACACCTATCAATGTCAACTAGGCTTTGTCCAAATAAATTACTTGCTCGAAAACTAAAATTCCAATTTAATTCAAATTTCAAGTACTGAATTTTCAAAATCAACCCCCCAAATCAAGATTAATAAATCTTATTTCATCATAACGTTAGTGAAATTTGAATCCATTTAAAAACCAACAAAAATAGATATTGGAGCATATGTTAACTTCCAATCCCTCGTGATTATTAAGCTATCAAAACGTTACTGAAATTATTGTTTAATGATCTTGGTTAATTAAATTAAGCATTTGTCAATCGCCATTCTAAGAAATAGAGGTAGTTTAACGACTTCTTTTATTCCTTTTTTTTATTTTTTTTTATTTTTTGTTTTTTTACTTCCTTCACTCATGGAAGGTAACAAAATGAGTACACACGGGACTCGAAGACGGGCCAAGGCCTATCACAACGAACAGCTGAAAGACGACACGAATACAATAAAGAGACAGACTAGACACGAAACAAGAGGCCGTGAACACTGAAAAACGCCGCACAGATCCCGTTATTATCTGTATCGCCGCCGCGATCAGGCAGATGCAGCCATTGCTTCTCTGCGACGCTTAAAGAAGGTAACCATCCAGTCCCTATCTGGAAGGTTTTCTTTAATTACAGGCGCTTGCTTGAAGTTTTGAATCCAGGCATGCAGGCGAGGAAACTTGTGGGCTTCAAATATTACTCCCCCTACTACTTCTTCAATGACTTCCAACCAATAAACAACAGAACCAATGGCTATATCTGCCATCCCTACACTGTCTCCACCAAAAAATTTCTTCTCCCCTAGCCCGTGTTCTTCAACGTTCTGCAACATTTCCAGGGTTTCCTTCATTGTCTTCCCAAGCTCTTCCCCTTTAGCACGAAACATTCTCCACACTGATGAACCCTGAAGCCAGAATCAACCATGACATTAATCACTAGAAACTAAATGGAGTACCAAAGAAAATTAAGCTTAACAAGTCCAGTTTTATAGCATTGTATGAATCATGAAATGTACGATAATGTCTGCACGCTGTACCTTATCTTCGGCAAATTTGACCCAGAAACGAGCCAGGGCTCTCTCGTAGGGGTCGTTTGGCAGCAATGGATTTTGGGGCCACATCTCATCGATGTATTCGACAATGATCATGGACTCGCAAACTGGCTTATCGCCATGGAGAAACACTGGGATCTTCTTGTGAACAGGGTTATACTTGAGGAGCAGCGGACTTTTGTTGGAGAGATCTTCTTCTATAAACTCGTAAGGAATAGCCTTTAATTTTAGAGCCCAAATCACTCGGTAAACAAATGGGCTGGGCAATGCTCCAAGCAGCTTCACTCTTTCCGCCATGACTGAGAGGTTTGTGGTGATTCTTCATCGTTACCTTCCACGCTCCTTTATAGTGTTAATTCAACGGAAGAGTCTTGCTTGGGCAGCAATTCATTAACTTCGCCTTTGAAGGAGTTTTTCTATTCCATATTGATGTATTTGCTTACGTGATCATATTCATAAACAAATGTATTTATATAATCTATTCGCCGAAATCAGAGATTGAAGATGCTAAAACATGATCTAATTAAATTAAATATATTCTACTTCTCTTCTCCTTTCTTTATGCTCAAGTTTAATTATATTTTTTCTGGGGAAAAAAGTTTGAATAGTGATGTGTCGCTTGTTCTGCGAAAGTTTCAATTTCCAGGAACATGCTCGATGTTATTGATGTTGAATATACATCATCTTCTGGATGTTGCTACATGATAGCCGTCATGCATGACGGTATCCAAGCTAAGATATTTTTTTTTTTTTTATTATTATTTTAATATACTAATATTAAAATAAATTTTAAAAAATATAAAAATTATTTTAATATATTTTTAAATAAAAAATATTTAAAAAAAACAATCCCTATTATATTATTAAATAGACTATAATTACTTTGCCATGCCTCCCGATAGCCAAGACAGGTAAATTGATTGATTTATATAAACATTATTTAATTGTGCCGAAATAAGATAAACTCTTCTTTGTATATGTGCAATATTAATTCGTGATCGTTTGGTTTTCGTATTGCACATCTTATTTTGAGGCATTAGGGACTTCTTAGAGTTAAATTGTTTACATTTTTTTATCATGTGTTAAATTCTGACAGTTCAATTTGAATTTGATAATTTAAATTTAATAAACAATTAAATTATAGTAAAATTCTATTTGAGTGACAAAAGAATAAACAATTTCTTTTAACAAAACTAATTATATTGATTTAAAAGCTTGTTTGGAAGCGTGGTCGTGATTGTGATTGTTTTTTAAAGTTTTTTTTATTTAAAAATATATTAAAATAATATTTTTTTTATTTTTAAAAATTATTTTTAACATCAGTGCATCAAAATAATTTAAAAACACCAAAATATATTAATTTGAAGAAAATAAAAAAAAAATTAAATTTTTTCAAAAATATTTTTCAAACACAAAAATAAACATTACCTTAAAAACAAAAAATAAAGAAATAGGTTTGATATTTAAAAATAATATAAATTATATCTAGTATATTTAATAATTTAAAATTAAATTAATTATTTAATATGATAAGATAATCAAAAGATAACAAATTCTCACTATTCTATTATAAAACAGTGGAAAAACGTTGACTGACCCCAAAAACAATTATAAATTAGTGACGAGGGAAGAAACTTTTCTTTCTTCTTCCTTTCTTTAATGAATGAGAAATCGTCTTTGCCGTGGATATGACTGTAAAAAAAAGGACAACGTCAAACTCTGGACATTGTTGGAGTAAATCAGCTTTTGCTGGTTGATTATCATATCTTCTTCATCTTTCAAAACAGGAAAAAAAAAAAAAAAGGAAAGAAAAAGAAAGAGTTGCAAAGACGTTTCTGAAAGTCAAGATTGTGGACATCACCGTATCCATGAAAAAGTTTTAAAAGTGAATTAATGATAAAGCTTCTTTGAATTCAACCTTTAATTGATTAATTAAGAGTATTAACTTGCTGCTCAAGCAAGAGGACATTGATGATCGCTATAAGAACCACAGTCACAGTCAACGAAATCCCACCCTCTGATCTCTCAAAACATGGCTGAAGTTAAGCTGCTAGGAAAGTGGCCGAGTCCTTTCAGTTATAGAGTCATATGGGCTCTAAAACTTAAGGGCATACCATACGAGTACGTTGAAGAAGATCTTTCCAACAAAAGCCCCTTGCTTCTTCAATGCAACCCAGTCCACAAAAAGATTCCAGTTCTCATCCATGGGGGGAAATCAATTTGCGAATCCATGGTCATTCTAGAATACATGGAAGAGACCTGGCCCCAAATTCCACTGATGCCCGATGATCCTTACGAGAGAGCTAGAGCCAGGTTCTGGGTTAAATTTGTTGAAGATAAGGTACTTTTTTCTCCCCCAACTTTCTGCTAGTTTATTTTTCCTCCTTTTCCCCCTAGAAATCTGCCAAACATTTGATTCGTTACGAGAGAGCTATGCCCGATGAAAGGGATTCTGATTTTTTTTTGTTTTTGTACTGGTTGTGATAGGGTGTTGCGGTATGGATTATGTTCCATAGCAGCGGAGAAGAGCAAGAAAAAGCAGTGAAGGACAGCTTGGAAATGCTAAAAACCATTGAAGAACATGCTCTGGGAAAGAAGAGATTTTTCTGCGGCGACAAGATTAGCTTGGTGGACTTAGCCTATGGCTGGATTGCCCAGTGGCTGGAAGTCTTGGAAGAAGTGGCAGGAATCAAACTGATTGAACCTCAGAAATTTCCTCGCCTGCATACATGGATGAAGAATTTCAAGGACGAGCCCATAATCAAGGAGAATCTGCCAGGACGTGACGAGATGCTGGTCTGCTTTAAACCTCTCGGAGGAAGGGCACCGTCACGCTAATTTATCCAGCAATCAGGACACGGCAGGGATATGGGTCCTTGAATTACAACTATTTTTATGTTAGTTATCAACTAAAACTGCTGGTAGTTTTACTGTTCATCTTTTGCTGTTTATAAAGATATAGATCTTTGTGAACTGGGATAATGTAATGAGATAATTGTTTTTGTCAAAAACAAATTTGTTAAGTATATAATTGGGGTAAAATTGTCTTTTATATGAGATATATTTGAGATTAAAAGAATGATTAAGATATAATATTTTGCTCTAAGTACTGGAATGACATGACTTGAGCACTTAAATTTAAGGATGGTAGGTTTGGCTTAATTGTTAAATACAACATTATTGGGTCTGATTTAATAACTAAATTTAAAGATATTAAATCTGTTTTAATTATCAAATTAAATATTATTAAGTCTGTTCAACCACAAAACTTGATGTTTTTAGGTGTGATATTATTATCAGATATAAGAATATAGGTTCTTTTGACTGTTAGACTGAATACATTTAAAAAATTATTTTTTGAATGAAAAAATAAACATTCTCTTATTCGATGATTGTCTCGCGACCTCAGTTAAATTATGGATTTGTTCGGCAGAGCTGGACATTTTCTGAAGGAAAATCCACCGGTTGCTTTCGTAAACCACTGTACTCTGTAGTTCTATCTTCGTGGAGTCCGAAGATTCCTCGTAATTAATCGGAGAGTCCAAGATTAGACAGCTAAATTGATTTTTGAATTCCGAGAAATGGCAAACAAAAGAAACAAAAACCAGATGTAATATATCAACAATAATTGCTACATTGTTTAAAGTCACAAACTCTAAACTAGGCCAGTTTCTCAACAGAGAATCAATACACTATTATACATAATTGATCAGTTCATCACTCAAGATCCTCTGAGAATCCACCTGATACGGGACATGGAATAGCCCATATAGTTGGAGAGTGATTTGGGCGCTGAAACTGAAGGGCATACCGTATGAATACATAAAAGAAGATCCCAGTGCTTGTTCTTGATGGGAAACCAATTTGTGAATCCATGGTAATCCTCGAATACATTGAAGAGACCTGGCCACGGAACCCCATGCTGCCCAACGATCCTTATTACAAAGCTGTAGCTCGGTTCTGGCTCGGGTTTGCAGAGGATAGGGTATGCTTTGATTTTTGTTCCTGACAATTTATTTATCAGCCGTCAAATTTAGTTAATACGTGCGTAGCGAATTTTCTATTAGAGGGATAGCAAAAATCCCCCAGCAAATTCTTCAAATCTAAATCACAATGATCAGATGAGAACGGGATATTGTACAGGGGCAATGATGCGTGATTGCTCCGATGCTGCTCTGTTTCCTGACTTTTGCTCTGTTAGCAGATCCCAATGCTGTGGAGAATAGCTCGTACCAATGGAGAAGAAGAAAAGCAAGCCATCAAGGATGCCTCCGAGATGCTAAAAATGATCGAAGAACATGGAATAAGCGAGAAGTTTTTGGGTGGTCAGAAGATTGGCCTGGTGGATTTAGCATTGGGTGCAATTGCTCACTGGTTTGTTGCCAGTGATTCAAAAAGGGTTTGAAGATGCTCGAAGCCCATAACTTCCCTCGTCTGCATTCCTGGACCAAAGATTTCAAGGAAGATCCTGTGATCAAAGAAAACCTTCCCGGCCTCACGCCTCTTCTCAAGTGATATCCCTGTTTTTCTGTGATGAATTTGACAAGAGTACGTGTTTGTGATTGAATAAAGATCGAAGAAAATTAATGTCATGTAGTAACCTTAAATGAAAGTTAATGTCATAAGAAAACATTTACTCCAACCGAAAACGTGATTGACACGTGGTATAAATTATATATAATGGCTATTTTAATCATTTTAAGCATCAAATTGTCAGATTAGAAAATCTCTCGAACAAGAGAACTTAAGCACGTGATATATTTGTTGTTACAGATTTAATGGAGATAAAAAAGTCTTTTAACATTTTATTTCTAAAATATAATATCTAAAATATCCTTAAAATTAAATTTGCTTAACCGTTAGGACATGGGAGTATTTAATTTTTTCTCCTTCTTGGCATAGTATAATTACTAAAATATCATTTGAATAAAAAAATCTATAGCTAAGATTGAGGGGCCTTTTGGTCCTTTTATTATGGTTTTTTAGTTAATATCATGTAGAATTAAAGACACTTGGATATTTGCATAAATTAAATTAAAAAAGATAGAGAAAAGTTATGGGTACATGCAATGCTTGCCAATATATGCAGCGTCTTCCAACTACCAATAAAGCCTAAACACCGTCTCTTCTGAAGGATATTGTGAAGGCACATCTGGTTAAGTGGAGGTTGGATTCCCCTTTATTTTCTCTTTCTTTTCTTTGGAAAACATGCAAGCCCACCCAAAATTAAAAATAATACTCTATTTTCTTTTTATTTTAATTATGACCTTTATTCTTGTGATTTTTTTTATTTATTTTGAATTTTTTTAATTTTATCCCTTAGTATTTTGTTCCATTTGGTATTTTATATCAAATTTGATCCACATTTTTTTTATTGTTATTTTTTTTAAAAAAATATCTTTTCAATTTCATTCATAGTCATTTGATTTTTATGTGAAACTTGACTCTTATTCTTTTAATTATTGTTTTTTTTCTTGGTTCCTTTCTTGAATTTATTTTTTCAATTTAATCATTCAACATTTGATTTGTTTAAAATTGAGTTTCGTTGATTTTTTTTGCATTGATTTTGATCTTATATTCCAGATTAAAGGTACAAAATTTTAACTCAAATTAATATTGATCTTTTTTTTTATGTGTTTGTTTTTGCTATATTTTTTATTTTTTCATTTAAAATTGAATTCATTAAAGATTAATTTTTTTTTTCTTTTTACCATGAGGTCACACATTTGTTATGATGGTTTAGATTAGTTTAGAATTTTTTATATCATTATATATATATATATATATATATATATATTAAATGTACTACTATTTTTTAATTATTTTTTGTCACAAGGTTGTTATACCAACAGTGGTTAGGTTGGTTTTTTTTTTAAAAAATTTCTCATCGTTCTTTGATATTAAAATATATAACCGAGTTCTCCTCTTGTAATCTTAGGTTCTGAGTCTTGTGGTTGCTAATATGATAATTACTGGAAGTTTATATAGTCTTTAACTTCAAAGTCCATAAAATTAATCAAGGTACATATAAACTAGTCCGAACACCTATATTAATAAAAATAATAAAAAAATACTGAGTCATAATATTTTATTTTGCTTTAAATACGTGGTAACATTGTGTTTTTAGGATAGGAAAGAAATCGACAGCCGCTGCCACCTATCTGGTTTGTTTGTAGACTTTGACTTGCTCTGCAACTAGACTTTTTTGGTCCAGATCTCTCAAGAACAATGGAAGAAGTGAAGCTGCATAGTTTCTGGCCTAGCCCGTACTGTTACAGAGTGATATGGGCACTGAAACTAAAGGGTATCAGATATGAGTACGTAGAAGAAGACCTTTCCAACAAAAGTCAAGCACTATTGCAGCACAACCCGATTCATAAGAAAGTTCCGGTACTTGTTCATGGCGGCAAACCAATTGTGGAGTCCATGGTTATTCTTGAATACATAGAAGAAACGTGGCCAGATCATCCTTTGCTACCAAAAGATGCTTATGAGAGAGCCATAGCTCGATTCTGGATTCAATTTGGAATAGACAAGGTAATCCTTGGTTGCTCAATTAACTTCTTTTTTGCCATGAATTATTTGCGGATTAGTAAAAAAACATGAAAGTTCAATAATTTTTTCAAGTTCTTTGTGCAAGAATTTATCAGTATGGTAGTTATTTTCTGGATCTTATTTGGAACACAAAGTTCCAGTTTTCCATTGATTATAGCTCCAATCTTCTTATATTTCTGGCCTTTAAGATCAAGCTGAGAGAAAATATATCCTTGATTATCCAGGGCATGACATTTTTTGCATTTTTCCGAGCAACTGAAGAAGAGAAAGAGAAGGCAGCAAAAGAAGCATTAGAAGTGTTAAAAATCCTCGAAGAACAATGCCTCGGAGACAAGAAGTTTTTCGGAGGGGAAAACATTGGAATGGTAGATATAGCATATGGGTGGCTGGCTCACTGGTTTGAAGCCTCGGAAGAAGTGGTTGGTGTGAAATTGGTGGAACCAAGCACTTTGCCTCGCCTACATGCCTGGATTCACCGCCTTAAAGAAATTCCGGTGATAAAAGAGAACCTCCCTGATCGTGAGAGACTGCTGGTGCATTTTAGACGCTTAAGGCAGATGTTTCTCTCGGACCCGTCTATGTAGGGTCATGATCACTAGAAGTCTAGCAGCCCAATGTGTGATCTATGCAGGAACCAGGAGAAATCTGGATATATATTTGTCCTGATCAGGATTTTAGCCAAGCAAGAACTTTATGTTGTGGAGACTAGATTACAAGCTAAGATTATCCAGTGACGTTAAATTATTGTACCTGATGTATTATTTTGGAGATATCCATGAACCTTGTGATCGTTTTTTCTCTCTTTCAATTTCTCCTTTTCTGCTGGAAAGCCCCAGTATCTGCATCCTAGAATAAATTCTCTGTGATCTATATGAAAGAAAGCCAATAACCCTCCAATTTATTTAGAATTTTCAAATGCAATCTCAACTTAAACAGAATCACCCACGGATAAAAAATAATACTTCATCAAATCATGGAGCCTGACTTTGATTACTGCTCTTCTAATTTTCCATTACTTTGCCAAGAAGAAAAGCCTGAAATGATCAATACCCGCATTCAGCCAGCGGGTTATCTGGGCTGTAAAACTAAAGGGCGTTAGCTATGAGTGTGAAGAATACTATCGCTCTAACCATTACAATAACAATTGCTTTTCAAATAATTTTTCATATTAAAATACATGTTAATAATTTTTTTATTTTTTTAAAAATTATTTTTAACATCAACACATAGTTGAGAATAATTAGGAGGCTTAACCTAATAGGTTAGCCAACCCTTTCTATATATATGAGTAGGGCAATATACAATAGTAAAGGTGGAGATTACCACATAAAAATATGACTACAATATTTCCTATATAATTACATTCTATAATACGCCCCTCAAGCTGAGGGTGGAGGATCAACCCGAAGCTTGAATTTAAAAGCAGTAAATGAAGCAGCAGGAAGTGGCTTAGTGAAGACATCGGCAAGTTGATCCTGAGAGGAAATAAAACGAATCTGAATCTCCTTCTTCGCAACTCTATCTCGGACAAAATGATAATCAATCTCAATATGTTTTGTGCGAGCATGAAATATAGGGTTTGCGGACAAATACGTGGCACCAAGGTTGTCACACCAGATAATAGGAGCAGAAGGAGTCGGAATCTGAAGATCTGTTAACAAGTACTGAAGCCAGATAACTTCAGCCGTGCCATCGGCTAAGGCTTTGTACTCAGCTTCCGTCGAAGAACGAGCAACAATGCGTTGCTTACTCGATTTCCATGAAATTGGCGTCTGACCAAAGAACACAAGATAACCACCTGTAGACTTTCTATCCTCAATACTACCTGCCCAATCTGCATCTGTAAAACCGTGTAAAGCAAAGGAAGAGCTGCGAGTAATATGTAAACCATGTGATGCCGTACCACGGAGATAACGCAAGATGCGTTTCACGGCAGCCCAATGGGATTCTGTAGGAGCATGCATAAATTGACAGACCCGGTTAACAGCAAAGCAAATATCCGGGCGTGTGAAAGTGAGATATTGGAGAGCACCAACAAGTTGCCAAAAACAAGTAGCATCAGAAAACAATGGATCCGGCATAATGGTGGCTTTGGATGCCGAAATAGGAGTATCAACTGGTTTACAGGATAACATACCAGCTCGTGTGAGGATATCAAGTGTATATTTATGTTGACAAAGCATAAGTCCCAAACCAGTACACTGCACTTCAATACCCAAGAAATAATGAACATCACCCAAATCCCGAAGTTTAAATTCGGAGCTCAGTAGCTGAATGAGTCGTTGTAGCAGAGTTCCATTATTACCCGTAAGCAGAATATCATCAACATAAACCAAAAGATAACAAATGTCACTACCAACCGAGAAGATAAACAATGAGGTATCCACTTTAGAAGCACGAAAACCAATGGATAATAGAAAATCATTCAGACGAGTGTACCAAGCCCGCGGAGCCTGTTTTAACCCATATAGAGATTTATGCAATCGACATACATGACCTGGGAGTGCAGAATCAACAAAACCTGGAGGTTGTTTCATGTAAACCTCTTCATCAAGGACTCCATTTAGAAATGCATTATGAATGTCAAGCTGATGAATTTTCCAACCACTCGAAACTGCAATGGAGAACATTAAACGGACTGTTGCCTGTTTGATAACAGGACTAAAAGTTTCTGAGTAATCAATACCTTCTTGCTGAGTGAAGCCCCTAGCAACCAGGCGTGCCTTATACCTCTCAATGCTACCATCAGATTTGCGTTTAATTTTGTAGACCCATCGGCTACCAACAACATTCATGGACGGATGAAATGGCACTAAAGTCCATGTTCTGTTTGCGCGTAAGGCCTGAATTTCCTCTCGCATAGCATTATGCCACGCCTCATATCTGTTAGCATCAGGAAAAATAAGTGGCTCATGCGAGGGAGGAAAAGATACCCGACTGAAGAAAGCAGCAGAGGTGGTTGCCATGATGGTGATCAGCGCTGTCTCGGACGAAGAACCATGGGGTGTTTAGGAGCAGCGGGACATGGAGTAGTAACACCTGTACCTGGAATGTGCTGAAGAGGATAAGAGGAGAGATCAACACAAAGTTGCAGACCAGGAGGTGAAGCCGGGGAGGTGCGGGGTTGTGCCGCAACTGAATCCTGCACGTCAGAACCTGTTCCTGCACAATAATCATTGGAAATACAAGCATGTGGTGATAGTATGGCTGTGTGGGGTGGTGAGGCAGGGTCGGCTAAATCAACGGGCAGGGGAGCAAGCTGGGGGGTTGCGGCAAGGGGCAAAGGTGAGTTGTGTGTTTTGCCGAGTTGGGAAGGAAGAGGCTGAAAACAGGAAGGGGGTTGCAGTGATGGAAGATAGGTAGGTGGAGTGGGGGGAACCGGGGGTGTTGTTACCTGTTCAGACTTTTGAAAAGGAAAGACACATTCATGAAAACGAATATGACGGGAGACATAGACACGACCAGACTCTAAATCAAGACACCGATAACCAAGATGAGACGAGCTATAGCCTAAAAACACACAAGGAGAAGACCGAAAATCTAATTTATGAGCATGATATGGACGTAAAAATGGAAAACAAAGACACCCAAAAGTGCGTAGAAAATTATAATCAGGAGTGCGATGAAACAGACACGCAAAAGGAGATTTATTTTGAAGAACAGGAGTAGGCATGCGATTAATAAGATAGACCGATGATTCCATAGCATAGTTCCAAAAACGCAATGGGGCATTACACTGTCCTAAGAGGGTTAGGCCAGTTTCGACAATATGTCTATGACGACGTTCAACTGTGCCATTTTGTTCATGAGTATGAGGACAAATTAATCGATGATGAATACCAATTGTTTGAAAAAATATATTTAATTTACGATATTCACCACCCCAATCAGTTTGAACAGATTTAATTTTAAGAGAAAACTGACGCTCAACAAGTGTCTGAAAACGTTGAAACGTGGAAAATACATCAGGTTTCGCAACAAGCGGATAATACCAGATATATTTAGTGTGCGCATCAACAAAGATAACAAAATAACGAAAACCATCAGAAGAAAACATTGGAGCAGGGCCCCAAACATCACTAAAAATTAATTCAAGCGGGGTAGAAGTTTTGTGACCCGTCGGTCGTAATGACAAACGGGATGACTTGCCTAAAGGACATGCTTGACATTGAGTAAAAGATCGTTTAGACGTACAAATAATTTTATTATCAGAAACTAACAAATTTAGAATGCGAGGAGTTGGATGACCTAAACGACGATGCCACAAGTCGGCAGTCGCGGAAATGCAAGGAGACCAAAAAGCTTGAGGAACTGACGTAGCCGAGGACTCGGAGAGAACATAAAGACCATCATGACTCCGACCGGAAAGAAGAACTTCCTTGGTGACGAGATCCTTCACATAAAACACAGAATCGTGAAATTCAAAATAAACATGATTATCACGACAAAATTTCTGAACAGATAACAACGGTTTGGTAATGTGAGGCACACAAAGAACATTAGTTAATGTAAACAAGCGTTTGGGGGAATATAAAGTAGTATGTCCAACATGGGATATGTCAAGGGCCTTACCATCACCAACATGCAAGAAATCATTACCAAGATAAGGAGCAGAATCAGTTAGAGTTGCAAGATCAGGCGTCACATGTTGATTCGCGCCGGTGTCGGGAAACCAAGTCGTTGCAGCAGAATCATTCGCAACAGCAAGGTGAGTAGAGGGCTGCTGTGTGCTGCTGCGAAACTGATAGCATTGAAGAGCTGAATGGCCAGGAGTGGAACATAATTGGCAGCGGACATGTCCAGACCACTGCCCCTGATTTGGCCAAAAATCTGCAGCAGAGGTGCGCCTGTTCTGCCACTGATTTTGCCTCCAATCTGCAGCGGAGTGACCTCTGTTTGGGGCCTGAAATCGGTTGGTGTTTGAGCGCCAATTACCTCTAGAACGTCCCCTGTTTCGGCTGTGATTAGTCATGGCATAATAAGCAGAATTCGGAGGTGTTGGCAGCAATGGTGGCTGCTGCGGCAGAGAAGAAGAAGACAGCAGTGATGAAGAGGATGAACTGACAGCCATGGAGTGAAAAGAGTTCTTGTGCAGAAACTCATGGGTAAGGAGATGGCTATGAAGATCAGCATACGATAGCGGTTCAGCCTTGGTTATGAGACTAGTTACCAAGTCTTTGAACTCACCGCGAAGTCCACGAAACACATAGAGATTGAAATCTTCAAGGGACATTGGGCGACCAGCAGCAGCCAATTCGTCAAATAACGATTTGGCTTGCTGCATATACATACTAACCGATGCATCACCTTGCCGAAGGTCTTGAAAGGAGCCATGTAGTTGCATGATCCGAGAATTAGATGGAGAGGCAAGTGCCTTCTCAAGCGTGTGCCAAACACAATGTGAAGTAGAACAATCGACGACAAGATGCAGCACATCCACGGAAAGAGAGGAGAGAAGAGCACTCAAAATAAGTTGATCTTGTTGCTTCCAACGAAGAAAAGAGGGGCTGATGGCAGAAGAAGAATCAGCCGAAGCATCAATCATATGAGATGGAGGACACGGCAAGGAGCCGTCAACAAACTGAAAAACACCTTGACCAAGGAGATATGGCTTCATCTGCATTCTCCAATAAAGATAGTTGGTGTTCGTAAGTTTCAACGACACAACATGGTGGGTGTTTGATAGAGGAACCATTGGAGATTGTGTTCCCATAAGAGGCCGAGGAACGGCAGAGCCGGCAGCAGGAAGAGGGCTGGCCGGTGATGATGCATCACCGGTGGAGGGAGAGGTTGGAGCAACGGCAGCAGGAGGAGAGTCCATGGGGGAGAAAATTAGGGCCGGCTGCAAAGAGAGAAAATATTAGGAGGCTCTGATACCAAGTTGAGAATAATTAGGAGGCTTAACCTAATAGGTTAGCCAACCCTTTCTATATATATGAGTAGGGCAATATACAATAGTAAAGGTGGAGATTACCACATAAGAATATGACTACAATATTTCCTATATAATTACATTCTATAATACACATTAAAATAATTTAAAAACACTAAAAATATATTAATTTAAAATTAATAAAAAAATATAAAAACTTTTTTAAATTTTTAAAAAACACTTTTAAAATATAAAAACAAACATACCACAAAAATAACTGATTTCGCAGTGCAACCCAGTAAAAAAAATCCCAGTGCTTGTTAATGATGGAAAACCATTAGCGGAGTCTACGGTGATTCTTGAGTGCATTGATGATACATACATGGCCAGAAAATCCTCTGCTGGGGAAGGATCCTTGTGACTTATGAGAGATCCCTTGCTCGAAAAGGTAAGTACTTTTCCTTTGGGCTATTCAGAATGTAACTTACTAAGCATTCATTTTCTTGAGAAGAGAGAACTTGGCCTAATTTATTGAGTAGAATGGTCTAAATTAGGAGTGATAATTTTATGTTTAGTTTTTACCCAGAAAAATAATTAAATTAAAGTTGATTTAAATTGATCAGTTTTGATTTGATTTAGTTATTTTATATTAAAAAATCAAAACTTAACCGATCGATTTCAATTCTGGTATAATTATGTTTGGTTTAATTATTTTATATTAAAAATTAAAAACTATATTGATTTTTGTGGGTTTTTTTTTTAACTTTCTAATAGACTTGATTTCGGGTTTTTTTTATCTTTTTTGTTTTGTTTTGTTTTTCAGTTTTAGGGTTATGAAACTGAAATTGAAATCGAACTAAACCGAATTTTTTTTTTAATATTTTAGTTAGTTTAATCTATTTTTTATTTATTATTTTTTTTTTTAGTTTAATTAATTTTCAATTTTTTTTCTCATTCTTAATCTGGTTTATTTAAACTTGAACCTTAGTTCTTTGTACATGTACAATTGAGAAAAAGGTACATATAAATTTATTTTTTTAAAAAATAAATCACCATCATAATTATATATATTTTTTCAAAGTTTTACAATAATAGTTGTACAAGAAGAATTGATTACAAAAATATTAAAATAATTTAATTTTTTAAAGAAAACTAAAAAAGAAAGAAAATAAAAACCACTCGAGTGGCTATATATTTTTAATATTATGTTAAAATATAATAAAATATTTTTTTATTTTTAAAATTTTTTTTAATATTATGTTAAAATAATATAAAAAATAAAAAAATAATAATTTAAAATGGAAAAAACATGATTTTAGTATTGATATCATCATGCATGACGACTATCATGTAGCAACATCCAGAAGATGATGTATAGTCAACATCAATAACATCGAGTATGTTCCGGGAAATTGCGACACATTCACTGCTGGACATGGTTTTAATTAATATTTTATTTCTTATCTTGGTAGTTATGTCTCTTTCCACACATAATTAAAAAGCATAGAGAGAGAGAGAGAAATCCAAACTTTTTTTCTCAGAAAAAATATAATTGAACTTAAAACATGATTAAACTTGAGCATAAAGAAAAGAGAAGAGAAATAGAATATATTTAATTTAATTAGATCATGTTTTAGCATCTTCAATCTCTGATTTTGGCGAATAGATTATATAAATACATAAAATATGATCACGTAAGCAAATACATCAATATGGAATAGAAAAACTCCTTCAAAGGCGAAGTTAATGAATTGCTGCCCAAGCAAGACTCTTCCGTTGAATTAACACTATAAAGGAGCGTGGAAGGTAACGATGAAGAATCACCACAAACCTCTCAGTCATGGCGGAAAGAGTGAAGCTGCTTGGAGCATTGCCCAGCCCATTTGTTTACCGAGTGATTTGGGCACTAAAACTAAAGGCTATTCCATACGAGTTTATAGAAGAAGATCTCACCAACAAAAGTCCGCTGCTCCTCAAGTATAACCCTGTTCACAAGAAGATCCCAGTGCTTCTCCATGGCGATAAGCCAGTTTGCGAGTCCATGATCATTGTCGAATACATCGATGAGATGTGGCCCCAAAATCCATTGCTGCCAAATGACCCCTCCGAGAGAGCTCTGGCTCGTTTCTGGGTCAAATTTGCCGAAGATAAGGTACAGCGTGCAGACATTATTGTACATTTCATGATTCATACAATGCTATAAAACTGGACTTGTTAAGCTTAATTTTCTTTGGTACTCCATTTAGTTTCTAGTGATTAATGTCATGGTTGATTCTGGCTTCAGGGTTCATCAGTGTGGAGACTGTTTCGTGCTAAAGGGGAAGAGCTTGAGAAGACAACGAAGGAAACCCTGGAAATGTTGCAGAACGTTGAAGAACACGGGTTGGGGGAGAAGAAGTTTTTTGGTGGAGACAGTATAGGGATGGCAGATATAGCCTTTGGCTCTGTTGTTTACTGGTTGGAAGTCATTGAAGAAGTAGTAGGGGAAGGAGTAATATTTGAAGCCCACAAGTTTCCTCGCCTGCATGCCTGGATTCAAAACTTCAAGCAAGCGCCTGTAATTAAAGAAAACCTTCCAGATAGGGACTGGATGGTTACCTTCTTTAAGCGTCGCAGAGAAGCAATGGCTGCATCTGCCTGATCGCGGCGGCGATACAGATAATAACGGGATCTGTGCGGCGTTTTTCAGTGTTCACGGCCTCTTGTTTCGTGTCTAGTCTGTCTCTTTATTGTATTCGTGTCGTCTTTTCAGCTGTTCGTTGTGATAGGCCTAGGCCCGTCTTCAATTCCTGTGGACTCGTTATGTGTTCCCTTCCATGAGTGAAGGAAGTACTAAAAGGAATAAAAGAACTCGTTAACCAAACTCTATTTCTTAGAATGGAGATTTACAAATCAAAAGGAGAAGGATAAGGTATAAAAATATAAAATAAAATAAAATATTAAGGGGTAAAATTAAAAAATAAATCTAAAACAAATAAAAAGGAATCACAATAATGAAGGCTATAATTAAAGTAAGATGAAAATAGTGTATTACTCCTAATTTTAGCTGCATATTTTCCAAGGGAAAAATAAAAGAGAAAATAATGGGGAATCCAACACCAATATGGATGACACGCGTCCCTCTAGTGGATATGCCTCAACATTATCCTTTAGAAGAGATACTGTTCGGCCTTTTTTGACAGCTGGAAGACGTTAGATGCGCCATCTAAAAGGTGTAAGTGTCTTCTATACATTAATAGGTACGTTGCGTGTACTTGTAATTTTTCTCTATTTTTTAATTTAATTTATATAAATACCTAAATGTTTCTAACCCCACATGATATTAACTAAAAAACGATAACAAAAGAATTAAAAAACCCCTCATTCTTAGTTATATTTTTTTTTATTCAAATGATATTTTTGTAATTACACTATGCTCAGAAGAAGAAAATTTTGAATACACCCATGTCCTAACGGTTAAGCAAATTCAATTTTTAAAGTTATTTTAGATATTATTCTATGTAAATAAAAGGATGAAAGTTTTTTAATCTCCATTCAATCTTGCAAATGTATCCGTGAAAAATATCATATTACCATTGAAAGCATTACCCTTGAAAGCATGCTATAAAACTCTTTAATTATTAAACAGAAAATGGTAATCTTATTATAGAAATCCATGGAGAAATATGAGTGTATACACGGTTCAAAGAATGTGTTTTTTTAGTATTTATTTTAATAGTAAAAAAAATCCCAGTGCTTGTTAATAAAAAAAAATTAAATTTTTTTTAAAATATTTTTAAAATATAAAAATAAACAGTGGGGAACTCAAATACAAGCAGTACTTTTATCAGCTTATGTCCCATTTAAAATTGAGATTGATTCTCTCTTTTTTTTTTTATTTACGTAAGTGTCCGGGTCAGCTTGCACGCACCACGACTAATCTCACGGCTCACTGAACATCCTGCAAACCCAGTGAACATGTAAGGTACCGCGGAGGTGACAGGCGTGCACAATGAGGTTTGAACCCAGGATGCAGAGAAAGAGAACAAGTCTCTTCAACCGTTGGGCCAAGAGCTAGTGTACAAAATTGAAATTGATTCTTGAGTGCATTGATGATGCATGGCCAGAAAATCCTCTCCATGGATATATCACTTGAGTGGTGATATATTTTATTATGATATATATCATAATAAAAGTAAACTTATTGATACCTTTCTTAGAATGAAAATCTTGTCAAGCATGTATTTTGCTATTTTTTTTTTTTTTTTTTTTAAAATGTATTGCCATTGAAGATGAACTCAGGTGCAGGCATTACTTTTATTAACTTATATCCTGTTTGTAATTGAGATTGAATTTGTTTTTTATTAAAGTTTTTAAAACAATTTACTTTAAATTGATTTTTTAATGTTTTTGAATTATTTTTATATGTTGATATAAAAAATAATTTTTTAGAAATAGAAAAATATTATTTTAATATATTTTTAAATAAAAAATACTTTAAAAAATAATATTGACACATTATAAAATAACACTTGGCATCTTTTTTTTTCGTATGTGGAGGAGCTAATAAATAATACTCTGCGGACCTCGAGAACCATAGAAGAGCAGGGGCTAGGAGTATTAAGACAGCTAATGGCAAAACGAATCCACCAGACTCCGAGCCGAAAATCATGTGTATATTAATGCAAAAAGATGGTGCAGCAGTATTCTAGGAAAACAATTGCAAATCATTCTATATATTAACTTACTAATGGAAATTTCATACATTAGCAGCTACGGGCGAGATTATTGCCGTGAAGTTTGTTCAAATTGATATTTTTAAAAATATTTAAAAATATATATTAATATAATATATATGTTTTAGTTTTTAAACATTAATTTTTAATATTAATACATCAAAATTATCTAAAATTATAAAAAAATAATTTAAAACAAAAATAAATTTCAAAAATATTTTTTAAACATAAAAATAAACACACTTTTCCTCACTTGCATGCATGTATGAAGTTTTAAAAATTTTGCTTTAAAATATAGTTAATATACACATTAAAGATAAAATTAAAAATGAGATCTATTTACTTTTAAGTTAAAAAGATAGAATTTATTCTCCAAAAAGTTTATTTTACCATAAAACATCAACTTCCAAGTTACGAGTGAATGAAAAAATAATTTTAAATAACCTTTAATTATCGTATTTTGTTATCTCAAAAACTCTTAATCTCATTTGAAAGATCACAAGATTTTATGGGAACATATACAGTAAAAAGTTAAAAGAGTTAAACATAGCATTTACATTTGGTTCAGATTACCAGTTAAAAATTCTGGTTCTTTTTATGTTTTAAATAAAAATTTAAAAAATTTATATTTTTTTTGTTTCAAATTATTTTTTTAAATAATTTTAGATTTTTTTAATATATTAATATTAAAAATAAATTTTAAAAAATAAAAAATATATTATTTTAATATATTTCTAAATAAAAATACTGTAAAAAACAAACACTGAAATACTAAACAGAATCAACGGTTAAATCAACGGTTCATTTTGGTAAATTAAGATTGTTTCAACAGTCAATAGATACTTAGCAGAAGGTTAACAAAAGAAAAAGGGCAGTCAATGGAGGAATAGTTCATTTCTCTGCTTTTCCAAATTTTTAAATAATTAATATCTTGACAATGATGCAAGATCTTGGAGCAGGGCATCGAAATTTCTACGAAAATCACACGGGCTCATAAGTGACGTGTCCACAACTCCATATCCCCCACCTAATCCGGAGACAAGACATGCATGTTTATGTTCAAAGTCAAAGCGGCCGTTTGGGATTGAAGTGTGACCTGCTTTTCGAAAAAATTCAAACTTTTTTTTTTTTTTTTTTTTGCTAAAATTGAGTTCGGTTTGTACTTTCTGGATCGTTTTGATGTGCTGATATCAAAAATAATTTTTTAAAAAATAAAAAAAATATTATTGGCATGCTTTTCGGCACGAAAAGCTATTTGAAAAGCAACAGCTACCACACTCCCAAACACCCTCAAAATCCACAGCTTGTAAGTTTCTATCAGATGTGGGGAGTGAGTTTGAATTGCAGGAAACGTTGTTATTTAAAGTATTTTTTTATTTAAAAAAATATTTTAATTTTTTTTAATATCTACACATTAAAATAATTTAAAAATATAAAAAAAATTAATTTAAAATAAAAATAAATAAATTTTAATAAAAAAGAAATTGAAACCTACCCTTAAACATCTTGTAGATTTCTTGCACAGAAAATAAACTGCATACCGTTAAAAAAAAAAAAAAAACCCAAGTGGCGTGGCATGAATTCAATGATATAGCATTCTTCATTCAAAACTCTGTTGTTGCGGTCGTTTTAATTTCCTGCATGGGTATATATATATATATGCTTTCTGCCCTGATCTTCTGAGCCTGCCTCCCGCGCAGGGTTATTTATATTAAGAAAGCAACAATTCGACCCTGAACAAATAATTGAAGACCAAAGATGAAAGACCCACAATGTTTTCAATTGTGAAAACAAATTCAAACCAAAATCCTACTTGGATTCCTCCACTGTAATAGATCAAGATTTGTTTTTGTTACCTTCACTAAACCAGACAGAGAGTGTAGCAGTCATGATTTGGTGAAGAGTATTTATCAAGATATTCGTTATAGATTGTACAAATCTGGGATGTTAACCCGATATCTCTGATAGTCATGATTTTTCTGCTATTTTTAGGCAACGGCTGTTGTAATTTGTTTTCATTAATGCTGATCCATGCTTTCTTGCAGGGTGAGCTCTCTTGTTTCTTTATAGTAAACTAGTCTATAAAATTGTGCGGCAAGTCAAGTCAACACTAGTAAAATAATGTTTTGAGTCCGATTTTCCAACTGAAACTTCATGCCCAAGCGAAAAGTAACTATAAAGTGGGTTTCCATAGCAGAAGACCTTGCATCCTGACCTCATCAAAACAATGGCAGAAGTGAAGCTATATGGCTTCTGGCCGAGCCCTTTTAGTCACAGAGTCATATGGGCCCTGAAATTAAAAGGTGTGGAGTATGAATACATAGAAGAAGACCTTTCTAACAAGAGTGAATCGCTCTTGAAGTACAACCCAGTTTACAAGAAGATCCCAGTTCTTGTTCATGGTGGCAAATCAATTGCGGAGTCTCTTGTTATCCTTGAATACATCGAAGAAACATGGCCTGAAAATCCATTGCTCCCCAAAGACCCTTATGAGAGAGCCATGGCTCGGTTCTGGATCCAGTATGGAGTTACCAAGGTGAGGGTGTCGATCTAGTTACAGGTCTCATCGTCTCTTTTTCATTCAACTGTTTCTGGTTCCTGAAATCTTTTAGTTTGATCTGGTACTTGGTAGGTTGCAGTCCTAAGGAAAGAGAAACTGATTCCAAGATTTCAATTTAGTCCTAGTAATTGATTGATTGGATTGATTTCTCTTCACTAGCTTTCTTAAGAACTTTTAAACTTTTATTATTCGATTTTTTTTGTTTTATTATATTCAAGAAATAATCAAACTCTTTGGGTATTTAGGGTGCTGCCTTTCGTGCATTTTGCCACGGTAGCGGAGAAGAGCTCGAGAAGGCAGCAAAAGAACTGGCGGAGTGGCTGAAAATCTTGGAGGAGCAAGGTCTTGGAGATAAGAAGTTTTTTGGCGGTGAAAGTATAAATCTCGTCGACATCTCATATGGAGTGTTGGGTTATTGGTTTGCAGCCGTGGAAGAAGCAAAAGGTGTGAAAGTGTTGGAACCAAGCACTTTGCCTCGGTTGCACGCCTGGGCTAAGAATTTCGTCGAACTTCCGGTGGTTAAAGAAAACATCCCTGCCTACGATGAGATGCTGGCCTATAGGACTGACTCCATGAAGAAACTGGCCAAGAACTAGCCTTTATAATGCTTCTGAATCCCAATTCCATGCTTGTCTTGTCTCATCTTTCTTCTTCATGTATGGTTTCTGTTTCGTGTGTGTGCGTGTGGAAACCTTGTATTTCTCGTTGACATGCTAATAATAATGGTGATGTAGTTGTTGCTGTTCAAATATTTTAGGTGGCTGGTGTTATGTTGATCTGTTTATTTGTAACTACATTTATGAAGTTTGCTTTGATGTGGGTGGTTTTATTTTAGTTTTACGTTACTTGTAAATATAGCCAATTCTTGGTTTTCAATTCAATAAAATTACTTCTCCGAATACTTATCCTTCATAAATGTTACTTTGATTTAACATTTGATATCAGAACCTATCACTAGACCTGATTGAAATACAAGAAGCAATAAATTTTTAAAGTGTGTCGTAATGAGTACATGGCATCAACAAGCAACAACTTTGTACAACCAGCGATTCCAAAATTTGATGGGCATTATGAACATTGGGCTATGCTCATGGAGAACTTTATGAGATCGAAGGAGTTTTGGAACTTGTGGAGCATGGTATTCCTACAACAACCGTAGGAGTAGTGCTCATAGATGAACAACAGAAGGCCATTGAAGATCTGACATTAAAGAACTTGAAGGCAAAGAATTATTTCTTTTAAGCAATTGATCGCTCCATTCTGGAGACCATCCTGAACAAAGACACAACAAAGAATATTTGGGAATCATTAAAACAGAAATATCAAGGTACCACACGAGTCAAACGTGCATAACTACATGCTTTTCGGAAGGAGTTTGAAGTTCTTCACATGAAGGTAGGAGAAACAGTGAATAAATATTTTGCTCGAACCCTTACCATAGCCAATAAGATGTAGGCAAATGGTGAGACCTTGGGAGATGTTGCTATCATTGAGAAAATTTTAAGATCCTTGACTCTTAAATTTAACTATGTGGTGTGTTCTATTGAGGAATCTAAGGATATAGATACTCTCACCATTGATGAGTTATAAAGTAGCTTGCTTATACATGAACAACGCATGAGCTCTCATTTTGAAGAAAAACAAGCTCTGCAAGTTATTCATGAAAGTCCACCTGGAGGAAAGGTCAAGGTTGTGGAAGCTTTAGAGGAAGAGGACGAGGGAGACAAAACTTTGACAAAGCCACCGTGGAGTGCTATTACTATCATAAGCTAGGACATTTTCAATATGAATGTCCTAAGCTAAAGAAGGAGGCTAACTATATGAAAGCTGATGAGGTGTTTCTGATGGCTTATGTAAATTGTCAAAATGCTAACTGAAAGAGAGTGTGGTTTCTTGATTCAGGATGTAGTCATCATATGTGGGGGAAAAAAAGAAATTTTCTCTGATCTTGATACAAATTTTAGAGAATCTATGAAGCTAGGAAACAATTCAAGCATGGTAGTGATAGGAAAAGGCAACATAAAGCTTCTTGTAAATGGGATTGTTTAGATTATCATTGGGGTATTTTATGTACCTGATCTAAAAAACAATTTATTAAGTATTGGACAGTTACAAGAAAAAAAACTTTCCATTTTCATTCAACATGGAAAGCTGAAGATCTATCATCATGAACATGGCTTGATCATAGAGACTGTGATGTCTTCAAATCAAGGTTATCAATTCTGTTTTGGTAAGTGTTTTGTTTTTTTAATTGGAATGGAATGTTTCAGTTTCGAAATGTTTCGGCGTGCCGTTTCGGGTGTGTACAATTCATATATATATATATATATATTCAACAAACATAATTCAAATTCAAGATAAATTAATTATAAATTATGCAATACAAACACAATGCCAAATAAATATAATTTCAAAATTTAAAATATTTCTAAATAGTCAAGATTAAATAGATCTTTAACTTAAAGTAATTCAACTTAAACAAAATATCAAAATATTATGAAAGTAAAATGTTTTAACAAAAATATTTTAAATATAAAGTTAGGTCAATGTTATCAAGGCTAATGTAATCTAAAGCATCCCTTGTTTTGCTCAAATTCCTACAAAGTATAAACATGAAAAAAACAACATGAATATAAACCATATATATTAGTGATAAATCTAATTTTAAAAAATTAATATCATTGTTAATGAAAATAGTAATAATAATTTTCAATGTTATTATTAATATTATTGTTATTGAAAATAGTAATGAAAAAAGAGCTTTTTATAATTAGGTGGTTTAATTAATTAAATTGAACAAGGTTCAATTTGATTCAATTGCTTTTCAAGAGTGGAACGGAATGTGGAATGAAACCAGAACGTTCCGGGCGGAATTTAACCGAAAAATACGGAACAGACCGAGATTTAAAATGAAATGAAATTTGTTCCGTTTTTTAAATTGATATGGAATGTTTCGGCCATTCCGAGCGAAATGAAACAGAATTGACAACCTTGCTTCAAATAGAATGTTTATGTTGCTTGCTGGATCTCAGCCACAAGAGTCCACCTGTTTCAACACAATCACAGAAGATTCAACGCAACTTTGGCATTGACGATATGGATATTTGGGATTCACAGGTTTAAAAAAACTTCAACATAAGAAAATGGTACATGGTTTACCACGATTAAAGACTTCTACAAAGTCGTGCAGAGATTGTTTGATGGGTAAACAACATAGAGATTCATTTCCACAGAAAAGCATATGAAGAGCTTCTCATATTCTTCAACTGGTGCATGCTGATATTTGTGAGCCCATCAAACCTATCTTAAACAACAAGAAAAGGTATATGATTACCTTTATTAATGATTTTAGTCATAAGGCGTGGATTTACTTCTTGACTGAAAAATCAGAAGCTTTTTTTAGTTTCAAAAACTTTAAGAGTTTGGTTGAAAAGGCAACAGGTTCAAACATAATTAGTCTATGTACTGATTGTGGAGGTGAATTCACATCAAATGAGTTCACCAAATTTTATCGTGAAAATGGCATACATAGACAGTTGACGACTACATATACTCCACAGCAGAACGGAGTTATGAAAAGAAAGAACAAGACCATTATGAATATGGTTCGTAGCATGCTGTCAGAAAAGAAAGTGCCAAAGATGTTCTGGCCTGAAGCAGTCAATTGGGTTATACATATTCTGAATCGGAGTCCAACTTTTGTAGTAGAAGATAAGACTCTAGAAGAAGTATGAAGTGGATTTAAACCTTCAGTTGAGTATTTTAAGGTTTTTGGATGTCTTTCTCATGTTTATATCTCTGATAATAACAAAACGAAGTTAGATAACAAAAGTAAGGGTTGTGTATTACTTGGAGATAGTACAGAATCAAAGGCATACAAATTATATGATTTAATATCTCAAAGGATCATAGTGATCGGAGATGTTGCATTTAAAGAAGATAAGAGTTGGGATTGAGATAAGAGTCATGAAGGAGCAATTAACACTGACTTGGAATGGGGTGATAGTGAAGACAAAACAACCATAATTGATGTCAATGAAGAAGATAGTGCTGCTGGCAATGCTTCTGATCCTACATATGAAGGGAATGATGAAGACAATGTTGCTGCTCCTACAGATGAATGAATATAAGATTTTTCTTCAAATGAATTAATTGAAGAAAACTCACCCGACTCCGATGTAGGAAGACACATGACACCTCCAGTTTGGATGAGAGATTATGTCACTGGAGAAAGTCTTTCTGATGATAAAGAAACAATAAACTTTGTACTTTGTTAACTAATGATTCATTTTATTATGAAGATGCAGTGAAATATAAAATATGGAGAAAAGCTATGTATTCAGATATAGAGGCAATCGAGAAGAATAATACATGGTTGTTGATGGAGTTACCGACTTGAGGAAAAGTGATTGAAGTAAATGGGTGTATAAAACTAAGCTCAACGAGAATGAAGAAATCGATAAACACAAGGCACGACTAGTAGCCAAAGGTTATACTCAGCAGCATGGAATAGACTACATTGAAGTATTTGCACCTGTGGCACAATTAGATACAATTCACTTGGTGGTTGCACTTACAGCTCAAAAAAAATGGACTATTTACCAGTTAAATGTAAAATCTGCATTCTTACATGATGAATTGAATGAGGAAGTCTTTATGAAACAACCTTGTGGATATATGAAAAAGGGTTGTGAGCAGATGGTGTACAAGTTGAAAAAGGATTTATATGGACTTAAACAAGCTCTATGAGCTTGGTATAGTCGTATAGTGTCTTATTTTGTGAAGGAGGGATTTGAAAGATGTTTATATGAACATACTTTGTTCATAAAAAACAAGGCAAAAGGTAAAATTCTGATTATAAGTCTATCTATTGATGATCTTATATTCACAAGGAATGATGAGTCTATGTTTGTTAAGTTTAAAAGTTTTATGATGCGTGAATTTGACATGACTGACCTTGGGAAGATGAGATTTTTTCTTGGTATTGAGGTGGTCCAAAGGACATATGGAATATTTATTAATAAAAAGAAGTATGCACTAGAGGTATTGAAGAGTTTTAAAATGGACAAAAACAATCCAGTCTATAATCCTATTGTTCCTAGATGTAAGCTTTTAAAAGATGAAGATGGAGTGAAGGTTGACAATACTTTCTACAAACAAGTTGTGGGAAGTTTGATGTACTTAACTGCTACTCGACCAGATGTGATGTTTGTCGTGAGTCTTATCAGTAGATACATGACAAATCCTACCGAGCTTCACTTGCAGGCTACTGAAAGAATCTTAAGATATTGAAAAGTACAATAGACTATGGTGTGTTTTACAAAAATGAAAAAGATAAGGAATTAACAGCCTACACAGACAGTGACCATGCTGGGGATTTAGAGGACAAGAAAAGCACATCAAGTTATGTTTTTAAAAAAAGTTCAGAAGTTGTGTCTTGGTCTTTAAGGAAGCAACCAATGGTGACTTTATCCACCATCGAAGCCACATTCATTGCAACAGCCTCTTGTGCTTGGCAAGTAGTATGGCTAAGAAGAATTTTTTAAAAGCTCAAACATATTCAAAGTAAGTCTACTATTGTTTATTATGATAACAATTCAACAATTAAGCTTTTCAAAAATCCAGTAATGCATGGGCGTAGTAAACACATAGACGTTCGCTTTTATTTTCTCTGTGAGCTTACAAAAGTAGGCATTGTAAAGATGATTCATTATGGTACTCAAGATCAAATAGCAGATGTGATGACTAAGCCACTAAAACTAGATGTATTTTTGAAGTTGTGAGGATTGATGGGAGTGTGTCCAGAATTAGATATAAACTAATTGCTAGCAACAATCAGTTTAAGGGAGAATGTTAAGTTGTCAGTTATTTCTAATTAATATTTTGTTAAATCCCTATTGATTAGGGAGTGTATTTTATCAACATAAATGAAAGGATTGATTGATGAGTTTAAGTATTGAAATTGAAAGGACAAAGAGAGGGCTAAACTTAGAAAAGAGATGTTGGTGCAGTCCAAACTGGAACACTGTTTGATAGTTGGGTCATATCTCGAGTTCTAGATGTCCAAATGGTCTTAATTTTTTAGACAGATTCGGTAAGATATAGGCCTACAACTTTCATGTGGAGTTTAAGATTTAAAAAGACCGTTTTCAAATCCAAATTATAGCAATAACGGAGAAGTCCGAATCTGTCCTACAGCCTAGACATTGTTCAGTGTTCAGTCCATATCTTGAGTTCTAGAAGTCCAAAAGACTTTAATTTTTTTTCCTGGAAAGATAAGACAATTTACTAGAACTTTCATGAGTACAGGTGGTTTCAATTCTGATGTTAGCAATGATGTTTTATTCAGATAAGAAGATAAGGATTTTCACCAAGTCAAGAGTTGGCCACCCCACTCAACAATTAGTCATCAAATCAATAGTTCTAAATTTTGGCCTATAAAAGGAGGCATTTGCCATGCATTTAAGGGCTTGGTTGTTTAGATCAAGAACTTACTCTTGCTCTTTCTCTTTATATTTTTTTTTAATTCTTAAGTTTTGCTTTCATTAATATATTGTTTATGCTTTTCATTTCCTTTTCTTTATTTAGTTAACTTGTATCTTATTTTTGTTATTATTTTGTTTATTTATGTTTCTCTTCTTTATTATGTTTAGCTAAGTTTATTATGTCAAGGTGAAAAGGTTACACTAATGGTGTAAGAATAAGTATAGTGTAAACTCAAAATGGACCTTAATGTTTAATATTAACATGTCTTATCTTTTTATCTTACTAATTCTTAATACCTTGCTTGGTAAATGGTTCATCTAGATTTGTGTTGTATAACACTTGGTACAATAAATGCTTGACACTCTCATAGCCTAACCGTATGGTATAACCTACATCTGTGCTATGACAGGAACTTGATTTGTTGTTAACATAAGTTAGCATCATGAATTCCTGACAATATTTAAAAGTTTGGTGTTACTTAAATAAAATAATTAATATGATCATCTTAACAATTTATAATGAGCTCTGAATGACAAATCATCCGATTGAAACCTCCTTTGTATCTGGTTTCCAGTTGAATAATAAGAGTTTATACTATACTTATTTGAAATACCATTAGTAGATCTTCTAACCTTGACACTTGTTTTTATCATTGTTTAATTCTCACATTGATCTTCCATCTCAAAATTCTCATCAACTTCTTCTTCTTCTTCATTATTATTATTATTATTATTATTATTATTATTATTATATTACCATTACCATTATTACTACTATTACTATTACTATTACTATTACTATTATTGTTGTTGTATTATTGCTATTTATAATTTATACAATTAACCTCCCTGTGGTTCGACTCCGGTCTTGCCGGGTTATTTATTATTTTGACACTTCTGCACTTGGAAATACATCAATTTTTTGGTCGTGTCATATAGTGAAGGGTTTGGTCCAGGTCATTAATGTTGCATTTGACAAGATTTGAGCAACCTATGAAAGGTATGATTTAGGCATCAAAGTAGGCTTGTTAAGAATTTGTATCAGGTATAATTTGGTTCATATTAATGTGTATAAGTTTGGGCCGCATGGAATCCAAAGTTGGCTTGGATTAATTAGAGTGTTGAGATCTTTTTTCTACAATGATCTATCAAATATCCTAGCTAACTTAGGATGCATGGGTGACGGTTACTTATTTATTTGTGAGAGGAAGTTTCCTAATGCTAAAATGAGAAACAAAGAAATGGCAAAGGCTGATTTGAAGAGGAATTATTGTTTTTTCATATTGGGCAAGGATTTCATACCTAGCACGGAAAGAGAAAGGCGACAACATATGAGAATTATTTCCCATCATATATTTGTCCTTTAAATGCAAGGAATCCTTCATTAACATAGAGTATAAGGGAAGGCTATAATAAAAGAACTTTCCTTTTTGTTTTCTTCCTTTCTTTTACAAGATTTTCTTATTCAAAATGGAGATTCCTTTCTAGTTTTTAGAGTATACTTTCAGCTAAATAAAGGAAGAAACTTCAACATTCAAGACAACATCTTTCAAGTAAGAAAAAAAAGATTAATGGACGAACAAATGGACACTTTTTCTTCTACAAGTTTTAGATTTGACTATAAAAGATCTAAAGCAAGGATATACGATATTGGAGATGTTTTGATAACTTGTATTGTTCTGAATATTTCTTAAGGTTTGTTTTTTGTTTTAATTAATCTACGAGGTAATTATATTTCAGGTATATGGCTTTTATTTCTGTTGGGTTTGTTTTGGCCCAAAATCAATTTTTGGGCTTATTTTATGTATTAGACTTGTGGTTAGCCGAGTTTTAGTTAAGGCAAATTGGTTTGCAACCCAATAGGGGACAATTATGGTTATTATCTTGGGACTATATTATATTTTGTTTTACATCGAATTTGGTAGGCTTTAAATATTAATGAAATTTAATTTTGTTTGAACAAACTTCTTCTTTTTTGTTGGGACAAAGAGTAAATTAGACTTATCAAGGTATAATTGATATTGTGGCATCATTCACAATCATCCAATATCTCTGGTTCTTAGTTACAAGTTAACTTTGGGCAAAGGTTCAACCAAACCTGATTACTCGACTTGTTTATGGAAGTTATCATCTTTATTATGGATTGCCTCACTATATGATCACGAAGTTCACATCATCGGAGCCCAACCACGCCTCCTTTGGGAATACGGGCCACACTAACACAAAGAGAATGATGCGCTGCTCCAAACACTATTGTGAACAACTGATTTTTATAATTGGACGACCCTACATGCGCCTCTAAAATGGTGCGGGGGCCTTCATGCGCATCAACAATTTTTTTAAAAAAATATTTAACTTTGTAAAATTACCAGACAACCTTTAGGTCAACCATAAAATAACAAAACAATCGTAAGTAAAAGTCATTCCTCTATGCTCTAAAAATTTGTGTGGAACAATTTATTCTTAATCAATCTTGTAATACATAATTTATTCCCATGAAAAGATGATTTTACCAAAAATTGCAAGTTTTTTTATTTATTTAAATTTTAGAAGGAAAAAAGCGTTATCTCACTTTTCTATTAAACAATAAAATATATCTTGGATCATAGTGTTTTACTTAAGGTTTTTGGTTTTTTTTTTTAATATAATTTGTACTTTCTTCTAAAATAAAAGTTATTAATTCATAATTATTTTAATTTTTTTATGTCGAGTAAAACACCTTTTCCCTCTTTTAAAATAACAAGGTATTCTTGTGAAAACCCACTAAATTATAATATGAGTAAAATAAATAAAGTATTGAATAAATTAAATAAAAAGATTTTAAGTATTGTAATTGGATACAATAGAATAAAATATAAGATGTTATGGTGTGAATTAAGTAAAAGAAGAGTTGAGTGACAAAAATAGAAATAAGAAGAAATGAGGGCCAATGTGTAAATTGGTAAAAGTTAGACTATAAATGCTTCATCTTTTTCTCTTTTAGCCGTGAGTTTGAAACAAAGAGAGGGGGAAGAATTGTGTGATTTTCTACTTAAATGCTCATTGATTTCACTAATTAAAGTGAGTAATTAGAGTGATTAACTTAATTAAACATCAAGAGGAGGTTGATTTTAAGGTGGTGAGTGCATTGAAGGAAAGATTTCAAGCTAGGGTTTGAAGAGGGAGAAGAAGAAAACTTGTTTTTTCTTGCATTCTCTTCTTAAATCCTTATCAAAGTGAGGTAAATAACATGTTCTAAATGATTAATTCCTTTAATTTTATGTTTGATGAAGGATTATGCAAAATGATGATTATGTGAAGTTGTGGATTTATGTTATAATTTATAGGAATAATGCAAATTATGGTTGAACCATGTTAGAAAGCATGAATTATGATTGGGTAAGTGTTTAATTTTAAATAAAAGAAACAAAAATTGATTTTCCCCATTTTAATTGAATATTTGGCCAAGAGAGGAATAATTTAGGGGATTTGAGGTTTAATACAATTGTTTGGAAAATATGGGAAGATGAAAGTTTATAAGTGTTGTTATATGAATGGAGTAGGAATTTTTCAAGGAGAAAAGAAAAATATTCACTTCCCTCCCTAGGTTGTTTTTGGCTAAATGGAGAAGAAAATTAGAGAATGGAGTTTAAATGATATTATTGAGGAGTTCTTGGCTAAATAGAGAAGAAAAATTAGAGAATGGAGTTTAAATAATATTATTGAGGAATCTTACTAAATTTAAGACAATTGATGTTGATAGGTTAAATTGAATAGAGACTTTTGTGGAAAAAATAATAATAATAATAATAAGAAAACGTTTCAAAAAGGAGGGGTTTATCCCCCTTGAATTAAAAGTCAATTAAACTTAATTAAGGGTATTGGATTTAATCAAAGAATATGTCATGGGTATTAGAATTTTACCGGTTCAAATGAATGAACAAATGACAAAGTAATTTTGTTGGTGCAGAGGAGGCCGCAGGACCTGATCAGCAACAAGGGACCTCTTCACGCGCACATACACCAGGTAGGTGTTCAACACCTTTGAGTAATTAATCAGTTTATATTTTTTATTGTACAAGGAATTTTATAGATTATAAATATTAGTGCTGGTTACTAGAAATAATGCCCTGGTGAATGGGCAAGCCTTGAAAAATCATTTCCTAGTTTCTGGAAATAATGCCCTGGTGAATGGGCAAACCTTGAAAAAAATTATTTCCTGGTTACTGGAAATAATGCCCTAGTGAATGGGTGGTTACTGGGAATAATGCCCTGGTGAATGGGCATGCCTTGAAAAATTATTTCCTAGTTACTGGAAATAATGCCCTGGTGAATGGGTAGTTACTAGAAATAATGCCCTGGTGAATGGGCAAGCCTTGAAAAAATTATTTCCTGGTTACTGGAAATAATGCCCTGGTGAATGGGCGAGCCTTGAAGATCATTTCCTGATTATCGAAATTTATGCCTAGCAGAATGACCATGTTAAGAAAATTAAATTTTCAAATTAATGGGATAATCACTCGATGTAAAATAAATCATAAAACTTTGAAGTTAAATATGCTGGGTTATGGGAGACACTCTTGATATTTTTATTTTATTAGATTTATCCCTGTCTAGAAGAGAATTTATGAAATTAGAAATTTCAAAAAGAAAATAAGACAATTAATTCTATGATATGAAAATCACCTTAATGTATATAAATAATTAGTCCTTAATCAGTTACTTATTGAAATGTGCAATTGTTTTAATCATGTTTAATGCAATTATATTTTTAGGTACATCGCACCCTCGATCTGGAAAGTAGATGCTCGGATAAATAATTTTGTTCTGTGATTAATGTACTTGGAAGAACTAATATTTTGTTGTAATATGCTTCCATATCTAAAATTGTAATGTTTAACTTATTATCTTGTGTATAATGTAATTTGTAAGGTTATTATTATTAAATTGAATTATGGTTGGTTATATATATATATATATATATAAAGAGACGATGCATGTTAATAATTTATTAGTTTTATTGTAGTGTTTTATAGAAAATAGAATCGAGATATTGAAATATGCTTGAATTTTTTGATGTCCAAATGATGGGACAAATATTGTGATTGATGTTACAGGTTGAGAAATGATTGAGTCGATAACTTGGTACCTAAAGAATACAAAGGAAACTCTGCCGAAATTTCGAGAAAATATATATATATATATATATATATATATATATATAAATTGGTAACTACGAATATATATAATATATATTTTTAAGTTTACAAGTTGAGACTGTTACAATTCTTTTTTTCGAAATCACGCTTAATCATGTTTAACTATCACAATTAAGGTACAATTAGTTAAAAAACAACATCATAAGATAAAATTTTACGATATTATATGTAAATGTATTTAACAATTTATAATATTACGACCCAAAAAAACTCTCTTCTACCTTTAAGTAACAAAATTTATTAAATCACAGTTACACTGTATTATTCTATGGAATAATTTATTAATTTATAGAGAGAAGAAGCAATTTTTTATAACATCAATAAGTAAATACCCTCGATATTCCATAATTTTAAATAATAATGACTGCAGTGTTCGCGGTAAAACATTTCTCCATGCAAATGATACGGTATAATTATCTTAGAAAAGGAAAAGAATATTATCCAATGCATGTAACGTAAAAATATATTTACCTATTATGTCATAAAAATGCATCTTATCATATTATAATTTAATTAATTACATCAAAATTGCGATAATTACAAATGATTAAATATAATTTTGATAAAAAATTACCACAAAGAAGGAAATATTACCAAGTTTCCATAAAAAAAGTTAATTTTCAAACATTACAAATTAATAACTATTTGCACATATTAATAACAATTTTCCTAAAAAAAATAATAATCTTACTGTTGGAGTACAACACAAAAGATCCAACGCCCGTCATTTTAAACGCAGCAGCACGTAATTTTGTCCCTCGCATCCACCCCAAATTTAAACTCAAAACGTAATACACGAAACCCAAAAAACAAAAAAAAAAAAAACAGAGAGAGAAAACAAAGGAGATCTGCCTGAAGTGCACCCACAATTTATTTTTGCGCACAACAAACAGCTATCCTCCCTTCTCTCTCTCACCCGATCAGATCGGACCTCTTTGTTTTTCCTTTTCGGTCCGTACAAAATCAAGATTCCATTAAATTAAATTTCAAAATCCGAATTTAACTCACCATTATACCTTTCGAATTGCAATATTTCCTTCGTTTTTTATTTCTTGATCTGGATTCTTTTTTTGTGATTGTGATTGGTTTGTGGATAAGTAGTTTAGCTGGATGAGAATTTGAGGGTATCAACTTCTGGAGGGGTAAATGGCGTCGGCTCAGGCGTTGCCGAGCTCACGGAAACAGGAGCATCTCGAAGCAGGAAAGCGACGGGTATGTTCAATTATTTGATTGATTGGTTTGTTTCTGTTCATGCAACTGATTAAGTGTATTTTGATATCATCAATTTTCTTTTGCAAAATGTGCAGCGAGAAACATGCATGTGGTTCCATTATCAACGATTTGTGATTCAATTTAGATAATCGAGTTTTTATTTTTTTTTGGCGAATTGTGTATTTTTGGGTGGTAATCAAATAGAATTTTTAGTTTTTATTACCTTTGCGCTCCTGATCCAAGTTAAACATGTTGCTGCAATCGCCTTTTTTCTTGCCGGACGGGGGAGTGAATGTGTATAATTTTTGTTAAGTGTGAGATTACTGGACTAGAGAAAGAAATCAGAATTACATACTGGTTTTATTGTTTTTGAGGATCCAGTTATGACTTTAGGTATGTCCGTTGGTGAGCTAGAAATAAAATGCAACTTTTTAAAGATGAAAGGTTTGGATATTTCTATGATCAGTACTCTACACAGAAACAAGTGGAAGCAATCAGGAAAGACTTGAAACCATCTTTGTAATTCTGACTCGGAGCTGAAAGAGTTAAAAAGTAAATTTAATTCGATTGAAGGCATGATTCTCGTCATGCAACTCTATTTTAGAGGATTGTTGTGGTCCACTAGAATTCCAATTGGTTATTCCTTTTGGGTAAAAGCCAATTATGGTGCTTTTTAATGCTTTTGGGCTTTTCAGCTGAAAAACAATTTTCCAAACACCTCCATTGCAATAACAAAAAGTGCATTGTGTACATCCAATTTCTTTTTGAGACTCTGCTTTGGCAAATCTTTGATAGCCTTCTCAGGTCAAGAAGCAGCAATTGTTTGTTGCCCTTGTGCGTCTCTGTTTGTGGTTCTTTAGAGATTTTAGACTATACACCTGATGATTAAGTAACATGTCCCTCACACCCATAGCCTTCTGCTCCTTGGCTCCTTCCATTTTAGTTCTTTTGTTTTTTTATCTGATTAAAGCATGAAAAAATCTGGTTGTAAGATCATATTCCCCATGTCTATGTGTTCTTTTGCAGTTGGAGGAGTTCCGCAAGAAAAAGGCAGCAGAGCGAGCCAAGAAAGCTGCGCCCACCAGCCAACCTCATGCTTTGGATGTGAGCCTAGATCAGAAGCAACTGTTGGAGACTGAACGTGCACGGCTAACAGATTCAGATGGAGTTGGCACATCTGATGGACCTGGCAGACCTGTTGAACCCATTGGTGCATTTATGAACAATGGCAACAAAATTTATATTACCGAGAAAGTTGAACAAAGTTCTTTGAAAGATGCAGATCCTAGCCCTCCTTCATTGAGTGATTTTAGTACATTGTTTTCAGGAATAACAGAGAAACACACAAATCATTTTGATTCAAACAGGCATGATGCTTCAGGACTCGCTGGATCAGCCAATGTTAAGTATGGCCAAGAGACAGAAAAAATGAATAATGAATCTGGAATATATACAGGGAGCCAAGGGGACAGGAGTTCATCTGACCATTCTATTGTTAGTGGTTTTTATGGCAGTTCTAGTCAATCCAGCCTTTATGGAAGGGAGTTGCTCCAATCCAAAGAAAATAACATATCTTTAAAGCATTCCGTGGTTAATAATGATAGTACTCGTTTCCTTACTTCATATCCAAGTTCTGCCAGCTCTGAACAGCAAGCCTTTAAGCCCAGTTATAGTAGCTCCCCTGCCACTGCTGGTATGTCCCCCTCCTATTTGGATTGTATATTTTTTCCTGGATTTCCATGTCTGTCTGTTTGTATAAGCAACACATTATGAGGTTTTACTTTGTCAAATCTTTAATTTTCCAAAAAAAAAAAACTAATACAGTCGTGTTTTGGGGTTTTACAGTGGACTCTACCCTGCCAAATATGAAGCTGAGAGATTCTGATTCTGAAGTTGAGCAGGACATGCGTTTCAATTATCCCATGAATTTGGATTTTGGTGAAAGAAATTTTAGTAGCTCCATTAGTAGTTTGCGTCCTGTGCACGATACAGCTGCGCAGACATCTGAATCCACAGGTTTCAACTCAAATAGTTCTAGGAGATCTCGTCCATCTTTCCTCGACTCTCTTAATGTGTCTAGATCGTCATCTAGTAGTTCTTTCCAACGGACTGAACCAGAGGATTCATTTATAATCAATACTTCCAAATCAAATGGCATTGATGCTTTAGGATCATCTGCTTTCCAGAAGCTTCCTGTGGAGACCAAAACTGACAGGAGTTTATCAGAGATGGCTTCTTCAAATATACCTAGTTCATTTGATAATGCAACAAAATCTTCAGTTTCTTTTACTAATGGGGTTGGTATAATGAACACTAATACTAACGAGAACATTATGGAGAGAAAACATGAGTTTTATCAACCCAAGCAAAATGAAGATTTTTCTGCTTTGGAACAGGTACCCTGTTTTCTGTTATTTAATATTTGTTTGATAGTTCTTGCTTCACCAGTCTCTTTTTAGCATTTCCTTGGAAATTTGTGAATTTAGCTCTGCAAGTGCAATGTTTTGAATATCATAAAATTAAGTGTTTTTCACAATTTATTAAAATATATGTTTGTCAAGGACTTGTTGGTATTGTGATGCACACATAAGAATTCCTCAGCACTAGATTTTGGGTCCTTTAAAATTTTATCCAGATGGAATAGTGTACATAACATCACAACACATAGCATCTGCTGTGAGGAGAATGGTGGGATGTTAATATTAAAGTTGATTGGGATTATATTTAGGAATTGTGGTCGGGGTATGTTATGTGATGCATACATCCCTTTTGATCATTTCTTTTCCTCTTTTTTTCCCTGTGAACCAAGAGGAAACTATCAAATTTCACTTCAACATGTTTTTGCTGTCACTTCTCTGAGATAGTTGCCAAAAATTCTACCGATTACAGTCACATTCTTGTTTATGTTGGTCCTGTTATTGCAGCATATTGAAGACTTGACGCAAGAAAAATTCTCCTTGCAACGAGCTCTTGAAGCTTCACGTGCTTTAGCAGAGTCCTTGGCTGCTGAAAATTCATCATTGACAGATAGCTATAACCAACAGGTTGGCATACAAAATCTTTCTCTGCTGTCCTTGTGATCTCTTTCCTTTTTATAGTTAAAAGAGGATAAATATCTGCCAATCTTATTGTTATTCCTGTAATTCCCATTAGCCATCAACATCTTATATATAAGAAAAATGTGATAAGTTGAATGTTTTCTTAAGGATGGGATAATGTTTTCTTTGGATAAGACTTGTGAGACTACGAAGTAAATCCTTAAAAAATCTTTTCCTTATTTTTGTTTTTTATGTAGCAAGCTATGTTAATTTATAAAATCTCATTTTTTTTTGGGTGAAACAGAGTTTTAACATAAGAGAATTTTTATCATGCTCTCTTAGGGATGTTGGGGCTACACCTTTCTCATCTTTTGTATGTGTCTACAAAGGTGTTTGTTTAAAGTTCTCATAATAATTAGGCTACAAGGTTCCAACGTATTAACATTGAGACTTGAACTCTACCAGCACAATTTTTGTGGAACTTGAGATTGGAACCGTCATTGATATTTATATTTTTCAAATCTGAATTGCGGATTTTACTGGCACTTTGTATAAATTTTGCTGGTAAGAATACACCACTTGATATGCATTTTAATGCGACATATTGTTGCATTAACTTCCCATTGCCAATGGATGTAAGCCACAAAATATTTACATAAAGTATAAAGTAGTTCATCAAAGTTGCTTGGTTGCTAGTTGATTTGTTTTGATGTTGGAATTGGGATCAGAGTCTGGAAGTTGAAGTTATAAAAATTGCAGTGGTGTGGTTTCTATATTATGCCTTTGGCTGTTTGATTATACCTGACACTTCTTTTGGTTTATGTCTTTAATTTGTTAATGCTTTCGTTGAATTTTTCTCTAGAGAGGTGTTGTGAACCAACTGAAATCTGATATGGAGCAGTTACAGGAAGAAATCAAGACCCATTTGGTTAGTAGTGATTGTCCCTTGATTATAGCTAGTTATGCTTATATCTATCTTGGTATTTATGGTCATTTCCATTTCCATTGTTTTTATGCGCATTGATGTTACCAGGTGGAACTCGAGTCTGTCAAAATTGCATGTGCAAATGCACAGCTCGAGTGTAATGCTGCTGATGAACGAGCCAAGCTACTGGCTTCTGAAGTTATTAGTTTGGAAGAGAAGGTACTAAATTGCCTTTTTATTATTGGTTCTTGTTCGTCTTGTTTTCTTGCCTTTCAAGATGACAGTTCCAAGCATCCCCCCACTTTGCCCTTGCTTTGTGAAGAATGTGTGACTGAATTGGAATATGCTAATGTAGGAATGCAACTAAAGTTTCATTTGTTCTTGATAGATGATAGCATTGTTTGAATTACACTCAACCCACTGGTTTTTGTCTTAGGCACATCTAATTCAAGGTTGACTCTTAATTTTGTAACATTAGTTTTTGTCTACTAAGTAAATTTTTGTGTATACAAAATTGTTCTTTACGGAGGCACAACAATTAAATTGCTGTGAAGTTAATATGGAAATCCTTTATTAAATTGCTGGAATGATGATACATTGTTCTAATCTGCTAAAACAGCACTACATTTGGGTGCTTAAAATTTTTGTACCATCCACATATGAAAAATAATCTCCTCATATTGTAGTTTATATTGTGGTACTTTTTGATACCAATGTCATTCATAACCACAAATTTAATATAGTTGTTATGCTTGGTTACTTCTCTCTTTCCCTTAACTTTGTTCTATAACCTGCTTGTGTAGGCACTCAGGCTAAGGTCTAGTGAGCTTAAGCTGGGGAGGCAATTAGAGAACTCACAGGCTGAGATAACTTCATACAAGTATGCTTTACCTCTCCTTTGACTGGAGATGAAGAATTTGAGATGTACATCTTCAGTTTAACTTGATGTTCTGGTAGTCTTTTTTTGTGTGTTTATATTGGTGGACTTTTAACAGGGTTTGTTTAAAAAACTTATATAAAGAAGCATTTTGTGCAACTATCAAGATTTGTTATGCATGGATTCTGGAACAGTTATCCATATAATTGGAGTCCAGCTATGCTGGGAGGTAACAGTAACCATATTTTGGGAGAGAGGGATTCTGTCATGCAAGCACCGATTTTCATTAGAATACCAACAACATTTCCATGATTGAGTGAAATATGCATGCCAAAAAAGGAAGACTCTATCTTTAGTTCCAAAGGGACAAAATGACAGTAATTAGCCAATGTTTTTTCCTTTAGGGAACTATTCTTTTTTTACTGATGATGCGCATACCTATGTGCATACCAATATATTTCCCTTCTCCATTTAGTGGACAATTTTTGTATTAGTCCTACATTATCCTTTCCAATTGCCTTTTTTTCTATGTTTTCTTAATTGAAACAACATTTAACCATTATGATTCAAATTGAATCCTGCAGAAAGAAAATGTCCAGCCTGGAGAAAGATCGTCAGGATTTGCAGTCAACAATTGATGCTCTCCAAGAAGGTATTCACACATAGTTTTTGTTCACTGCTTTTATATATATGTTTTTTTTTCCTTATGCTAAAATGAGGTCTAAGAAAAGAGTGGGGAGTGAGGAAATGGGGGGATGATGAACTAGATGGATTAGCAAAAGAAATATTTGGTCTATTAAAAACAAAAATAAACATATGCCATGCAACTTTGTAACCATTATGGATGAGAAATGTTACAATGAGGAAGTCATTCCTCCTAAACTGTTTGATATATTATCCACTTGTTAGAAAATTTAGAGAACTTGTTTTATCAATAAAATTATTAAGAAAAGTTTAGGCATGGAAAAACACTTCAGACATATCTATTTGCATTGTTCACTGGAATAAGAACAGTGTAATGAGATCTTTGCCCTTCACACCCAAAAATATTGAACTAGCTATTGGGGCATTAAGGTCTTTTTACAAGCTGCATTAGTCATAACCAAATTGATCAAAGATCAATTGACCAAATGCCCTTGAAAGCAAAATTTTTAAAATTGATGTCCAACGGTTTTTTTTGTATTTTCACATGTTTTTTCATTATTATCAAGTCATCTAAGGGGCAGTTTATATTTGATATATATATATATATATATATATATATATATATAAAGCATAATGAAACTACCAAAATACCCTTGAAAGCAAAAAATTTACAACCTAGCGCCAAGGGCTTTTTCATTATTTCATAATGGTTTTTTTGTTATTATTAGGTCAACTGAGGGGCAATTTGGTATTTGACTAAATATAAAAAACAAAAAAAAAACAAAAAGTGGGCATGATAATTCAAGTTGGCTCAACTCTGATTACTGGGGCCACAAGTTTGTCATGCTAACTTGAGTTGACCAAACCAGATTTTTTTATACCCCATTTCATCCTTTTATATTTAATGGGTTGAGAATTAAGCTACATCATTTCTCCCATTTTGATAAAAAATATTTTTTTACCAAGTTCTCATGATCACTTTTTTTTTTTTTTTATATAAAAAAACAATGTTCATTTTGCTATAGTTGCCTTTTTTTTTTCTTTTTTTTTTTATCGTCTAATTTAAATAAAACTAACTTATTTGACTAATCAGATCTATGACCCGAATCACGGATTTTTCTTCCCTTTTCAAAATGCAATTGCAGCACCTGATCATCATTTTTACACAACAAAAAAAATGGTCTGGTCCATACCTAGTTAAATTTAATCAAGAAAGGTGTCAAAAGAGGGACACCACTGTAGATCCTCCTATGTTTGCTTTCACGAATGAAACCTAACAAGAAAGAAATTTATCACATACTGTGTACTTCATCTGGTAGTTCTCTACAAGTTGAAAATAAAAACTTCCTGACTTAACATAGAGTGTGCATGCATTGCTTTGAGAAGCAAAATCAAGAAGTCTGCTAAAACTTCCTCAAACTACTTTGAAAGGACCTTTAAATCATTAATAAGTACAGTTGATTGGTTTATTCTGTTCTTCAGTTTGTCATTGTCCTCTTTAAAAAACTCAGTTGAGTACCATTTATAAAAGAGACAGGTTGAAGAGAGTTTTGCAAACAGCTTGCAGAATTCATTTCCAAGCATAACCCATCCTTCCAGCTGATAAATGAAAGATTTGCTAACAACAAGCTTTCTTTGTCTTGATATTTTATGATGCTGATGAAAGCATATTTACTACATGGGAGCCTCGTAATCATCTCCATTTTGATTATGGAGATACAACATTTCTTAAAACTGCTATAGGATTGGGCTTTTTGAAGTTCAAGAACTTGTATGACTGTTAACCCAATATGGTCCATATAATTATTTTGCATGATTCCAGAATATACTTATTATGATTTCTTTTTAGGGCAATGTTTCAGATCAATTGATTTTTTTTTCAGTTCTGTTAAGTTTTTCCATCAATGAGTGATTTTATTTGTGGGTGAAAAATGAAATGATTAATTATCTCACATAAATTGTATATGCTTTTAATGTTTCTACCTAACTAATCATCATTTTTTTGACAGAGAAGAAAGTATTGCAATCCAAGCTACGTAAAGCTTCTGTAACTGAAAAGTCCCCAGGTGCAAGCAGGAGTGCTGAGAAAAAAAATGTAGCAACATCGACAGAAGATTTAGGTAATGATAGTTCTCTTGGAATTGATGTTGTGCTGTTCAAAATGTTACTGCATAGTGGATGCTGTTGCTTACATGTTTCTTCACTGAAAAAAAAAGGGGGTGGGGGGTTGTCTTCCAAAAGGGGTCCTATTTGTTGGAAATGATGATTGAGCTTATTTTTTGGTGGTTCAGTCTTTGAGCCTTTTGTTCTGTCAAGGAACTTCAGGAATTCGTTGGAAATGATGCTGTTGCTACATGTTTTTTCATAAAAAAAAAAAGGGTATGGTGGAAATGATGATTGAGCTCATTTTTTGGTTGTTCAGTCTTGAGCCTTTTGTTCTGTTAAGAAACTTCAGGAATTCCACAACTATGGATCATTATGCCAGTGTACATTTCTCAGAGTGTGTACAATTGGACCTAAAATTCATACATCCTCTACATTTCTGGATTAAGAGTGATTGCTTTCCTGTTTTTTCTTTGTTTAATATATCTGTCAATCACAACATTACATAATGTATGGGATGACAGCTAATTATCACATTTGAATGCTTTGATAGACTCTATAGAGACAAAAATTCAGACACTTTATTCAGACCTATTGATCTCCCATGTCCTTTGTGAAACTGTGGGATAGCTTTGACATCTCATAGACGTGAAGATGTGGGGGATTGCCTCCTTGTTCTTGTTTTCATCAACATATTATTCTGGACGAGTATGTTTGAGCTTTAATTTTTGTGTTGGGCATTGGTTTCTTGGTGTATACTATTTTCCCTTTCCATTGTACAACCTCAGACAATATTCACTCTGGTTACTGCTGTGCTGCAATGAATCATTTTGCAATTTGTTCTCCAAAGTCTTTTCCTTTTCCCATTAGTCATGGTTTTCTTCTTCATTTCAATTGCAGATGACATCCCGGTGACTACCAGCCAGGAAACACATGGTACTTCATCTGTTCCTAGAAGTGATGCTACTGATTTTCTCATGCTACCCGAAAATGGTCAGTCAAATCTTGAAGCTTCATCTGTGTACATTCCACCAGATCAAATGAGAATGATTCAAAACATTAACACAATACTTTCCGAGGTATGTTTTTTATATACTGTCAATTCTTTGCAAGCCTAAGCACTCAAGGCTTTTGAGAAAATTTTCCCCTTCTTTTCTGTTAAATAATGAAATAATTTATGAAGTGACTGAAGTAGAATAAATAAATGTAAAGTCAACAATGTCCCTTTTGTGGCGCAGCTTGCATTGGAAAAAGAAGAGTTGATGCATGCTTTGACATCTGAGTCATCTCAGTGCTCCAAGCTAAAGGTAACCTCTAGCCTGAAATGAACAATGGAGTTAGATTATATGTGAAGTGATTTTGTTGGATGCGAACCTCTTAGGGAAGCAGCTTGGGAAAGGATTATAACTATAACTAATCTCGAGAAAAGAGGGGAAGGAATCTTATGGTTTATGGTGCATGGCACCATTTCTTTCCATTGATCTCTTCGAGGTTCAGATGAATAGGGATTAAATGCTCGGCAAGGGTTTGGTTTCGGTACAGGCAAAAAGATATATGGGGTGTATACCTTAGTAAGATTTTGGATTTTGATGAAAGGAGCAAAACAGAGAGCTTTTAAGGGGGTACAGTCTGCTCTTAGCCGTTTGAAACATTTTTGGATTAAAACTTCTCATTTTTTGCTTACTACACAGCTATTCCTTTTTTTTTTTTTCATTCTGAAAAGTTCATGTTATAAATTGTAAATTTTGCATAATATGTTGTCAACGCACTCATTTTTTTCTTGTACATAGGTGGTACCTCCTACTTTATTTTGATGTTTAAACTTCTAGAAATAAGATTTTGAAAAACTGTATTTTATAGGGACAAACACCTGTGAAGATCTGCCTACTTCCCATCATATTAGAATGTGTGGAGAGTATTGTTTTACTACAGGTGGTATACTTAAGTTTGTAGTGTATTTTACACATTCTTAGAATCAATGTGTCTCCCTAGATCAGGAAATGGTTATGGATTAGAAATTGACGAGGTTGGTGAGTGTTATTCTAGTGATCTAGTCTAAGTTGAATTTTTTTTTTCCTGAATAATCAAATGTTTTATACTATTGATTAATTTTCTATTTCTGGATGCTGACGTGTATTCAATATTTTCATCTAGTTTTCTTATATAATTTATTGGGATTTTTGTTTCAAATAAATGAAGGATTTGAACAATGAATTGTCGCGTAAACTTGAGGTTCAAACTCAAAGATTAGAGCTTTTGACTGCTCAAAGTATGGCCAATGAAAATATCCCAGCAAGGTTGCCCAATTCTCATACCGTGCAGGACAGCAATACATATGCAGATGAAGGTGATGAGGTATGATATCTAACACCAAATATTAGAACTATTGTTGTAATTATTGGTAGAGTCAGTAATGTCTGATTAGAGGGGAGGAATTGCATTTTTTTCGAGTCTTAACAAGGTAAATGGCTCATTGGATCCTGGATTTTAGGGCTTATCACACTTTTGCAGTGCAATGATTATTCTGTATGAAGAAAATCTATGTCCACCTATGAAACTATACTTGATTGGTGGATGATGGCAAAATTCAATGAATTCAGGATAGAATTCTACTTTTACCCTGCCAAGTATTCGTAAATACAATAACAGCACTGGAACCTTGACTTGTATCTCTTTTTCTTCCTTGTACTTGAACCCACTGATATCCCCTGCGGAGCAGATGGCATACCCTTACTTATTTGGTTGGAAAGACGCCTGGAGCATGTCAAAGGGGTGGGAGCGGCAGCCATTTGGTGAGGGAAAATTTGCGCTTTGTTCAATAGGAAGGATGGAGAGAGGGGGAGGAGGAAAGTTTACAATGGGATAGAGAGGAGAAAGGATGAATATTAATGCATGAGATGTGATAAGGGAGGGAGATGGAAAATAAACTGCCCAAAGTGGGCAGATTTAAAATTAGTACATGTCATGTCAGGAAGGGATCTTTTTCCTTGGGTCTTTCCACCCAACGAAACAAGGAAGCATCTCATCCCCTCTCCCATCCATTTTCCCTACTTCCTCAACCAACCGAGTGTTAGAGATGTTCATTAGGAAATAGAAGATTTTTTTTTGCTCCCCATTTATTGGTTGCTGATAAATATATATCTCGCTCTTTCTTTTTCCCCAAATAGGTGGTGGAAAGGGTTTTAGGGTGGATTATGAAGCTCTTTCCTGGAGGACCATCCAGACGAAGAACAGGCAAGCGTCTTTGATACGAGACAGGATCACTCATCATACTGGGACAAGAAGCATCTTTCCTGGAGGACCATCCTGTGCGTCTTCCATATCCGCCGCTCCCCTTATTATGGCAACTCAACGGAGGTCTTTGTATATTTCAAGTCAGTTATACCATCCATTGTTTTGTAACCCATGAAAATTAAGTTTTTTTGCGGCCTTAATCCAGTTTGTCATTCTTTGGCATATGACAATAAGTAAGTCTCTTCTGGCTATAATTTTGTTTAATGAGAAATTTTAAAGAGGGATGTCTTTTATACATGGAAGGTTAAAAATTAGAGTAGAGTTACCGACAATGATGAGGAACTGTATTGTGAATTTGCTGGACTTCAGTTTCTGCCCACATTTATTGTATTCATGAGCGCTTACAGGCTCAAAGCCCTAGAAATGAAACAAGTGATTTGGCATCTTTTTAGTACTGAAAATAACTTCATTTAAACATGGGTTCGAATGTTAGTTTGATGCACAAATGGACAATAACTGTGTTGGGAATAATAACTCGGAATGGGAATTGATACTTTAATTTTCTTGGGAAGGAAAAGAAGGACGAAGAACACGATTCCATTAATGGTAATATTGATGATCATTGTTTTGTTTTTTTTTTAATTAATATGGATATTTGGATTAGTTTGTATGTATTTTGATTAATTTTACAGGTTCTGAAATTAATGATTATACAAGCCTTCAATGATCATAATATGAACGAATAATCAAATAGCTCAAATATAAGATTACATATGGAAAAATCTTTTAATTACAGGCTCTTATAACAAAGTAACTTTCTAGATGGTTTGGTGATTATTGTTGTTGACGTGAAGTATTGAATTAATATTTTTTGAGATGTTTGAGTGAATGATAATGGTTGTTTTTTTTTTTTTATATATATATATAATTATATATTAAAATAATATATAGTTTTTTAAAATTTATTTTTTATACAGTTCATTAAAACATATTAAAAATATAAAATAATTATTTTTAAATATTTTGTTTTAAGTTTGTGACCGAGACATCTATTTAAGTCAAAATTCCAAGGAACAGGGACATAACTTGTAATTTTGGTTTCTTACAAAAAGATCCTAAAATATCGTTAGATTTTAAATTAGCAATAATTTCGAGACGGTGTCGTTACTCCGTTAACAAAACTGTAACCATTAATTAATCTCTTTTAAATCCTCCGTATATAATATGTGGTGCAGAAACAAAGTTCAAAGCTCCACTTCCATTGCTTTCTTTCTTTCCCTCTTCCCTCTGTGTTGCTGCCGTGCTATCCATTATAATAATAATAATGATGACTTCAATCTCATGCAAGCTCTCACTACCAATCATTTCCTCATCATCTTCTTCTTCGAACTCCAATTCCTCAAAGAAGTATTCACCGAAGGTAACAAGAGAGGACTGGAGGCAACGTTCCAAACCCATTCCACCAGGTGGCATTTATCCAGCAAAAGACCACTGCAGTCGATGTGGCTTATGTGATACTTACTACATAGCCCATGTCAAGAATGCTTGTGCTTTTCTAGGTGATGGAATGGCCAAAATCGAAGTAAGTTTCTTCTTTACTACTTTTCTTTAGCACCTTGATTATCCAATCCAAAGCATTTCCCTTGTTTTTTTTTTTTTGACATTCAGGGTTTGGAACCTGTGGTCCATGGCAGAGGGAGGAAGGCAGATTCTTTTGATGAGACATACTTTGGGGTCCATGAGGAGCTTTTGTATGCTCGTAAAACAAAGCCTGTTGAAGGTAGATTCTACTAGGCGTATGTAATTTACTTCCATAGCAGATGATGTTTTGCTTATCACAGTTTTAGGTTGTCCATTGCTGCTCAGTTTTAATTAATGCTCTCTCTATGTTTTGTCTGTAACTTTCTTTGATGGCAGGAGCTCAATGGACCGGAATAGTGACTTCTATTGCAATTGAGATGCTGAAATCTGGTATGGTCGAGGCTGTTATATGTGTACAGAGGTGTGTGAATAAATAGAGAAACTTCTATTGTTGATTTATTCCCCTGTCAAGTTACGTGACCTTCTTAGCTATTTATTTTTTGTCAGTGATCCAGAGGACAGATTCTCTCCCAGGCCTGTTTTAGCCAGGTTTGTAACTGCATCGTTTAGCTTGGTTCATTACCTTCTCAGATTTTCGTTGATGTTTTTATTTTTTTAATTTGATTTATTTCTTTGATTTTTCTGATGATTTCCGCTACTCTGCCACTCCCCACCTCGTTTTCTGTAATAGGACACCAGAAGAAGTTCTAGCAGCAAAAGGAGTCAAGCCAACACTATCCCCTAATCTGAATACCCTTGCACTGGTTGAGGTGCTTAGCAACTATTCTTATAAGCAGTTCTTTCGACATTTGATATCTGTCTTGTTTGTCATTCTTGAAGCTCTTACAATTAAAAACATGCTAAACGTGTTAAGCTTGAGCAATGAAACAAAAAATGGGACTGAATGGCAAAGATAGAAACCATACAAGTGGTCATCCTGACAGGAACATTTTAAATCACCACTTCAGTAGCATAAAGAGGCAATTCTTGCTCTATATGTGATGCCTACCAGTCTTCCAACAGTTCTTGCCAACATCAGTGGTGTATTGAGGCAATTTTTTCGCAATGTTTTAGATGCTTTAATTTTGAAAAGAGTTCTCACATTTCGTGGTTATTTGGTACTACAAGAAGTATCAGAGCCAATTTGATTATCATATAAGAAGTGTGGTTATTTTGATTCCAATTTTAGATTTGGCTTCATTTTGTTCTCTTGTCCTTGGTTCAAGGAGCACACCATGGCTCGAATTGGGAGAGTTTGTCACGACTCAATCTTCATAGTGCAATGTGCTGATACTTGATATAATTATGTAAGGCCCAGAAGTCCCTATGGATAACACTTTGAGGTGATGGGCCCATGGTATGATGGCTTGCTTTTGTAGAAGTTGGCCAACTTAGCTCTACTTTCTGGTAGCTTTAGGTATTCAGGTGATTTGAATGTTTGTGTTGTTTGAAGACCACATTAAAAATATTGTTGGGTAAGAGTAAAAAATCCTGACCAACACTTCAAACATTAGGTCGTGAAATACATGGTTCATGATTTATGCTTTCTCTGTTTCTGTACAAATGACTGGTACTTTATATTAGTTAATTGGTTATGATAATATGATACTTCAAAAATTTAGCGGTACAAATGATCTTTTGTCTTATACAACAGGCTGCTGGTGTCAAGCGTCTTCTTTTCTGTGGCGTGGGTTGCCAAGTGCAAGGTATGACTGATATCATGTGCTGGAAGGTTCTACTTTCAATTCTTTTCTTTGTTGTGACTTGTACTATTGTAATGCAGAATGGTTTCTTGAACTGCAGCATTAAGATCTGTGGAGCACCATCTGAATTTGGACAAGCTTTATGTACTGGGCACCAACTGTGGTAATTAAGAGCTTTATATGCAGTTAGTTATAATTTTAATGTGTCAAAATTGTTTACCTTCTGGCCATCAAGTCCAAACCTGTTATCTACTATTCAAGGAACAAAGTTACGCATATCTGGACTGTCTATTAAATTATATTTGGTACAGCTTAGTCAATTGCAAATAAAACTTGTGAGCATCCTGTTTGTAAATTACCTAATTGATCAATAAAGAGTGTACATCACAAGATTTAAAACTGCATTTCTCGGAGTTGGTTTTGGAGCAGACCTTAACGTTTCCTTTTGATTTAAGATAAAATCCTATCAAATGGGTTTAATCACTTTGATATTTGTCTAAAAGGATGCAACTTAAATACTTTTAGATTTCTGGTACTCGATGGATAATTGCTGACTCGTAGCTAATCTCAATGTGATATTTACTGAGCACCATATAATCTATATTGTATGTAACCTTCTTATTCAACAGTGGATAATGGAACCCGAGAAGGGCTTGATAAGTTTCTAAAGGCTGCTAGTGATGAACCAGAAACTGTTCTCCATTACGAGTTTATGCAAGACTACAAGGTTTGTGCTGATTAATTATTTGACTTGAACACATTTGTCTTCTTCTAATGGATTTCATATGAGCTCTAATCTTCATGATGTTACATTTCATGAGAGAAAACCAAACACAAACTTAAATAAGAGATTTCTTGTATCTGTAGGATATTAATGTAAACAATATATGACTATGATATGCTGCATAAGACAACTGGATCAGCATGTCTTTTGCTATTGGATGGACATCTTGTTATTATAATATCTATTTTCCCTTGCCAAGAGAGGGGAAAAGGAGAGAAAAAGAGCATTCATCAATCTATTTTCTAAGAACACTGATTTGTTATGCAGAAAAGTATGATTCACACACACACAAACATACATTTATAACTAGCCTTATCTCTGAAGAAGAGAAGAGTGACCTCATCTTATTGTGTCCAAAAGCTTGATCCTTTGCTCATCCTTTCTTAGGTCCATTTGAAGCACTTGGATGGCCGTATTGAAGAGGTAATACATCCCCTCTGCTTTCTGCTTGGTCCAAGTCTAACAATCCCTGCTGTTTCATGTCTTTCAAATCTTAACTAAAGCAGGTTCCTTATTTCTGTCTGCCAGCAAACGAGTTAGTTGATGTTATTGCACCTTCATGCTATAGGTAATTCACTTGTCTTAAGATACAGTATCATTGAACATTCTTATATTGACCAGAATAGCAGATTAAAAAATTTCATGTCATTGTTTTTTTTTTTTTTTTTTTAAATAAAAAACTTTCCATGGGGATTGTAATTATATACATGGTTGATGGAAACGAATGCCCAGTTTTAGATGGCAATTATTGCTTTTATTTATTGTCCATTTTTTCCTCTCTCTCCAATGAGAAAAAATTGATAGGATGAGCTACATTCTCTCTCTAGACACATAACTTGAAATGTAAGTATTATTGCATTCGAAAATTGATTTAACTAGACATTGCTGACTTTACCATGTTGAAAGAACCTCACCATCAAACTGATAATTCCTGGTCACTCCTGTCTATCATGTCAAATGCATTTAGAGTTGAAGGTTAAGTTTGGTTGGACAGAAAACTTGTTTTTCTGTTTTAGATTTTTCTAACTACCTTGTTTTTTTTTGGGTTTCCTACAGCTGCTTCGACTACACAAATGCTTTAGCGGTGAGATGAATTATTTTCACCAGCATATCATCTTCTATGGTTTTGTCACATTCTAGCTGAACAGTGACCAACATATCTAATATCCTCAATCTGTCATTCATTTATTTTGGCTTTCAATCTGAGGAACTATTATACCACAAGGATTTACTTGCACAAGGACCGGGAACAAATTCAATTACATATGGATAATATGACTTGACTTTACATAATACTTTTTTATATATCAAAGTTCAGGATCTGGTGGTTGGATACATGGGTGTGCCGAAGTATCCTGGGGTCAGCATGACACAACATCCACAATATATTACAGTAAGGTGAGATCAGATGTAGGAGTATGCTTGAAAATACTTAAATTATTAGTTTGTCATTCTGAGATGTTACTATGTTTGATGTTGATTGGTAGTGTTTTAATGATAACAACTTTTTTTAATGCTTTCATTTGTAGAAATGAACGAGGAAGAGAAATGATTGGTTTGGTAAAAAATCTATTGGAGATTACCCCAACAATAAATAGTGTAAAACCCTAAGCTCTATCACATTCAGGTTTCTTTAGTTCTTCTGTAAACTAGAAACTCTTGACTTTCAAATATGAATATATTATTACAGGGTGACCGGAGACCATTTGTTACGGAGACTGTCAAAGCTGATGATAATGCAAAGCTGGGTATGTGTGGCATTTTCTCCTTATTTTATGAAAGCTTTTTCCATTTTGTCTGGGACCCTAAGCATGGGCTTTAAGCTCCTTAAATGCCTTGCGTGGGACTCTCACTAGATGGGGATTCTAAAACAATTCATGGTGCAGCAATGTTGGCCATCTGATCTAATGGACATATCACACTGTTTTGTGGAAAAACTCTCTAGGATTTAATGAGTGCTAAAAGATTTCACTCTATTCAGAAATGTGTGCTCAAGTGCTCATGCAAGTCTGAATATTCTTATCAGAAATTATCCTTTAATTTATTTACACCAATACCATACCTTACTAGAATTCTTTGCAGTTGAAAGACTTAATAAAACTTCATGTTTTATTGTTTTATCTTTTATTTGGCTTAGGATGATTTATATTATTTTCTTTCATAATTAAATCTTTATAATTTATCAAAGAATAAAAGCAATTTAATGACCTGTATGAATCCTCGTCATTTTTCCCCAGGAAAGGGTCCTTCTCAACCTGCCCCAAAGTTCATTGGAAATTTTATAGCGTTTTTACTGAACTTGGTAAGGATTTCCCTAACTGATGCATTAGTAATAAAGCAACCGAGAAAATATTTCATTCTGACTTGCCTCTTTTTAACCAGGTTGGTCCAAAGGGTCTGGAATTTGCTCGTTATTCACTAGACTACCATACCATCAGAAACTATTTGTACACAAACCGTACTTGGGGAAAAGATAGGTACAGTAATTGAGTAAAATGAATAATGAACTTTCTGATAATGCATTGCCATTGCTTTTAATATTTGTAACTTGCAACACATGCAGAGCTGACAGGCACACACCTTCATACGCGAAGAAAATTGTGGAATCATACAACAAGAATGGTCAGATTGATCTGATGCTACAGAACAAGTGATGCTGAAGCTGCTTCCATGTATGTGAAAATTTTGAACTTGTATTGTATATGTATTAAGGTTATTTTTAGGCGATGACACAGTATATCTTGCAGCTTAAAATTTCACAAGTGACTGTCAGGTGCTTCCATGTAAGCCATATAACTATTGACTTGCTTGTTAGCTTATCCTTAACTATTTTCCTTTTAAAAAAATTAATTCTTTTGATGGTGTACATACCTTAGTCCTTTATGGTTTATGCTGCTAGAATTGGGAACCTCCTGTGTAATCTATTATCAGCTAATTGATACAAGGCTGATGTTGCTCTAGCTATCTTGGCGTGCATTTCACCAAAATAAAACATGAAGTTTGAATTATCTGAATACGTAACTGCACTAAATGAACACAACTCCTGGTGTTTATTAGCTTTTTCAGTTGTCAATACTAAACTAGCTCTGAAAAGACACACAGACTGTAGGCTTGTTAGCTTATCAATGAAAATCCGCTGTTTCATATATCCAACAATTCCCCACACCCATACCCCTTAAAAAAAAAAAAAAAAAAACAAACAAATTTTGTAGCTGGAATCACTAGGCAAAGATTAAGAAAAGGAATACATATTCTAAGGAGCAAGTTCTCGCATGCAAGGGTCGGCAAGCTAGGTTCAACGATTTGGAACAATTTACAGACACAAGCTAGATCCCTTTTCTCAACTTCTGTTTTTTTCTTGGTTTAGGGTCATTCTAGGCTATGCGACCTCGCCATATTTTATTTATTTTGTACATGCACTTGATTGTATGTCTAAATATTAGAGCGTAGGTATTGAGTATATAATTCTGTAAATACATGCATTCCCATTTTTTAATCCATCAGACAATCCCTATCCATGCTGGACATGAGAGAAATTTTATGCTACTTCGATTATAGGTTAGTAACTTCTTGTCGCAGACTCTTTCAAAACCCTCGCACGAAATACATGCATTCACAATTGCACGCGCATACAGGACTGTATATCTGCAATTTTTCGTGGGATATAATTGCTGTATAGAACTTGTTGATAGTAGTAGTACATTGACATATACTATAAGATTCAGAACCGTAGGAATGGGCTATTGGTGGAACAAGAAGGGATATAAAGGTGGTGGCCACCCCATGTGTTTTCCTTTCCCGGTAACTGTGACGTCTAAGTAAGAGGTTACAGGACTGTGAGAACCACCCTAGATATTCTACTGGAATTAGACACAAATACAGTTCAAGTTCTTAATGTTGTAGTCTAGAAGTAGTGCAATTTCCAAACTATCAAATCTTTGTTTCTCTAGCTTAAAATAAGTTGAGCACAGGTAGCTGATTTCAAATGGGCCCTTGTATTACTTTTGCACGTGTGAATCAAAAGCATGGGCACTCATGGGTTGTCTTCATTCTCACTTTTCATTTTGTTTTTTTCCTCCTCTAATATTGTGGTATAGTTCTTTGTAATGTTTTAGGGAAACTGTTCTAGCAAAACCTGAATTGAAAAGGTGAGGCTAAGTTTTGTTTGCACATGGCTGGCGGCCATGCTGGCTAAACTAGCAACTCAATTGTATGAATATATAAAGCCAAACAGGGTTCTGGTATTGGTGCTGTGGTGCAAGATTTTCCGATTTGGCAGTATATGCATAAATTTCTCCATTCAAGTTCGCAAGAAACTTAGGCTTCTGATCATCCCTAAACCACAAGCCCCTACTCGACTCTCATGTCATTGAATAGATAATTCAAAACTTGCGATGGCAAGCGCAGATAATTTCTGGTTTTGACCGCAGAAAGGGGAGGGGCGGCGGCGGAAGGTGTTTGACATCTTATATCAGAAGCATTGAACATGGATGAATCTTCCTCGAAGAGGATATTGAAGCCAGCAGGAAACACATGGCATTGAAGGCAACGTTTCACGTTGAGATTTGTGAGTCGTTTTGTTTTTCGATTAGAACGACACCTCCATTTCCAATTACATGGTTTATCCTTCGCTATTGTGGGCTCTCTGTCCATGTGCAAAGCAACGTGTCTCTTTGTTCTCAGCCTTAGGCCTTGTTTGTTTCAAGGAAACGATTCCAGAATTCAGACACCTCCAGTTTTCCAAAATTAACAACTGTATTGCTACACTCTGTCCAGTTTTATGCACTGAATAAGTTTGCAACGTTTAGAGTGAATATGAAAACTCTTTCTCTCTTATTTCATGCAGACCTGTTTTCATAACAACACTGGAGTCAGGAACTTTAACATTTCCCCGGAATTCACTTTTCTGCCTAAAGAGATTTTGTGAGGTTGTTCGTTAATGGACTGGGCCCACATTATTGATCGTCCCTAGGTGGACCAAGAGAGGAGATATGGCCCATCAGTTGATTATGACCATTTGACTTGGATAATTTATTATTAATTAAAATAAATTGTGATACAAAATTCCTTTGAACCAGGAAAAAAATTATTACACCAATAAGCCTCATCTTCCTTTGTACAAAAAAAAAAAAAAAAAAACCCAATTATCTGCAAATCTTGGGTTTTCTTGAGGAGAGGGCTACGGTTCTTGTGCTCTACATTATTTTCTACACAAACTGATCTCATTTTCTTTTCTTTTCGGTCTCAGTTCCTGAATAAAAGAAATGAAGAGACTCAAAAAAAAAAAAACTTTGACTTCAGAAATGTGAAATGCATCTCCTATGACGAGCTGCCACGGTTTTCTTTTTTTGCTTGGTTTCTTCTTTCCAGATTTTGGCAATGTCAAGTGCTACGCTCATAGCATCTAGAGACGCCCCGGATAGACCCCTCCGTGTGAATCCAACTGCATAAAGCCCAGCATTGCCTTTCCATCCATTAGGGAATGGATTTTTAGGAATCCCGTCTTCAGTAAAGAATTCTTTCTCCTGAGAACCACAAACATTCCAAATATTTAGATTAGCACAGTTGTATAAATCCTTGTTTGTGGAATTTGTGCAGATATAATGTCTGAAACTTAGTTTTCTCAGAGAGGAATGGTCACCACAAACAAATGGTAAGTGAAAAAGAATCCAACGACCCGAGAGATACCAAGAAAAAAAACCAGAAGCAGAAGCAACCTGACATGCCCTGATTCATTTTGAAATTTCCAAGTCATTAATGTCTCCTGTGTATGCCTGCTGGTAAAAACTACTAGGCAACACTAACTCACAAATGCATGGGTGGAGACAGGAATAAGAGTGGAAAAAACCCTTCTCAGCATTGACTATTATATCTGATCCATGAATAGGACAAAACATAAACCAACCATTGAAAAAACTAGCAACCGGACCACAGTTCCAAAATCTCTGAAACAAAGCTGTCTCAATCAAAAACAGAGGCATAGATTCTAAAGCAGTACCCACTTCCATAACTGTAATAAAAATAGAAAAACCAATGGCAAACCAATTTCTCACCTTTAGCCATGAAGGTACATTGCTGCGATACCCAGTTGCCAGAATTACAGAATCGATCTCAAGAACTTCACTGTTAACAAGCTCCACTTTGCCGCTAGAGAATCTCTTGATTCCAGGGACAACCTTGATCTTACCAGATCTTATTTTTTCTAGGGCACCAATGTCCAATACTGGGGTTTTTCCTTGCGTATCCTTGAGCTGTAAAGGTCCTAAATATGGCCTTTTCAGACCATATTTTTCAACATTTCCGAGGATTAGCCTGGAAAGAAGTAATAATACCTTGTCGACCATCCAAAGTGGCAGCCATTTCATCATTGCTACTGCCAACTCAAATGTTGATCTCCCAAGAACTTCCCTAGGCAAGACATGAACCTGTAGACCATTACAGTAATTAATTGAGAGCCAATTATTGTTTGAACTTGTATAAGCTGGATGCTTATTAATGATGAGGATAGCAAATTCTACAAGACATGCTTACTCACCGAGTTGCGAACAACCATTGATGGGCTTGCGTTATGGTTGCATAGATCAAGAGAGACCTCCATGCCTGAATTGCCACAGCCAACAACAAGCACACGCTTTCCATGATAACTTTCACCGGATTTGTAGTCGCAAGCATGCATAACATGGCCACCAAAGTCCTGCAAGCCTTCAAACTCTGGCAGAACTTTCTCTGCATTCTCTCCAGTGGCCACCACAAGCCATTTGCAAATGTATTCGACTTCACTAGGAATATCTGAACTGCTTGTTGAAATGGTTTTAACTCGCCACAAACCAAAGGTCTCATCATACTTCGCAGACAGCACAGTCTCATTGAAATGTGGATTTATATCGAAATGCTTAGCATAAGATGCAAGATAGCTAATAAACTGGTATTTGGTGGGATATTCTGGGAACTCCTCTGGAAATGGGAAGTCCAGTAGTTGACAGAATTGCTTAGGGAGGTGAAGCTTGAGGCGATCATAGGTGCGGTTTTGCCAAAGAGAGGCAATGCAGTTTGCTCTTTCGAGTATAACGAATGGCACCCCTTGTCTTTTAAGGCCAGCACCAACAGCTAGACCTGAAGGGCCAGCCCCAACTATGACAGGTCCGTTCACCCATACACATCGGTGAGCAACGAAGTCATGATTAGGACCAGAAGTTTGAAACATATCTGGTATTTTAAGACAAGTGTTATACATTAAGAAGAGTATGTGTGTTGGCTCTTTAAAATGGAAAAAAGGGATTACGAGAAAAGGACAAGTCTTTGAACAAAACGTAGTTAATCTCCAAAGTGGGAAATAGAAGATTAGAGAGAGGAGAAAAGAATGACGGGGATGCTGTCTTCCAAATGAAGAAACTAGCAAGCTCGAAGTCTCTGTGGAAAGATGGATAGGACGAAGAGTCGAGAGGAGAATAAAATGTAATTTGTTTGAAGTGAAGGGTGTAGGGGAGAAGGAGGTGGGGGAAAGGGGTTAAATAGGGAAGAGTCATGGCCATGAGAGTGGAGGCATGTGATTGGGATTGGAAAATGGTGCTGCGGAGGCCATCATCCCAAATGATAAGCTTCAGGGGGCTTCTTTTGTTTTTTACTTTGTTTTTCTATATTTTAAATTACACATAATGAGTGCCATCACAAAGCGTAGCAGAGTCTCTCCTCTCTTCAAAATATCTTCAATTCGAACCTTCCCTGTATAACCAGACAGCAACAAAAAATTCTATAAGATTTCATTCATGTTTAAGACAGGGGATTATTTAAAAAAAATAGTTTAGAAATATATTAAAATAATATTTTTTTTATTTTTTTAAAATTTATTTTTTGATTTTAAGGTATTAAAATAGTTTAAAAATTAAATTAAATTTTTTAAAACACTATTTTGACCCCAAAAACAAACATTCACTTAGTGATAGAGTCTCACTATAAGCCAAAGATGAAAGTTTGAAGATACAAATCTGACAAAAGTGTAATTCCACAACACACACCTGCCTTCCTTGAAAATTGACTTTTTTCTTTTCTTTTCACTTTTTGTACGTACGAGTGTCTAATGTCATCCATGGATACACTACATCGGAACCATCTGTCCTAATAAATAAATAAAAAGTTATTATAATATTTAAAAATAAAACTTGAAAAATTAAAAAATTAATATAAACAAAAAGTTATATGAAATCACAAAATCACCATTGATAAACTACTATCGTCTATACCTTTTTTGCCCTTAAAAATTATATGAAATCACAAAAATACCACTATAAATATCAGGCCCCATTTGCTTGCAAAGGTAGCTTATTTTTAAAAAATAGTTTTCACGAATAATAAATCTCTAAAAAATAAATTATTTTTAATATTTAATAATATTATAAAAAATAATTAAAAAAATAAATATCATGATAATTTTTTTTAAAAAAATTAGATTAAAAAAATTTTAATTTCATAAATTATTTTAAAATAAAATAAATAATAATCAAAGGAAAAAAATAAAATCTAATAAATAAAAAATTTAATAAAAAAAAAAATAACAATTAAAGAATAAGAATCAAAGTTGGTATAAAAATCAAATTCAACTTAAAATTGATAAAATTAAAAAAAAATTCAAAATAAAATATACAACAATTAAAAGATTAAGAACCAAATCAAATTTGAATTAACAAATAATAAGATATTATTTTAATTTTTTATAATTTTATAATTTTTAATTTTTCATAACTATGTGTTTTTTGCTTAAAAAAAAATAAAAAAATTAGTCAAATTTCTCTATGACCGTAGAATATTTTTATTTATAAACTTTTTTTAACGTTAAATAAACATATAAAAAAATATATAAAAAATTTAATAAAACAGATATGCCATTATTTTAATATATCTTGGTGAACGGTGTTTTTGTGAGAAAAATGTGCGGGTGCAGTGTCACTTCTAAATTCTAATGCACATCCTCATTTTATATAATATAATATATTTGTATCTTACGATGCGCTGGGCTGCTCAGCTCTTCTCATGGATTCGCTATTCCAAAACAAGGTCTTATTCTACAGAGTACATTTCAGAAATCTACCTTCAGATTCCAATATCCACCCACTGCTATCTCACCAGAATTCAAAGGAGAAAGCGACATTTGTAAGTAGGACAGTTGTATGATTATTTTTTATTTAAAATATATCTTAATAATATTTTTATTTTTTTAAATTATTTTAAAAATCAAAACATCAAAATAATTTAAAAATATTAAAAATATATTAATTTAAAATAAAATAAAAATCCAAATTTTGTTGAAAATGCTTTTCAAACGCAATTATAAACGCATGCGTGGAAATATTGTGTGTTTATATCTGAGACAAAGGTTGAGGTTTGGATGTTGGACCCACTTAAAAAACTAAAAAAAATAAAAAAACAAAAAAAATTAGCTTCTAATGATTGAGTTTTATACATAAATAAATTGTACTCAACTATAACCTCAACTATAAAAGCTAAAACAAACACACACTGATACTGATACATGTGTTCACACTGATACATGTGTTCTTGTAACATTATAGCCCTCGCAGCAACCTAACTCGAGTCCTGACAGAGATTGATCATTGAGACTTTGGACTAATGTGCTTCTTTTGCTCTTAATAATTCATGGGGTCCATACCCATGTGTATTGGCTTACCTAAGTAAAAGATTTCTAATTACGCCGCCGTGTAAGAGTTTTACGGCTAATTTAATATTAAAATAGTATGGTATTAATACTTCTTAATTTAAAACTCTTAAAAAAGAGAGGTTGGTTTAGCATATTTTTGATATTACAACAATTAAACATCAATGACCCCTTGCTTCATGTGAGAGGAGAAAACTAATTTAATTTGATATTACAAATCTAATTTTGATCATAACTTCTTTAAAAGATAATATATCTTATGAACGTTTTAAATAAAAGCATCCTAAACTAGCTTAGTTTACACATAAATAGAACTTTAATTTCTTTATATAAAAAAACCGGGTAAAAAAAGAGCTATTTAGCTACCCACAAACATTCAAGCCGCTTTATATAACCGACACAAGACTCGACTTGTTAGATATTACGGAGGTTTAGTGAGCACCATGCTGAATCTCTAAAAAATTAATTTAGAGTAAAAAAAATTAAAAAATTTTAATATTTTTTTAAAATGTAAAAATAAATAGTTATTTAGAGTACAAGTTATTTAATATTTGTTTGTTTTTATTACAGAGCCTGGGTCATGTTAAATCTGAAATTTTGTTGATGTGAAGTCAACCAGGCATGTCTCCTGCGGAGAAGCCAACCGATACAAAATTAATGAATTTTGGCTGCATTATGAGCACATGATCGAGCACTAGCAGCGTTCTGCAAGCAATGACCCTTCTAACTTCACCTACCATGCATTCAATCATCAGAAACCCTAATCATAAGTTTGGTAGATTTTGTAATAATGCAATCAAGGCCGAATTAATTGCGGATTAAATGTAATAAAATTAAATTCTCTAATTAGTAATATGTGTGGTTAATATAACCTCATCATAATAATGCTCATCTAACTACAAAATGCAACCAATGAGCTCTAGCTAAATTAGCATTAATAATATCCCATCTTCTATTAAAAAAATCTCCAGTTCTAGCCTCTCTCTCTCTCTCTCTCTCTCTCTATATATATATATATATATATATATATATATATATATTAAATGCAGGTTTGGAAGAAATTTAATAAATACAGGTGTCGATTGTTGCAAAACCTTCCTTGTATCAATGGAAAAACATAATTATATTACGAGAATAAATCCTTGCAATGCCTAATTAATGTGTTTTTAATTCTTAATTACATCTTCAATGGATCTTTTTTGTTATATTTATGCCGCTATTCATGTTTTTAAAATTTATAAATAACAAAAAAGAAATCTAAAACAAAAGGCAAATTTAATGTGCATATAGACTCAATTTACTATTCTCTCAAAAAAATCAATGGCTTTTTCAGTGGTTTTGGTGCTGGGGTAATTTAATCTTTTCCGGTAGCTCATTAATTATTATGCAATTAACTAGTGATAATTTGGTCTTTTTACTTCTTGCTTTTTTATCAAAGTAAAGTTATTAAAGTGCCCCTTAAAAAAATGTTAGAAAATTGAGTTACCTTCCGATGTACATGCTCTTAGAAAGTATGAAGAAACAACAACTGGGTTTCTATGTAACCTACTCAGCACTTTTTTACAAAATATAAAGATATTTAAAAGTATAATAATAATTATTTATTTAAAAAATTATTTTTGATATCATTATATCAAAATAATTAAAAATATATTAATTTAAAATAAATAAAATTTAATTTAATTTTTTTAAAAAATATTTTTAAAATATAAACACAAAAGTTTATAAACACAAAAGTTATCTAAGTACAAGTTATTTAATATTTGTTACACTTGAGGGTCTAGCCCATTGGTCAACAGCAAAGCTTGTCTTTGCGAAGGTCCTGGGTTCGATCCTCAAGAGTACCAGCCTGTCACCCCCGCGGTGCCTTACCTGCCTATTGGGCTTGCAGGATGTTCAGTGGGCCCGGGGAATAGTCGTGGTGCGCGTAAGCTGGCCCGGACACCCCGGGTTACCAAAAAAAAAAAAAAAAATTATTTAATATTTGTTTTTATTACCGAGCTTGGGTCATGTTAAATCTGAAATTTTGTTGTTGATGTTAAGTCAACCAGGCATGTCTCTTGTGGAGAAGCCAACCGATACAAAATTAATGAATTTTGGCTGCATTATCTTTGTCTTTTCATTATGATCAGCGCAATCGATACAGTAAAGTTACTAAAATACCCTTAAAAAAATAAACTACTATCCAATATTATTTTTGTCTTTTTATTATGGTCAGCCAGCGCAATTAAACAATGCAAATACTCTTAAAAATCAAAAAGTGATAAGTTATCATCCATGGGCTATTTCATTTTTTCAAACTATGTTTTTTGTTATATTCATGTTGATACAAGGATAATTTAGTTTTTTTGTTATATTCATGTTAATGCAAGGATACTTTAGTTTTTTACTAAATATAAAATATTTTTTTAAAAAATGGTTAACACTTGCATAGCAAGTGCCAGCATTTTAGGCGCTCTACCCTCTTCAACTTGCACGTGTTGTGGCCTTTGGCAGACGCGTGCTTTCTCAATATAGTTGGATTCGTTTTTGCATCTTCTTCTTTCTATAGATGCATGTAGGGCATTGCTACCCCCCTCTCCTCACCTCAGTATATGTAAAACAAATTGAAAAACTAGTTTGAAATTCTAAAGTGTTACGCATGAAAACTTATATATATATATATATATATATATATATATATATATATATATTTCTTGCTTCATTTTAGTTTGTTTTTTTGACTAAATTGGTTTTTTTTTTTTTTAAGGTTATTATGTTCATTTTTATTATTATTTGATTTATTTGTTGTTATTTATTTCTTTTTCTAATTAAAATAAAATTATATTATTTAACTTCATTAGATTTATAACTCGATTTGTAATTTTTTTTTTCAAATCGCTCAAGCAATACCAAAACATCATTTTTTTTATGCAAGAAAAAAATATATGATCCAGCCCGTAGTGTGGGCCCGAGTTGCAAATCTTTCTTCCTTCTATTAAGTTAATTTTTTAAAACCAGGTGTTTCCCCTCCTGATACCTTAATAATGCAAGACAATTCAACAATTTATTTTGTATGTTTAGTCATTACATGAAATTAATTTTTTAATCCTAATAATTCCTGTATATCTTATTTTTTTTCAAGATATCACATGGGTGTAAAAATTAATTGAAATTATGATATACCATCTAAATTAATTAAAATGTTAAAATTAAACTGGACATGACCTATAAGTTTAATTCTTATAATAAACTATCCTCCTTCCGATACGTCATTTAAAAATGAAATATATAATAGATATAATTATACACGTAAGGATTTATTTACAATAATCTTTAAAATATAAAGATAAAATAAGCTACTTGTTCGAGTAAGTTACATTTTCGATACATGATGATTCAGTATATATGGAGCCATTTGTGTGATACTAATTGTTAATTAGCTTAGTGCGTAGATAAAATGCAAGCTTCTTCGAGTACCAAGAAAGTTTAATGGTTGGGTTTGAAACATGCGATGATGCGGCTACGCATTTCCAAGATTTGACATAGTAATTAATTATAATCAACAGCGAGTGGGAAATTAAAGACAGATACCCAAGATATATAATATAATATAGTATAATATAAAAAAAGATTATACTTTTACTTAATGAAGAGCTTTTTTAGATAATAATATATATTTTTTAAGAAAAGTATTGATGTTAATTAATTTCTATATTTAATTATAGGGGTTGGATAATACTCTATTTAGTAGTATAGCAAGATTTGTACTTAAAAATCACCAGTTCAAATTCTATAAATTTTAGATCACTAGAAACTTACATGATCGTTAATTTCATGATCTGTGGAATTAATTCAGATACATGCAAGCTGGCCCGAACACCTATATTATAGAATGTATAGCATGTATATCTTTGAATAGGAAATTAATGTAGGATTAATCCAATGTTGTAATCCCTACGGTTACTACCGTATTCTGCCCTACATATATAAATAGGAAAGGTTGGCTAAGGCCAACCTAAGTCATTTTATTATTCTCAACTTGGTATCAGAGCCTTAAATAAACTAAAACACTTCTTCTCCTCTCTACAATGGATCCTTCTCAGTTGGCAGCCATCTCTTCCTCTGCAGCAGCATTGGTTGTGCGATCCTGTACTCCTGCTGCAGGACCACTTTCTTCTTCAGCTTCAATTCTGCAGTGGCCACAACATACAGATGTTGGCCATGCTATTCTCAACCCGGATAATGCTCCTCTGATGTCGCCTTCTTCTGCTGAAACCACTGCAGCTTCTGCCGTGGCAATTGTGTCCCTCTTCCACACTCATCAGGTCATCTCTTTGAAATTAACAAACACCAATTATTTATATTGGAGAATGCAGATGAAACCATATCTCTTAGGCCAAGGAGTTTTTGGCTTTGTTGATGGTTCAAACTCCTGCCCCTCTCCACATATTCTTGCTGCCGATGGTGCCTCTCTTCAGGTATCTCAATCCTTTCTTCGTTGGAAACAACAGGACCAACTCATTCTAAGTGCCTTGCTCTCTTCGCTATCCATGGAAGTTTTTCATCTTGTTGTTGATTGTCCAATCTCATGTTCTGTTTGGCACACACTTGAGCAAGCTCTAGCTTCGACATCTAATTCCCGTATTATGCAACTTCATGGCTTCCTTCAAGACTTTCGACAAGGTGATGATTTGGTAACTCAATTTCTACAAAAAGCTAAGACTTTATTTGATGAGCTAGTAGCTGCTGGCTGGCTTATTTCGCTAATCGATTTCAATCTATATGTGTTTCGTGGCCTTCACGGAGAATTTAAGGACTTAATGACAAGTCTTATTACAAGGACATATCCTCTACCATATGCAGATTTGCTTAGTCATTTGCTAACTCATGAATTTATTCATAAATCCTCTCATTTGTCTATAGGATCTGCTGCCATTCATGCACCATTGTTGCCCGCGCCAAACACCCCACCTTCAACACTCCTCTCTCATCGTCAGCCTTCTGCTCAGTTTGGATGAAATAGGGGGTGGGTGTTCTTATGGCAACTGGCGTCCTCAACAAAACCTTCACAGAGGGTTTCAAAATTCTGGCTTTAGGCTTGATTTTCGTAGCTTTCATAGCACTCCCAGCAACGACAATAGCACAACAGCTGGCAGGGAAATTGGCAGCACAACAAGGGATCCAATTCTCGCTGCCAATTATGTCAAGCCTTCGAACACACTGCTCCTCAGTGCTCCCAACTTCAGCAACGTAGCTATGGACAGCAACATAGTGCCAATCTGGCACTACATAATTCTGCAGGTACTGCTGACTGGTTTCCGGACACCGGTGCAAATTAACACATCACACCAGACCTTGCAACCTTGACTACTTCAGAACCATACAATGGTAATGATAATTTGCATGTTGGTGATGGTAAGGGACTTTTCATATCTCATATTGGCCATACAAAAATATATAACCCACATCATTCGTTCACTTTATCTAATGTCCTACATGTTCCTGCAATCACGAAACCTCTGCTTTCTGTTCAGAAATGTTGTCTCGATAATAATATTTATTTTGAGTTTCACCCTTTTCTGTTTTATGTCAAGGATCTCAACATCAATGAAGTACTCCTCTTAGGACAAAGTAAAGATGGTCTCTATACTTTGTCCAGGTTTAGGTCTTTCATCCCGTCAATTCCTCAAGCTTATTAGTCTCCCTGCATCTCTGCTTCTACTGATTTGTGACATCGTCGCCTAGGTCATCCTACCTCTCACATTTTTTAATTTTTAGTCTTGAAAAATAAGATCATTTGTAACAACAAACGTCTTAATTTTCAATGTCAAAGTTTTCCCTTAGGAAAATCATCGCGTTTGTCTTTAAGACCTACTGGTCACAAAACTTCTGCTCCGTTTGAATTAATTTTTAGTGATGTTTGGGGTCCTGCTCCACTTTTTTTTTTTTCGGATGGTTATCGTTATTTTGTTATATTTGTTGATGTGCACACAAAATATATATGGTATTATCCACTCGTTGCAAAATCTGATGTTTATTATGTCTTTCATCAATTTCAAACTCTTGTTGAACGTTAGTTTTCTTTTAAAATATAATCTGTTCAAACTGATTGGGGCGGTGAATATCACAAACTCTCCACTTTCTTTCAGACTATTGGTATTCATCACCGTCTAATATGTCCTCATACTCACGAACAAAATGGAACAGTAGAAAGACGTCATAGGCATATTGTGGAAACCAACCTTACTCTTTTAGATCAATGTAAAGCTCCATTTTGTTTTTGGAATTATGCATTTGACACTTCAGTTTATCTCATTAATCATATGCCTGCTCTTATTCTTGATAATCGATCCTCTTTTGATTGTTTGCTTCAACGGTCTCCTGATTATCATTTTTTACGTACTTTTAGATGTCTATGTTTTTCTTTTTTGCGTCCCTATAATAATCACAAATTGGATTTTCGGTCTTTTCCTTGTGTGTTTTTTGGCTACAGTCCCTCTCACCTTGGTTATAGATGTTTTGACATTAAATCTCATCGCATGTATATCTCCCGTCATGTCCGTTTTCATGAACATGTTTTTCCGTTTGATAAATCTAAACAAATTGTATAGGTATCCACTCAAACCCATACACCATCTCTTATTACTATCCTCCCAAATCTAACCCACTCCCCACTGTTCACCGCTCAAAACACAACCCAACCCACCTCTACCTCTACCCTGCCCTCACTACCGACCCAAACACCACAACCTCCATCTTTCCCTTGCCGCTTACCACATGCATTTTTATCTCACCATATTGTTGTAGGTACATGTTGTAGCTCAGTGTTTCCTGCTCTCCAGCATGAAGTCCTTGAGAGTAGTGAGAGATCCTCTGGTTCCTCTTCTGCTTCTCTTTATTCTGCCAGTAACCTGGTTTCTACAGACTCTGCCTCTGCTGCCAGCCCTCCACTTGCGGCAGCTTCTTCCCCGGATTCTTCCCCTAGTCTGAATCTGGTGGTGGATCTCTCGGCTTATCCACTGCATTAGGACACCTCTGTGATGCCTCTTTCTCCTGCATCACAACCGGTGCTCAGCCGACACCCTATGGTCCTTCGATCACGGCAGCCCAAAACCACAAATATGGTGTCCTCTGCTACAGTTAATACAGCTGCCACCCGGGCATTACTCTCTCCTTCCTCTGAACCTGTTGCCTTTTCTGATGCAAATAAATATGTGGCTTGGCATGATGCTATGTGTGATGAGATCAAGGCTTTACAATCCAATCACACTTGGTCTCTAGTGCCATTTCATCCATCGATGAATGTTGTGGGCAGCCAATGGGTATATCGCATCAAACGTTGTGTTGATGGCAACATTGAACGTTATAAAGCCCGTCTAGTTGCTAGAGGCTTTACTCAACAGGAAGGCATTGATTATTCTAAAACTTCCAGCCCAGTTATTAAACAGGCCATCGTCAGATTAGTCTTTTCAATTGCAGTTTCTCGTAATTGAAAGATTCGTCAGCTTGATATTCATAATGCTTTTCTCAATTGTGTTCTTACTAAAGAGGTCTACATGAAACAACCTCCAGGTTTTGTTGATCCTACTCTTCCATCTCATGTGTGCAGATTGCAGAAGTCACTATATGGTTTAAAACAGGCACCAAGGGCATGGTACACTCGTCTGGGTGATTTTTTACTCTCTATTGGTTTTCTTGCCTCCAAGGTTGACACCTCCCTGTTTATCTTTTCTGATGGCACTAATATCTTTTATCTCCTCATCTATGTTGGTTATATCCTGCTTACAGGCAGCAACTCTGCCATGTTTCATCACCTAGTCCAGTTACTAAGCTCTGAATTCAAGCTTCATGACTTAGGTGATGTTCACTACTTTCTAGGTATTGAAGTTCAGTCCACAGGTATGGGTCTAATGTTGCGCTAACACAAATATATTCTTGGCATTCTCACTCGGGCTGGTATGACTTCTTGCAAACCTGTTGATAGTCCAGTTTCTCCCTCTAAACTTGTTATACAGCCGGATCATCCATTTTTTGATCCCACACAATTTCGTCAAATTATGGGTTCTCTTTAGTATCTTACATTCACTTGTCTAGATATCTGCTTTGTTGTTAACAAAGTCTGTCAGTACATGCATGCTCCTACAGATTCTCATTGGGCTACTGTTAAATGCATACTCCGCTATCTCAAAGTAACGGCATCCTATGGTTTTCATATCACTCGAGGTACCTTTTTTGCTCTTCATGTTTTTACAGATGCTGATTGGGCTGGGAGTATTGATGATCGCAAGTCTACAGGTGGCTATCTTGTTTTCTTTGGTCAAACACCGATTTTATGGAAATTCGGCAAGCAACGTACAGTTGCCCGCTCCTCCACTGAGGCTGAGTATAAAGCCTTAGCAGATGGTACTGCTGAGGTCATCTGGCTTCAATATTTGTTAACAGATCTTCAGGTTCCCGCCATCTCTGCTCCTACTATTTGGTGTGATAATCTTGGTGCTACTTATCTCTCGGCGAATCCGATCTTTCATGCTATTACTAAGCATGTTGAGGTGGATTATCATTTTGTCCATGACCGGGTTGTGAAGAAGGAAATTCAGATTCGCTTTATCCCCTCTCGGGATCAACTTACTGATGTCTTCACCAAACCACTTTCCGCTGCGTCCTTTACTACTTTCAGGTTCAAGCTTCGGGTCGATCCTCCATCCTCATCTTGAGGGGGCATATTATAGAATGTATAACATATATATCTCTGAATAGAAAATTAATGTAGGATTAATCCAATATTGTAATCCCTACGGTTATTGCCGTATTCTGCCCTACATATATAAATAGAAAAGGTTGGCTAAGGCCAACCTAAGTCATTCTGTTATTCTCAATTACCCATATTAATCTAAAAGATGCGTGTATAAGAGTTGTATAATTTTTGTAGTAATTTATCTTGAAGGAATTGCTCAATAGTCAATGATTAATTTGCACATAATTAAGTTGTCTAGTTTATTTACACATCATTATATTTAACAAAAACAACATAAAAGTAACAAACTCACGGATATATAGTTTTTTCCAAAGAAAAATAAAAGACCAAGAAATCAAGTGAAGATCGGAAAGTAAATATATATACTAGGAATTAATGTTAATTTCGATAGACCAAGATATCGCGTAAGTTCCACACAATGAATCGAAATAATTTGTTGTTGACTTCCAAAATTGGCAAAAGCAAGAGGGGATTAACTCTTGGAAAGCGAAACTTGACAACTATTCTCTTGTCCTGATTTTAGAGAAGAGAGATTTGAGTTTGGACGAAGTACCTTTCTAGTATTTAAGAGAACATCCATCTGTATAAATATCGACCAACTTCAATGTCAAACAAGTAAAGTCGACGTCGACGAGGAGGATTAGCACAATGTGCCCACGTGGATTAGTTGATTTTGTGGGTAAGAGCTTTATTACTTCACTCGGAGGACTCAATTCCTCCATCGGAATCTGGAACCACATACCCTTGCTTTGCATACTTTGTTCTTGCACGCAAACAAGTGGCTCTTGGACCACCCGAACCACGTTTCTTAGCTGTGCGTATCATGGCTTACAGCTAAAGAATTTCTCTGAACTTCTCGAATGTTTATGAAGAATATGACATTGAATCATAAACCAATAATTAATGTAACATCGCTTATGGTATTTTGGCAAGTGGCCGGATACAGGGAGTTTTCATGGGGAAAAGAGGCGGCTGCATGTGCATGGAACTTTGATTTCATCTGTAATCTTCACTGTTTTCATGCAAAGATAGGGTTAGCGTTTGGGGATTCTTGGGTTCGTATCTCTATAAGCTTCGAAATGAACAGAAATCATCATTCCAAAACTGTTATGGCATCCCCTAGACGATTTAGAATGAAAAGAAAACGGACCAAATTATTAAATTATGTACATAGACGTGATCTAGCTTTCTCATTATATATGTATCCAAGCAAATCAAATTAAATACAAAGACAGTAATATTCAATGTGTGATTCAATTAATGAAAGAGGTTAAATCAAAATTTGAAGGAGGTCTCGGTGCATTGTATGTATTTACTGTGAGTTAATTAATTATCACAATAAAGAAAGCAGTCGTGATCAAACAATTACGTGCAATGTGGAATTTCTATCAAGAGATTTCAAGATCAAGCCTTGTTAGAAGGGAAAGGGAGAGAATTTGAGATTAAAAAGGCCCCGTTGTGTGCTCGAAACCCCTGGGGGGGGGGGGAGTATTTATCCTTTGTCGAGAGTTGAGCCAGTTTCCGAGTTCCCATAATTTCCAATGGCTCGGAAGCTTTGCTTGAGCCAGCTCGGGATAATGGCCTACCTTGTGACTTTGATATTGTTGCTAATTAATATGCGATCAACATGGGGTCGCAAATCTTTTCTTTCTGACGATGACCACTTTCATTTTCTTGATAGAGCATCAAGAAGTGTGTGCCCAAGCTAGGTGGGCTAGCTACATTAATTCACGATGTGCTGCATGAGCTCGTTGATAGCAACATCAGAACAAGAAGAGCTACCAATCATACACGAATCATCGCGATAATAATGAGAAAGATGAGCTGAGGATACTGCAACAAGACCCCTCCTTGAGTACCTATCCGTTTCCATTAAATTTGCGCTGTAGGGTCCTTTCTAGGGATTATGACTGGTCATCGATCATAAGCTAGACATGTATATATGAACTCTTGGGATATCTGTTCTCCATCATCCTTAGATATCTTTAAAAAATTTGGATTATCGTTACTATTTTAACAAGATGTTGAAGTTGTAAGTAAGGATGTTCTTCGTGTTATCGTCTAATAGGAAAATGTTTTTCATGAATACATTAGATTATCATATATAAATGATCTGCCTAATACGTGAAAGATTCAATGTAATTATACGAAAGTTGAATATAGAATATATGTGCTGAAAATTGTCACACCTGACATCGCAACGGCCTTAAAAATTAGTATTTTAGGAAAGAATGGATTTTTGACATCCTATTCTTTGATGAGGAATATTCTTGTTTAAGAAATTATCACCTAGTATTATGGTTACTAAAAACCCTAACTAGTCAACAGAGATTCTATGGTACGAGACTGGTTACATTTTATCACTCCTTAAAAAGAAAGATATTATCACACCTTAAACATCCTGCCTGAGGCAAGCTGCATTGCTGATCTTTGTCATTGATTGCTAACATTTTGTTGGTTTATACTATGATGGTTTGCGTGTAATGTTCCTGACTCTGGCGCCAGTGAATATTCAACTACGAATACTTCCAACTCTGGTGTTGGTAAATATTATATAGGTATCAAAATGAATAAATTTAAATCATCATTTTTTTTTTAATTCTTGACTCTGGCGTCAGTGAATAAACAAATAAAAATAAATTTATTTTTACGCATACACATTATTTTTATTTTTATGTAGCTAAATAAAAGTAAAAGTAAAATAAAATAAATTTATATTTGTATTTTTATTTTTTTCGAGTGCACATTTTTATTTTTATATAACTAAATAAAATACAATGAAATAAATTTGAATCGATATTTTTATTCTGACTCTGCCATCAATGAATAACAATAACAATAACAATAAAAATAAAACAATAAATTTTTATTTATATATTTATAAATTTTTTATTTTTTTTATATACATAAAAGGGGTAACTATCCTACATAAAAAAAGAAATGAAAAAAAAAGATAGTATTTATATATATATAATATAGTCTCATTACTCATTAATTTAAACTTTGAAGTTAAAGTGGTGTCCTTCATAGCGTGTAAACTCTCATGCATCAGGCTTAAAGTGAGTGACATGAGTGGATAACAAGTATTTATCTGCTAGAAAATTAACAAATATCAATGAAAATATTTTTTTCTATAAATTATAATAATTTTACCAACATAATTATTCTCTTATTATATTCATCGGTAAACACCAACGAAAATATTTGGGGTGTTTCTAAAAGTTTTTTATTAAATTAAAAAATTATAGATGGATTCATCGACGGAATAATTAAAAATACTAATATTTAATTATATATTGGTAAAATCATCAGTAAAATACCCAAATAAAAAGACTAGAATCTCTCATTTAATAATGGACGCGCCTCTTCTTCTTCTTCTTATGTAAAAAACACCAACGTCCTTTTCTTTCTTTCTCTTCTCTTCTCAACTCCTTCTCTTCTCTTTCACACGTATGCATGTCTTCTTCTCTCTTCTTGTTTTCTCTTCTCAGTTTTTTTAATTAACATACTTTATGAATTTTTTTTTTCTTTTCTCTTCTCAACTTCACTCTTAATTACATTAAGGTAAGATTATTATTTTTTTTTTTACATTATATTTTTTTTTATTTTTTTTTTAAAACTTTATGCTCTTAATAATTGTATGAATGTTGTTGTAAGATTTTTTTTTTCATGTGAGATCAATTTTGTTGGATTTTGTTTTTTCATTTGTTGTTTAATTTCAATTAAATTATTTTATTTCTTGCTAGATTATAGGTTATGAAATAGGTTTTCTAGGTTAGGTAAATTGTTTTTAGTTGATTTATTTATTTGTTGTTGTTGTTGTTTATTTTTTTGTGTTATTTATTTGTTGCAAATTTGTTTGAATTGATTTTCTTACTTCTTTTTTTCCAAGCAACTCGGTTCCCGAGTTTTATGGATTGTTGATTTATATGAATTTAATTTTTTTTCTAGTTCTGTTAAATAGATTTTTTAAAAATAATTATTGATGATCTTATCGACGGATTAAGTCTATTAGTATATTTTAGATAGTTAAAAAAATTATTGCAAATGACACTATACCACTGTTTAATCACCGATGAAATTGTATATGGTATTTCTATCGGTTATATGACAAGCTCCTTGAGAAAAATACCGTGGAATGAAGTGAGTAAAAAAAAGATTTTTGCACACCTTTTCGGTCAGTAAATCCATCGATAATTTTATTACTGATATATTCACAAACATACCAAAAATTATCAATAAAAATTTTAATGTTGGAGCATTTTCATTAATAAATTTAATATTGATGGAATAATAGGATAAATATTGATGGAAAATTTTGTTCGACAGATGTAAGAATTTTGATAGCCAATGATGTAATATTGACTATGACACTAATTTTGACTCCGCTATTATCATTTATTCACACCTTTTCGTTTTTCCAAAACACCATAAACGTTTCATCTTTAACAATTTTCTTACCTACTGAATACTTTGCCAATGATTCCCACTCCTTTCCCTCTAAATTTCCCACTCGATCCCTTGAGAGCATGGAAAATGTTTCTTCATAGGTTCTTGTCCATTTCGATCGTCGACAGAATTGAGGACCGAAGATGTGCGTCCAAGATCGGGTTAATAAGATTCGAAAGGGGAAAAACGATATCGTTTAGCTTAAACAATGATTAGGAAAGGGACCGGCCATAAGATCATAGCTTGAGAGGATCTATTATATATTCCTTTCTATTATGTAGTTTTTGTGCGCACAGGCACATTCTTAAGATCCACACTAGTTTAGTCAAGGCTCACATGGATTCGTGACAAGTTAGCTACCGAGTTCAAAAGTGGATTAATAAATTCATTCAAGAATTTTCTTCCTAAGTATAGTCAATAAGAGAAGGCATGCATCATAATTAGCGGAAACCACATTGCTTGACCTTATAATTAAACTTATAATTAGCCCCCATGTTACAAACCATATATATGTATAATCATGCACATCTCCTATTTGACTTTGTGATCACTGGTTTGAATCACAAGAGTTAATCTATGTTAATTCTTTTCAAATAATGGTTTTTCTTTTCTTCTCTGGTAAATTTAATTGACAAGAATATAGTTAATAAAATTATGAGAAAAAATCTGAGTCCTCGGAGAACAAACCAGAAGTTATAATTAAGAATTAAAGAATCGTAAACAAGTAGAAAAGCCCAAGAAAATTAATTAATATTGGGATTATTATAGGCAAATCAATATAGGGCATTGGGGCGGCCTCCTTCTCTCGGAATATCACTCCCTAATTCACATTAAGGCACGTTCTCCAATGATAGGATTAGATTGATGTCGAGGTCGGTCGTGATTCTCGTGAAGTTTGAATGAATGAACCCTAATTTCGGTCAAGTGATCCAAATGCCATGATGGGGCTTGCTCTTACTCGACAATATCTTTCTTGTGGCTCCATCATCTTTATTTTATTGTCAATATTCTTGTTTTTTTTTTTTTTTGAAAATATTGTCAATATTCTTGTTATGTTAAGGATTTGGTACTCCTAGGTTACGTGGGTCGCTAGGAAACAAAGGGAAATTAATTAAATGGATTTGAAGAAACTTTCAGGCTTATTATATTAATTGGTAAGTACATTTAGCTTTCACATTAATAATAAAAACCATTTTTTTATGAGTTCATTAGCATGGATGTGGATTGTTCAATGAATTAAGACTTAGAGCTCAAGTGAAGAAGGATGGATGATAGCTCAAATCCTTTCTTGCATTTCGATCATTCTTACCAAATAAGGAGAGCATCTCATCTTCCGGTCCTCATCTCTCCTCTCCTTTCCCTCCTAGCGACCCCAGGGATGATGGTGGATGGCCCGCTTGAATTGCTCTCAGTTGGATTATTACTATAATCATTATCATCAAGAGTGACATTATGAATAAATCCAATGTGAAACCTCAATAATTAATTCAAGAATGGTTATCCTAATTTTGATGGATCGAGCATTATTCATGATGCATGCTACCTAATTAATTGCAAGTTGCAACAAGATTATTGGTTTGAGAGATTGATTATTTTTTAAAACATAAAAAAATCTAAGGTATTGTTAATGGTTTTTCTAGTAGAAAAGAATTTTAAATCATATGGGAATTAACCTAATATAACCATGTTTTAACATGACGAATCCAAAAATAACCTAAATGACTGGTAAAAATAAATATTAAAGATGAGTTTTATGATAAATACTGAGACGATAACATATTAGATCGATTCGCGTCAACTTGTGTTAACCAGCCAATCCGTATATTAGGTCATGAGACCATGATAACTTTATAAAAAGCAAATTAAAACAGGTTATGAAACTCAATTCTTAATAAAATCAATATTGAACGATAAAATTAAAAATAATTCAATTAAAAAATAACCCGAGTCAACCAAGGTTAACCTTTCAAACTCACGACCGGGGTTATTAGACTGAGACAACCCAATATAAAGCAAATCAAAATAAATCATGAAACTTAATTCTCAACAAAGACAGTGTTAAAAGATGAAGTTGAAAAACAATCAACTAAAAAAATGCATAACAAAATGATTCGAGTTAACCTAAGTTAACTCGTCAAACTCATGACTTGAGTCATAAGATGAGGATCACCTCATAGAAAGCAAACAAAAACAAGTCACAAAGTCTAATTCTCAAACCATCTAATGTTAAATGATGAAATTGAGAGAAAAAAAAAGTTAATTATAGAAAAAAACTCAAGTCAGCAGAGTTAATTTTTCAAATCTGCAATTTAAGTTATGAGATTAGAATAACCTTATAAAAAAATAAATTGAAAACAAAATTTTGAAGTCCAAATATCAATAAACCTAATGTTGAAGGATGAAATTAAAATTAAAAAATGACTCAAGTTAACTCGAGTTAATCTACTAAATCTGTGACCCAAGTTATGAGAAGAAGATAACCTCACAAAAAAAAATCAAAAAAAAATAAAAATCAAGAAGCATATTTCTCAATCAATTCAATATTAATTGAGGAAATTAAGGAAAAAAATAAATTAAAAGGGAGGAAAAACTTGAGTCAACTGAGTTAACTCGTTAAACTTGCAGTTTTGATCATAAGACTGAGACAACTTTATAAAATTAATTTTAAAAAAAATTATATTGAAATTCAATCCTCAACAAATCTAATTAAAATTATAAAAATTATAAATTATATATAAAAAAACAAAAAAAAACACTATAATAATAATAATAATAATAATAATAATAATAATGTCATGCGAGGAGAAGTATAAATCCTCCTCTCTCTTTTTTAGTTTATTTTTAGTTAGCGTTAACATAGTTGATAGTAGTGGCCAGTGAAAAATATTTGATAATTATATGTGAAGTTACACTTTAATGTTATATAAGAATAAAAACCTGAAAAGCTTTATTTTGTAAAAAACTTTCAAAACCATTTTTAGAATTTTACCAAATATCTTTTTTTATTATTATAGCAATAAAATCTAATCGGAGTGTCTACTCAAGACAATGCCAATTTTGGGATATTTAACTCAAATCTCTTTTTTATTTTGTTTTAAGATTAGAACGACTTGTTTTAACAAAAATAAATAAATAAATAAAAATTAACAAGATAAAGATAGGGTTTTACCTTGCATTGCAAGTTGACCTAGATTTTTATATGACAAGTCAAGCTTGTTAAGGCCCATATTAGTTGGGTTGGTTCAAGATTTTATAATTAGGTTTTTTTATTGATTTTTTAATGGAAAAAACCAAAAGTTTAGAAGAAAAAGAAGAAGAAGCCAAAAGCTCTATTTTGCTGAGCAGGATACAATTATATCTTTAGGAAAAATATGCAGAAACTTGCTAAAGATGATCATGTTAAGATGCTGCCACGTTCTTTTGATTGTTTCTTGAATTTAAAATTCATAAGCGACCACCTGCAATATTCAAATACTCTTTCAAATTATTATATACGAGATTCGCTTGAGCCGAAATATGCAATTAATTAGGATATGATGAGAAATTATCGTGGCTGTTAGCTAACCTGTTAAATAGAGTAAGAAATTTAGTTTTGGAAAGGGAAGAGCAATCCCCTCTACCATTATCAATCTTCTAAAGGAAAAAAACAAATACAAGAAGAATTAGAGAGGTTGTTGGAACTATTTTTAATCGAATTGGAGATTTAGCAAGGTTGATAAATGATTTGTTCTCCATGTTATCATCTAAAATTTAATTATTAAAGGAGATTGTAATAAAGAATTATTTTTTGAATGGGTTAGAGTATTTTTTTTTATTATTATTATTATTATTATCGTGGGTGTTCGGGCTAGTTTACGCGTAACTTGACTAATTTCAAGAATCCTGAAGTTAACAACTATGTAAGTTTTCAGTGGTCATCACATCAGCAACTACAAGGCTTGAACTTAAGATCATAAGAAAAGCAAACCTCTTAGTCCTAAATTCATACTACTATATCACTTGGATGATTTTTTATTTTATTTTTATATTTTTTAGTTGGTTGAGAATCAGCCAGGGAGGGATTCAGGATCTTGAGAAGTGAATTGTAAAAGTTGATCGCTAAAAAAAAGAAGATCTCCCTTTCCCATAAATCCAAAATTCAATATATATTTTGGCCATAGAAGTAATTATCCCTATGATCAATCTATTACATGAACAGGGATCGTTTACTCCTTGATGATTTTATCGAAAACAAATTATCCTTCTGATTGCTCGAGCTTGAGATTAAAAAACAAAATCTGTAATTTCATCTTTTTGCGTTGTATATATCATTGCAATTAAAAGTATATTTATTTTTATGTTTTAAGAGTTTTTTAAAAAGTATTATTTATTTATTTATTTTTTTAAATTAAATTTTTTATATTTTCAGATCGTTTGATATATTGATATCAAAAATAAAATTAAATTAAAAAAATATTATTTCAATGTATTTTTTTAAAAAAATCACTTTTAAAAACAATCATTATCATAATATTAAATAGGTTTTAAAAACATGTCTGGAAATGCGGTTGGCCACGTGTTTCCAAAAGTTTTGAATTTTTTTTTATTATTATTATTTTATTATATTGATTTTTTCATATTAAAAATAAAAGATATTATTATATTTTCAAATAAAAAAATAATAACTACTAAAATTCAGAAACGATGTAATTGAATGCGGTGGAATAACCAAACGCACGTCCTCGAAGTTTTGCTGTCGACATAGGTGTGATACAAGTTATTTCACACTTGTAGGCATGTGAGGTAAGCTATTTCTGCCTAAGCATGGTCAACTCCTCTTTATATGCATTTTAAGAAAGGTTCCCGGATTTTCCTACATGGTAGAATTAACCCATTGTATTTCCCTGATCAAGCCAAAATTAAATTAAAAAAAGAATGCAGTTTCCATAAGCAACCTCACCTAAATGAATGTACACAAATCCATTTAGTCAAATATACCCAAAAAAAGGTTTATAATGTGGAATGATCCGAGAAAAATGATGAAATATGGTTGAATAATTCGATGCATTCATTTATTTATTGCAAATAGAAAGAAACATGTTTAAGTATATCAACATGCAACTAACTCCATAACTGTATTAACTGAAAGAGGGTATCGGACAAATAATCTTCAGTCAAACCTCCTACCAAATGAGAGAATCAGAAACTGAAACATGGCAGCACCATGTGAGCACATGAACGGTGGAAGAATCAGGCCATGAAGAACCGGTCAACCAAGGCCATTAATGGGATTGTCTTCGGAGTTCAGTGGGGGCATGTGCTGCCCTGGTAAATTAATCATTCGGTAAGCCTTCGTCACCGTTTAGTTTTTATGCTGTCACAGAAATTGTCCTTCGAATGTTGGCCTCAGATGAAACCTCGACATAAATTTAAATTTCAATGATTCAAGTTTAGTCTCCTATTCGGACTGGGAATTTTTTATTTGAGTCAATTATCATGACATTCGATTGAGACGAGAGCTGAGGACATGCATCGAAGTTAAACCAGAGAAACGACTCGGCAATGGCAGATAACAGAACTCTTTGCTTCTTTTTATCTTTTCCTTCCCTTTTCATATATATATATATATATATTAAAAAAATAATATAAATCATATTCTAGAACCTCACAGCTTCAACTATTAGGTTGAGATAGTTTTTTGACATAGTATCAGAGCCTTGATGACCAAGCGGTCACGAGTTTGAATTTCACTATCTCTATTTATTTGATAAAAAAATAAAGCACAAAGTAATGTGAGCTTGTGCAAGTTTTAAGTTCAAAAAGCTTTCACTTGAGGGGGTGTGTTAAAGAATAATATAAATTATATCCTAAACTCTCACATAATAACTTAAGCTATTAGATTAAGATAATTACTTGAAAATACATACAGTAGAGGTGGAAAATGTTTTTCGATCCATATCACTTTGAATTCTCTCTGTTGAGTTGAATACAATTACAGTCTATTCGGTAGAAAATGTTTTCCGAACCAAAACACTTCAACTTGTCTCTGTTGAATACAATTACAGTCCCATCAACATCTCGTGCAAGTACTGAAGACCGAGGGCATTGTCCTTTCGGTGACAACCTCTGCTCGTTCAGTATGATAATGTTTGGGATGTTAGATAATGATGGCCTGGACAGGATAATTGTTTTTGTGAAGTTGTTTGGAGCATCTTTAAAAAGTATAAAAATAAATTTTATCTTGTTTAATGTTATTCTAATGAAGAAATTTTTGTTCCATTAAAAAGAGAATGAGTAATGATCATTTGTTAGTATTTTCATGCTGTAAATCACCTACTAAAAAACAAGATGCAGTATTAACACATAAAAAATTAACATATTTAGATCAATACCAGGGCAACTTAAACTACAAAATCTAATGAGTAATGACCAATCCAATCCAGCTTACATCGGGAGATACACTTAAGAGTATTGTAGTTGTCATCCCAGTATAAAGTACATAATCTGTTTAACTGTTGAACACTCAGGACCTGAAACCAGGAAGAAATGACGTGAGAGAGAGCGTGAGTGAGAGAGTTTGAATGATGCAGAGCATGGCAATCTTGATATATTAACCAGAAAAACTATAACTTGGCAATTGCTCACATGGTAATGCAAGATGTATAGACATTTTACCAACATTCACTAAAATCACACATGGTGATCCCTAAATTGATCTATCACATTTTATCATGAACCACAAAACACCTGTCACGAGTTACCACTATCACAACAATTAGTAAGAGTGGAGTGTAGTTTAACTGGTCACATTCTAAGTTTGTTCTTAGAGATCACCAATTCGAACCCCATAAATCTTAGAGTTATTAAAGATTTACATGATCGTTAACTTCAAGACCTGTGAGATTAATTGAGGTATGCGTAATCTAGCCCGAACATTCACGTTAATAATAATAATAATAATAAAAAAAGTGTAGTATTGCTATCATTATTCTTTGATTCATTACTGACAAATTGCCAAACAATGCGCCTGTTTCCACTAAGTTCTTTTAGTTGAATTTTGCTGCATCACTAGCTCTCCAACAGCTATGATATTTTGTCAATTCAAGATGCGTCTGTGAGCGCGCGCGCTCTCTCTGTGAGAGAGAGGAGGGAGGGAGAGGCATACCGGGCAAAGGTCATTTGTAATTTCATCATACGAAATTCTCGATTTCTAGTGTATAACCTGGAAGGAAACGGTATGCTGAACTAGGATAGTAAAAAATACAATTGAAAGAATCATTTCTATTTGAGCAAAGCAGAAAAGCAGCTAATGCAGAATTTCATATGCCCAACTAAACTTTACAAAGGGGATGGTTTATAACAACACTAAAGTACAATTCAACTTAAATATGGGGAAAAGGACTGGAAAAAGTTATAAATTATAGTGTCAGGTGACGAGACTGCTGAGGCAAAAGAACAAGTTAGCAATCTCAAAACTAAAGATTTTTTAGCAAATTACGGAATATCAAACTCCAAACGTATAGACCATAGTTACCATAAACCTAGAACGTCTGGGACAAAATTAGGATCAAGGTTCGCAGTTAGAAGAATTCTGAATACACGGAGGGTAGGCTTCGTTGATATGTTAATTTAGATCATGGTATGCTTAGGAACACTTAGTTGATTTCGGAAAAGAACATTACAATGTCATGATGAAGGAAGAAAAATTACAGCACACGTAGTCCTCTTTTCTTTTCTAAACAATGAAAAAATGAAAAATTCAGCTTAGCTTTTTAAACAGCAGCTGACAGCATAAGTGGAGAAAATGTATGGCATCATTAGAGATAATTTAAAAAAGGATTTATAACCTCTTCTTTCTTCATGTATCCAGGTAAACTGACCTTGATTCTTCATTTATGAATCTTGCCATGATGTATTTAATGAGTTTCCCCCCCCCCCTGTCAGTAGATGGGCAAGCCCGTTGCATTTTTTCAATGATTTAAAATCTTCCATAATTTATGCTGTAATGTTAAAAACTAACAGGAATGAAATGATTCATTGCATGGACCATTGAAATCCATTTTTATGTTGATCATAGATTTTGATTAAGTGTCATCCTCTATTGAGATTTTACTTTTGTTGCTTATCTTGCCTTTCCTTTTTCCCTTTGGTTTTCTTTTGTAATTAGATTTGCAAACTTTTCATGTTGTTGCTTTGATGTATTCTTATGCAAATGTTTGAAGATATATTCGGATGTTGGAATACATATTTGGAACCAGTTATTTCCTTGGCTTGAATGCATGTTCTTTTTAATTTTTACCACCAAGAAAATGACAATGAGTGCACTTGTAATTGGAGAGATTAAGTTACAAGTTGTTAGTTCTTAATTAACCTCACATGCTATCCTGGGAAATCCCCCCCTCCCCTGCAACCACAATTTTCTAACACTAACTGTGTGTTAATGAAATTCAGGCACCGACGGCATCAAAGAAAACTGTTTTAAAATCATCTCAGTCATTTAGCCATAGTCATCCGGTTGATTACCGGCGCAGCATTGTTGAGAGTATTGATGGGTTTCTGTGCTGTGTACATTGAAAGAAAATTTTGTATGTGATCATTGCTTTCAATAATATCAAAGTGATACTATTGTCCTTTTTATGCTCTGAACTCAGCGTAATGATGTTTTAGGTGCCTTTAATTCTTGCGTAGAAGTTATTCATTCAATTTTTTTCATACATCAATGTCCAGCTATTTAATAGGTAAATAGCTTGTCTAACCTTTTCAAATTTCATTGTAGAATGTTGTATACTTGGATAGTGTTGCTGTTATATTCTACTGCATTAACTTGTCAATGCAATTGCTGGTATAATTGCAGCCTTCTGCTTCGTCGAGATTGTTGCACATTCAACAATGGAGAATATGTGAAGGCTGGGTTAGCTGGATTAAAATTATGGTGTCTGCACACAAAAGAAGAGGTATTCTTTTAAAGCTGTCTCCAATTAATTGTTGTATTCATCACAATCATATTTTCCCATTATGTATGTATCATCAGATGCCACTATTTTTTCATGCCAATTCAAAAGCCATATAAAGGAACATGAGAGGATGTTTACCATTTAAGATGTTGTCATGCTTAACATCTGCTAAAATCATGCCCATTCAATTTCAATTTGATATTTTATATTTAAAAAACATAAACCAAATATGGGAGAAAGGAACATGAGAGGATATGGATTCAATAAGAACACCTCCAACCAAAATATAGAAGTTATGATGATCAAGATTGAAGAACAACATGAGCAATCCACTTATGTTTGAGGGAGGACAGTGAAGAGAGGGGAGCGATAATGTAAACCCAAAGAAGTAGAGGAAAATGAAAAACTTGGCCAGCAGCGAAAAAGAGAGTAGAAGAGTACACCATATACCGTGAGAAGCTAAAGTAAAGACAGGATGTTTATGGGCACTAATATTTAGGTGCTGTTAATTTAAATTTAACCCCATTTGGTATTGCGTTCCAAACATGGATTAGGTATAAATTGAATTTTTTACATATATTTTTGAATCGTTTTGATGTGTTGATATCAAAAATAATTTTTAAAAAATAAAAAAAATATATTATTTTGATGTATTTTTGAGTGAATTATTTTAAAAAGTAACGTTATCACACTTCTAAACACTTCTATAATAAAACAAGGTTAGGCCTGTATTTTAGTGAGCGTTTGGGAGAGTGGTGGCTTCTATGGTTTATCCCAAACGCAGTAGCTATGTTGTTTGGTAGTGTTTAGAAGAATGGTGGCTTTTGTGATTGTGGTTGGTAAAAAGAACTTTTTTGTGTGGTTCTTTTAAGTAAATGTATCTGGTTACTATTGTGGTTAAAATTAAAGTTATCTAAAAAGGAATTGATATGTGTTTGGCTAAGTTGCATTTATAAGTGCTTATATTGGAGGACATGTGTAAATTTATGAGGAAATTCTTTTAATACATTAAAAAATACGAATGTTACATTATTATTGTCCTCCATTCATTTCATTAAACTATCCGTTATTCCATCACGAACATAATTCATTTAAGAAGGCCTGTGGTTCCCCTGACTGTGAGAACGTGATACAACATCTGCTAAAAAATCATTAGGGATTAAAATGAGGATTGCGATCATATTTTGCAAATACAACATCTTCTTGTGATTTCCTTTTTATATAGTTATGTAGTGTCATTTATGCTACTACAATCTGTACATGTGATTTTTACAGATATGTCGGCATGTTCTGTAAAATTCTTCATCGTTGTTTCCACACCCCAAATGCAAGTTCAATGACATTGCGGAGTGATGAATGTGCACGATTGAATCGCTCTTCTCGGCTTATTGGTTGCATTTGACGTCGAAAATCTTGGAAGTGATACCTCTCACCTTTATATGGATCAAGATATCCAAACTCATTTGGGTACCCAGCATCAACCAAATAATATTTACCTGAAATAACAATAGAAAATTATATCAAATGTAATAAAAAAAATACAGAATAAACATATTTAAAATTATTATCATATATTTACCTTCAGGAGGTTTTGGAAATTTTATTCTTGGATTGTCAATAGCCTAAAAAAAATACGAGTATCATAAGCGCTACCTTCTCATCCTTCCCAAACAAATGTAAATTGCATATCAAAACTACATATTGCCATTATATTATGTGTTGGCACACCTTCTTTACCGATAAATGGTACTTGATTTTCGTTAGAAACAGAAGCACACATGTGTCCCGTCGATTGCACCAATACAATTCTACAAAACAAAACAATAGCCAACATTTTATAAGTAATTAAAGATGAATAATATAATATTGATGTTTATGTCTATAATTGCTATAAAGACTGTCTGTCTGACCTTAAAATAAGGCATAAATTTAGGATTCATCGCAATTTCTCGCAAAGTGTATAAAAATTCAGAGTCCTTTGGTTTAATTATATCTACCGCAAGCAAACAAATTATCTTCAACACTTCATTAAAATAGCAACTCACGGTTTCACCTGAGTGTTGAAATCTTTCCTTCACTTGCCTATTTGTTGCATCTAATGCAATGGTGTACAGAAACATTGTCACCTTCTCAATAACACTCGTCATTTTCGATGGTTTCAAGCCATATTGTATTTCCAAGTAATAACAAAGGTTTTGTAACGTCGTTGCATCCATCCTAAACATATTAACACACCATTTCTGGTGTCCTTGTACGACTTTAGTAAACCATCTAATCCCTGTGTTATATGAAACAATACAAGGTTCCTTATGCACATAAGTAGCATAGTACATATGTAAAGCACCAGCGATGCATAATAATAGTTTTTTATGCTTAAACTCTCGTAGCCAAAACGATTCATCCTCATTGTCAGTACAATCTGAATCCTCATTTTCATCACTATCATCATCATGATCATCAGTTCCGTTGGAAGCATCCCTATCATCACCACCATCATTCACCCTTTTATTATCACAACCATTTTCATTACTGACAACTCCACCACTACCACCGGTACTACTACAATTAATATGATCAATTACATGATTCATCACAGTATCATAATTGTCATCATAGTTAACACCAAGCATGGCATTAACCCATTCATCTGCCATAACTACCTACACAAATTCAATTGCAAATATTTGTGTTCATTTTAAGTCATATTAAAAACAAAAAACCATCACTTTTTATATTTAAATTTACAACACTATTTATCACTTTGGAAAATATAAAAAAATAATATCATGTACAAAAATAATATCATGTTATAGGTTAATAACATGAATTTTATTCATAACTTATATAAAGAAAGAAAAAATCAAAATCAGCATGATATGCTGCATAACATTCAAATTTATGCATGGAAAAAACTAGCATGAAAACAATAGTGTGAGGATAAACTATAGTAAAGAATTGCATACAAACCACAACACAAAACTTGTATTGAAAGGCCAATGAACTTTTTTGACATTAATGGAAAAAATAAGATTGAAGTAAAAAAACTTAAAACTACAACTTCTGTTGCAGGAGCTTCCAAGACCAAAAGTAAGAATTCTTGTAGTGTATTAAACGTCCATGAAAAATATTTGTAAATGTGAAGTAACACCATGTATTATATAGGAAGCAATGTACTATGTCAAAATTTTTACAATTTTAAAAAATGCACATACTCAGCAACAGTGAAGAATACGCCTGACTACAATACTGAAAAGCTTTTACAAATTGAGAATATTATTGCTTTGCCTTTTTCAAGTGCATATACTCACGGATTGTTTCTATACTGCAGCCTTACATGCACATACAGTCAAGAACCTGCAGCCTCATGAAGTATTGTTAAATTGTTGTATTGTCTACTGTTATGTTGATGGATACTTATAATGACTGTTCTGACTTGTACTGGTACTATTGTGTGATTGTATGTTGTTTGTGAATGCTTATGGCTATACTGGTACTAGTGTAGTATAAGTTTGTTTGTGAATGATTATTGTTATGCTAGTACTAGTGTAGTATTAGTATGTTGTTTGTGAATAAGTATGGCTATGCTGATTGTGTTGTGTGATGTTATGTTTGTGAATGTTGTTATTGTTGTACATTGGTACTGGTGTATTGGTTTGCTGGAACAGTAAGAGCATGCTAGAAGATTGAAAGGACCAAAGGAAAAGAAACGCGTACAGATAGAAAAGGGGAGAGAGCCATTACTTTTTAGGAGACATGTGACTTTACAGGAAGAGTAGTGAGTTATTGCCGTTTGGGAGACGTGATTTCACAGGAAGAGTAGTACCATACAGGGACCTATGATAGGTGGGGCTTTGGCAACAGGAAGTTATGGAATCAAGTATCACATCAATTAAAAAACAGTTGTTATATTTCAGCCATTGTTTTCTTAACAGTAATTATGTAAGGCTGCAGGTTCTTTACAGGCATTGTTTTCTTCACAGTCATGAAAATGTGAGGCTGCAAGTTCTTGATTGTATGTGTATGTAAGGCTGCAGTATAGAAATAATCCATAAGTACATGCACCTAAAAAAGCAAAGCAATAATATTCTCAATTTATAAAAGCTTTTCAGCACTGCAGTCAGGCATATTCTTCATTGTTGCTGAGTATGTGTATTTTTTAAAATTATAAAAGTTTTGACATAGTACATTGCTTTCTATATAATACATGTTATTTCACATTTACAAATATTCTTCATGGACATTTAATACACTATAAAAATTCTTACTTTTGGTCTTGGGAGCTTCTGCAACAGAAGTTGTAGTTGTAAGTTCTTTTACTTCAATCTCATTTTTTCTATTAATGTTTAAAAAGTTCATTGGTCTTTCAATACTAGCCTTGTGTTGTGGTTTGTATGCAATTCTTTATTATAGTTTATCCTCACACTATTATTTTCATGCTAGTTTTTTGTATGCATGAATTTGAATGCTATACAGTTATTAATAAAATTCATGTTATTAATCTATAACATGATATTATTTTTTTCATATTTTCCAAAGTGATAAATAGTGTTGTCAATTTAAATATAAAAAGTAATGGTTTTTTTGTTTTTAATGACTTGAAATAAACACAAACATTTGCAATTGAATTTATGTAGGTAGTTATGACAGATGAATGGGTTAATGCCATGTTTGGTGTTAACTATGATGACAATTATGATACCGTGATGAATCATGTAATTGATCATATTAATTGTAGTAGTACCGGTGGTAGTGGTGGAGTTACCAGTAATGAAAATGGTTGTGGTAATAAAGGGGTGAATGATGGTGGCGATGATAGGTGTTGCTACCCAATTTTTGACCCATGTTTTTTATATATTTTCAAAAAAATCCAAAAATAGAGAAAAACAAAGAAAATCCAAAAAAATATGTTTTTTAATATATTTTCGTCATTTTAGCATTTTCAACGTCGTCTAAAAAGAATTTAATTTTTCAAACGCGTTCGACTTTTCACGCGTCGTTTTTAAAATCATTGATTTTCCTCATCGAGTCGACGTTGATATTGCTCGTTTTCAAAAAATACAAAAAAACAAGAAAAATCAAATTTTACAAAAAAGAAAGTTAAGGGACCAATTTTGAAAACTTGGCAATATTTTTTGTCTATAAATACTGGTTTCCAACACTTACAAAAGGGGGGGGACATTTTTGACACATTGAGAGAAAAAACACAAAAACCCTAAAAACCCACTTTTTCTCCTCACTCAAAAAAAAAACCAGCCGGCGGCGCCTCCCTTACTGGTTTTGAATTTTTATTCCCCGGGGTCCTTGGATTTTCCTCTCCCAGAACCAGAGAGCCAAGGACCCCCACCATTTCTCATCCCCCTCTCGGCTGTTTCTCCCTTTCTTCTCCTTCGGCGACTCATCCTTCAGAAACCAGAGCCGGCTTATTCCTCCCTTTCCACTTTCAAAAACAGCAGCCCCCAGTCGGTTTGAATTTTTTCTTCAACCCGACAGCCCCTTCTTCATCTCAGAACCACAAAACCCTCATCTTTCCCCCGCAGACCAGTGAGCCGACCACTTATTTTTTTCCTTGGTTTTGCTAAACAAACAGGAGAGCATCGGAATGATCTCTCTCTCTTGGCCATGATTTCCATCGTTTCCAACCGCCCATCATTTGGGCAAACCAGCAGCGTCTCCGCAGACCCAGCTCCTTCTCCCAGCGGCGGCCGAACAGCAGCGCCGGGGCAACATTCTCCTCCTCCTCCGGACCATCAACGCCGTCCTCCAACAGCAGCAGCTCCTCCATAGCAGCACCCGATCTCCCCGCAACTGAAGAACCCAGCGACGACCACAGCAGCGGCCGAACAGTCCCAGCGGCAACGCCCCCTTCTCAGTCGTTTCCCTCTTCACTGCTGGCCACCTGAAACGGAGGAGAGGAAGGAGATGACCGATCTGCAGCGAGGCAGATTCAAAAGACCTGCACGGGACAGATCTGAAGAGAACTTGAACAGATCTAAAAAACTAAAATCGACTGTGTTGTGCATTTTCTGTTATTGCAGGTCACCGCCGGCGAGAGAAAGGAAGAGGGGAGGAAGCCATTACAGCCCCTCACGCTGCCCAGATTTCATGGCGGCGGGTGAACCCACGCGCCGCCAGTGACGGTGGCGCGTGGGAAGACGCGCCACCAGCGTTCAGTTGCCCTGAAAATGCTCCCAGCACTGTTTCAGTGGTGCAAAAGGTGTTCCTGTGAATTCCATATTGTTTTAGGGCTGTTATTGTAATTTTAATGTAATTTTTGTTTCATGTAATTTTTTATTTAGTTTTGAATTTGTATTTGTATTTGTATTATGGAAAGAAAAGACAAGAAAAGAAAAAGAAAAGAAAAGAAACAAAAAAATAAAATAGTGAAATATGAATGTGTGTGTTTGTATTTTTTATTATATGTTATTGAATTATAAAAATTAAAAAAAGACAAAAAGAATTATTTGTTAATTTAAATATGGTTAAATATCTCAAGGACAAATAAAATCAAGTTGTATTTTCCATGAAAATATGAGGACAAGTTTCTACATATATTCGGGGATTTAATAACTGATTTATTCAAGCCTAAGAATTTAATTAATATTTTAAATTTTCAAATCACATCAGAACACGAAGCAGCTTATCTCAGGTAGGGTGTGTTAGGGGTGCTAATACCTTCCCTAACCACAACCAGTCCCTTACCCATGATCTCTGACAAGACCAGTACATCAGGTTTCCTAGTAGCCCTCAATAAATTACTAGGTGGCAACTCCCACGAACGAATTCAAAGCAAACGCAACAACGAGAAAAATCGCCAACCGATGCCGCGTGCCATGATTTTTTTTTGGGGTGTGACAGAATGGCGACTCCACTGGGGACCCTTGGACTAAGCTTGATTTTTTGTTTGTTTAGGCTATGTGTTATTGGTTTTTGTTTTCTTACGATGCTTTGTTTAAAAGCTTTAGCATACATCTTTACATTCTATCGTACATGGCATGGTCATGCATCACTTTATTATTGTTATTATATTATGAGGGCACACACCTGTAACTTTAAGGTTAAGTGGGGGACTAGCAGCTTGCCTTATGACTTGAGTCAAGGTTTAAGTTTGTGTAAACCCCAACTCTTTGCTGAGTGTTTAGACTGATTGTGATTGGTACACGTGCCATCCCACTATCTGCTGGGCCCCTATATTGCCTTTACGAGGGCAATCACTGGGACAACAAGAGACCCCTTTTAGAGACCAAGTAGCAAACCTACCCTGTCTCACGTAAAATGAATAGAACCTGCCTGTAGGATGTATGCTCCGTAAATATTTGTTTTGCATCCGAGCAAACCCTTCTTGAAGCATTGGCCGTCACTCCGAAAATTTTCATTGGAGAGTTTGGGCAAAAATCATGATTCTTGTTCCATCATACAAGAGTTACGATCATATTGTCACCCCTCGAAGGGCGAGTTCATCATATAGGTTACATGTTCATACATTTATCATGCATGAACCGGGTTGAAAGGTAGGTCCCCTGTACAAGTTGTGCTGCAAGTGATTGAAGAAAGATGATGAAAGTGAAGAAATGTGTCAGATAGAGGCTCATTATCAGATTAAGGTTGAGAGCATCGAAGGTGAAGTAGCTGGACGCAGATTTGCTCGAACAAGTGTTGAGTATCAAATGGAAAGAGAATGTCTGCACAATCTTCCGTGGGAACACTGCTTGTCCACGTTCAATTGAAGCTGCCTCTTCTTTTCAGTCATGAACAACAACAACAATGCCTTCAGTCATCAACTAATGACAACTCTGGTTCTTGCTTTGTTGCACTCTTAAGTGTTCATTGCCTCCACATCATCTAATGGAACCAAATGACTACTAGCCTCTTGTACATGGTGCATTAGTCTTCTTTGAAGCTACCCCAATTATGAGCTCAATTCCATTTCAGCAGCACAAGATGTTGGTCTGAAAAACCATGATTAGACACTGAACTTCTACGTGGCAGAGCTCTCTCTACAAAAATCCATTTATGGCTCTGCAAATTGGGAATGCAAGAGGGGATTTATAAGTTGCATATGCTACAAATATTTCTCTCATCAGTTTCAGCACGAAGACATCTTAGTAGGTTGAAGAGCCAGACCTGGTCTGGAAAATATGAGCAGACTTCAAACTTCAACGTAGCAGAGCTCTCTCGGCAGGAATCTGTTTGTGGATCCGTAAGTGGGAAATCCAAGAAGGAATACAGTAGTTTCAGATCATCTATGATTTCTCTCCAACAATGTCAGTATTAAAACACAAAAGTAGAGAGAAGAGACATGCCTAGACTAACAAACATGAAGAATACTGAAACTTCAACAGAGCAGGACTTCCTCTATTGGTGCTTATTTGCTGCACCGTTCGAGAGGAATCGAAGAAGAAATAGAGGAGATTCATGTCCATCATTTTCTCCCATAAAAGAGATAAGACATGATTCCACACGTCGGTAGTGGCGATACTACAAGTTTCTGGGCGCTGCCAAGATTACCAAGCTGTTGGAAAGTTTTCTAACAATCCGCAGCCAACCACAACAACATTGGAAGATTGAAATGATGTTGTGAGGATTTGCCGAAGAATTGAACAAGCTATGAAGAGAGGAAAGATTGAAGGATCTGCCATGGATTCCAGAACAATGATGAGAGGTGAATCAGGAGATGACTTTGACGGTGTGAAACCTTAATTATGTGGTCTAGCCAGGTCTCACGGTAGCATCAGTTGCTCAAATGTCTTTGCCAAGATTGACATTCCTCTAGCACTTAAGTTTGTCGACCAGCATCTGCCAGATTCCAGTTTGCTTGACTCCGACAAATCCCATGCAACCACCAATTTCTAGTTGGTATAATCCAGATAAGAGATGTGATGTCATGGTGGGGTCCTCAACCATTTCAAGTGAACAGTTTCAAGAATTGCAAGAATTGAGTCTGAAAGTTGGTGAGCAAGAGACAAGTGGAGTCGGTGAAGAAGGGTGTCATTGGCTATATTGTTCCCCGAACATCATCAAGATGACATGTGATCGAAAGTGTTTGGCAAAACACAGATATTGCCAGAAAAGCTGATTCAAAAATGGTGATGGACTGTCAATCATATTGTTATGGAATTCTGCATTTTGTTTTGGGATCACATCTCATCCTTCAACGAAACATGCCTTGCTTTTATCTTTTTTTGTTGTTTTGAAATCAACAGATGTTTAACATTTTATTCTGACAAAATATTTTGATCAAACTCCAACATGCGATAAAGGTTAATCAATCCGGAAGATTAAAAGTGTTTTGATTACAGAAATGACTCGATGCTTGAAAGCAACATGAGGTGACTAAACAATTTTGAACTCATACCTCCTGAAACTGAACCACACATCATATAGCTAAGTTTTAACAGTATGCATAATGACATGTAGTGGATTCGGTAGTTATGGACTCGTGAATCATGATTCTTACAAGTCCCAATCATTACACTGGATGAGATCAAAATTTATCGGTTCTAACCGACCTTGCTTGAAATGAGAAAAGGCCATCTTTGATATTCCCTTCACTTTCTAAAGATTATATCCCTTGTAGTCCCATTTTGAGCTGGATAAAATATCTTTTCATGAAAACCCTGACTAGGATCACACCCCACACTGGGGGCAAATGATAGATATGTTAGAGACACTGATATGATTAATGGATAAAGGGTAAGGCTTAGAACAAAAGTGCAATGATTGAGAGAGAGCTAATAGTAGACACATAGACTGGGGGCATATAAGAAAGTTTTGAGGAAGGCTATGAAAAAAAAAAAGAATGAAAAAAGGAAGTTGAATTTGCCTTCACTTAAATACAAGTCAAAGATAAAGGAAGGAGAACGCCTATCAAGTCTATGAAGAGCAAAAGAAATTTCAATCAAGGAAAGGCACAACAAAAGTCAATACTAAAAAAAAAAAAGAGATTAAGCTATAAGCGCTGACTTTTGGTATCCATTATAAAGCCTATGATGTTATCAGATGATTAAGGTTGGTTATTCATCATGGAAACGTGGATTTTGATTATGACTTATGTTAAGAAAAGACTGATCTTTGAGGTTAACAAGGTTATATGGCATTTCCTCTACCAAGACAACAATAGAAAAGAGTTGATGAATAGTTGATGTTGATCCTAGGTCTTTGAAACCCTCAAACACCTTTTGAGCCTTTGAAATTCTTTTCTTTCATAGCCATGAACCATAGCCTGCATTACGTGCTTTTAAAAGCCCTTTTTAATCAAGTAAGAAATTTGAACCGATAAATGGCGCTCTCAAAACTTAAAGAGCTTTTCCATAAGGGTCGTGACTTCATGAATTAAGTTACTGGTTATTATGCATGCTGATAAAACAAATGCTAAGAAAAGAAACAACTTTTCTTGATAAAGCCTCAGCATCTTGTTTTTGAAATTCATAAAAATGTCACCCCATCACAGACCATCAAATGATATACCCAATATCAAGGATTCAAATTGATACAAAGAACCATGGAAAAAGCCATTTTAATCCTACAACGGGTCGATTTCTGTTTTCAAAATACAAGACAATCAAAGGACCGTGTATTTCGAATAACGTGTGTTGGGTCTTTGATCAAAAAGCTTGATTTTCAAAAGATTTCCAAAAAAGGACATCTCTGATTTCATTTCAACAAACTAGACTTTGAATAGACATGATCTTTGAAATATGAGAGTTGATTCCAGAACAAGGAAGATTATCAAACACAGAAGAACATTGATTGAGTATGCAAAATCGTTGATAGAAATGACATTGAAGTCCTCGACACTCCTTGAAAAGTTGAGCAGCTGGGGGCAATACAGTGGACCTTAAGAAGGAAAACAAACAGTATCCAGATCAACTGGGAGCAAAGAAAGAATCACATGATGAGTCATCAAAGTCCATCAAAGTCATTCCTGGCATTCACAAAAGCCATTTGGTTGTAAACAGAAGAATGAGCATGTTCAGATCAACTAGGGGCAATGTTGTTCAAAGACAATCCATGATTTAGTGAACTTCAGCAGCAATTGATGAGCAACACTGCACTTGAAGGATATTTTCATATCTTCATCTTGGGTAACCCTCTGAAACATGGCTATGACTCCTGACAGATGTTATCGGGTGAGTGCATTTGAATGAACATCGACTATATGCACACCACCAAGACTGACTGTGGAACAATGCTGCACTTGAAGGACAATCTCATATTGTCATCCTTTGAAACATGGTTATCGACAGACGTTACCACGCAACTGCATTGAATGAATGTCAGAAAGGCACCCACCCCGAAGACTGACTGTGTGGGACAATTTGTTTTAAGCCAGATGAGCACTTCACCGCATGAGTATGGGTGATAGAAGTAGCATCATTGATGAGGCCGAGGCATTTCTTTTCACAATCTGATTAGAAGAGTTGAAAGGAGTCCATGAGAAGAGCACTGAGCATACAACCATAAGCCTTTGTACTGCAAGCTATGAGATGCATGATTGGATGACTGAATGAGTTCCAAGAAGGCTAATGATAACATGTACTTGAAGAGTACTGTTTCAAATAGAGGCAAGTTCATGACTGATTAACAATTTTGATGGGTATTGGCATGATGCACACAATCAATCAGAGGATAATTCTCAGAAGAAGCCAGGAGAAAATCCTTCATGATGAATCAAGCAGTACCACACTTGGGGGCAGGGTCAAGCTTGATGAACGATGCAAGCAGTAATTGTCGAAGACAGCCCGGGTTGGGCACTACATTTACAGCTGAGTGGATGGCTTGCACATGAATGAGCCAATGCATCGAAAGAGCAAGGAAAGCTTTGGAATGAAAACAAAGGCACCCTATGACGATGGAGCATCAAAGAGGGGGGGACCTATATTTCAAATCAGGTAAAGGATGCATGCATATCATCTAACCTTAAAAAAAAAAAAAAATTTGCACATATTTTTGAATTGTTACAGGAAAATCCTTAAAGAGGTCCAGCAAGATGGTGGAAAAAGAAAGAAGCATGGTGGTGATGATAATAAAGAATCGGTTTTGATCATGGAATAAAAGGACGATGGGATGAACCCTACCATTAGGAAAATCCCAAAGAAATGAAAAGATCAACCTTGCAATCGGGAAGCCTCGAGTTTTCAACCCTTGCAGTCAGGAAACACCGAGTTTTCAAATCCTATGATCGGGACTTATCAGGAAGCACCAAGTTTTCCAGCCCTTCTTCTGTCATCCCCTCAGGACTTCGCCAGGTAAGTCCTATTTTTCACACTTGTCATATCACATTTTTTCCATCTGGGTAGGTCGCCCATCATAATAAGACCGTTCATCATATTTTTTCCATCCGGGTAGGTCACCCATGACAATGAGACCGCAATTTTCCACATTTTTTCCATCTGGGTAGGTCACCCATTACAATGAGACCGCATTTCATATTCTTTCTATTTGGGTAGGTCGCCCATCACAACGAGACCACTTCATCATATTTTTTATATCTGGGTAGGTCACCCATTACAATGAGACCACACTTCATATTTTTTCCATTTTTTTGGGTAGGTCGCCCATTACAATGAGACCACACCTCACATTCTTTCTATCTGGGTAGGTCACCCATTACAATGAGACCACACTTCATATTTTTTCCACGTGGGTAGGTCACCCATTACAATGAGACCGCACTTCACAGCATTTTTCTAGGGTTCGTCACCCGTACAATGAGACCAGCATCTTTCTAGGGTTCGTCACCCGTACAATGAGACCACCATTTTTCTAGGGTTCGTCACCCGTACAATGAGACCAGCATTTTTTTAGGGTTCGTCACCCGTACAATGAGACCACCATTTTTTCTAGGGTTCGTCACCCGTACAATGAGACCAGCACTTGTTTAGGGTTCGTCACCCGTACAATGAGACCAGCAACACTAGGGTTCGTCACCCGTACAATGAGACCAGCACCAGGGTTCGTCACCCGTACAATGAGACCAGCTTTTTTCTAGGGTTCGTCACCCGTACAATGAGACCATTTTTTACACATTCTTTTGTTTTGGTTAAATGAGGTCGCCAGATGGGATCTCATGTAGCTTTGGTTAAAGGGAATCGCCAGATGGGATTTCAGGTTACCCGAGTTACACAATTTAGTTCCAGTTGAATGAGGTCGCCAGATGGGATCTCATGTAGCTTTGGTTAAAGGGAATCGCCAGACAGGATTTCAGGTTAACCGAGTTACGCAATATTTTCGTTCCAGTTGAATGAGGTCGCCAGATGGGATCTCAGGTAAACCCAATGTGTGGGCAGGTCGCCCGTGAAAATAGACTATTGGGAGAGTGTGGGTCGGTCGCCCGTGAAAATAGACTAGGGTGAGTATGTGTGGGTCGGTCGCCCGTGAAAATAGACTAGGGTGAGTATGTGTGGGCAGGTCGCCCGTGAAAATAGATCAGTGTGAGTGTGTGGGCAGGTCGCCCAAGATAATGAAATCATTTTCCTTTTGGTTTCTTTACAAAGCTTACTATGCAAAATTTTGAGGATTTTCGCTTCGTAAGCATTGTAAAGAGGGGGCATCTGTTGCTACCCAATTTTTGACCCATGTTTTTTATATATTTTCAAAAAATCCAAAAATAGAGAAAAACAAAGAAAATCCAAAAAAATATGTTTTTTAATATATTTTCGTCATTTTAGCATTTTCAACGTCGTCTAAAAAGAATTTAATTTTTCAAAAGATTTTCAAACGCGTTCGACTTTTCACGCGTCGTTTTTAAAATCATTGATTTTCCTCATCGAGTCGACGTTGATATTGCTCGTTTTCAAAAAATACAAAAAAACAAGAAAAATCAAATTTTACAAAAAAGAAAGTTAAGGGACCAATTTTGAAAACTTGGCAATATTTTTTGTCTATAAATACTGGTTTCCAACACTTACAAAAGGGGGGACATTTTTGACACATTGAGAGAAAAAACACAAAAACCCTAAAAACCCACTTTTTCTCCTCACTCAAAAAAAAAAACCAGCCGGCGGCGCCTCCCTTACTGGTTTTGAATTTTTATTCCCCGGGGTCCTTGGATTTTCCTCTCCCAGAACCAGAGAGCCAAGGACCCCCACCATTTCTCATCCCCCTCTCGGCTGTTTCTCCCTTTCTTCTCCTTCGGCGACTCATCCTTCAGAAACCAGAGCCGGCTTATTCCTCCCTTTCCACTTTCAAAAACAGCAGCCCCCAGTCGGTTTGAATTTTTTCTTCAACCCGACAGCCCCTTCTTCATCTCAGAACCACAAAACCCTCATCTTTCCCCCGCAGACCAGTGAGCCGACCACTTATTTTTTTCCTTGGTTTTGCTAAACAAACAGGAGAGCATCGGAATGATCTCTCTCTCTTGGCCATGATTTCCATCGTTTCCAACCGCCCATCATTTGGGCAAACCAGCGGCGTCTCCGCAGACCCAGCTCCTTCTCCCAGCGGCGGCCGAACAGCAGCGCCGGGGCAACATTCTCCTCCTCCTCCGGACCATCAACGCCGTCCTCCAACAGCAGCAGCTCCTCCACAGCAGCACCCGATCTCCCCGCAACTGAAGAACCCAGCGACGACCACAGCAGCGGCCGAACAGTCCCAGCGGCAACGCCCCCTTCTCAGTCGTTTCCCTCTTCACTGCTGGCCACCTGAAACGGAGGAGAGGAAGGAGATGACCGATCTGCAGCGAGGCAGATTCAAAAGACCTGCACGGGACAGATCTGAAGAGAACTTGAACAGATCTAAAAAACTAAAATCGACTGTGTTGTGCATTTTCTGTTATTGCAGGTCACCGCCGGCGAGAGAAAGGAAGAGGGGAGGAAGCCATTACAGCCCCTCACGCTGCCTAGATTTCATGGCGGCGCGTGAACCCACGCGCCGCCAGTGACGGCGGCGCGTGGGAAGACGCGCCACCAGCGTTCAGTTGCCCTGAAAATGCTCCCAGCACTGTTTCAGTGGTGCAAAAGGTGTTCCTGTGAATTCCATATTGTTTTAGGGCTGTTATTGTAATTTTAATGTAATTTTTGTTTCATGTAATTTTTTATTTAGTTTTGAATTTGTATTTGTATTTGTATTATGGAAAGAAAAGACAAGAAAAGAAAAAGAAAAGAAAAGAAACAAAAAAATAAAATAGTGAAATATGAATGTGTGTGTTTGTATTTTTTATTATATGTTATTGAATTATAAAAATTAAAAAAAGACAAAAAGAATTATTTGTTAATTTAAATATGGTTAAATATCTCAAGGACAAATAAAATCAAGTTGTATTTTCCATGAAAATATGAGGACAAGTTTCTACATATATTCGGGGATTTAATAACTGATTTATTCAAGCCTAAGAATTTAATTAATATTTTAAATTTTCAAATCACATCAGAACACGAAGCAGCTTATCTCAGGTAGGGTGTGTTAGGGGTGCTAATACCTTCCCTAACCACAACCAGTCCCTTACCCATGATCTCTGACAAGACCAGTACATCAGGTTTCCTAGTAGCCCTCAATAAATTACTAGGTGGCGACTCCCACGAACGAATTCAAAGCAAACGCAACAACGAGAAAAATCGCCAACCGATGCCGCGCGCCATGATTTTTTTTTGGGGTGTGACAATAGGAATGCTTCCAACGGAACTGATGATCATGATGATGATAGTGATGAAAATGAGGATTCAGATTGTACTGACAATGAGGATGAATCGTTTTGGCTACGAGAGTTTAAGCATAAAAAACTATTATTATGCATCACTGGTGTTTTACACATGTACTATGCTACTTATGTGCATAAGGAACCTTGTATTGTTTCATATAACACAGGGATTAAATGGTTTACTAAAGTCGTACAAGGACACCAGAAATGGTGTGTTAATATGTTTAGGATGGATGCAACGACGTTACAAAACCTTTGTTATTACTTGGAAATACAATATGCCTTGAAACCATCGAAAATGACAACTGTTATTGAGAAGGTGGCAATGTTTTTGTATACCATTGCATTAGGTGCAACAAATAGGCAAGTGCAGGAAAGATTTCAACACTCAGGTGAAACCGTGAGTCGCTATTTTAATGAAGTGTTGAAGATAATTTGTTTGCTTGCGGTAGATATAATTAAACTAGAGAACTCTGAGTTTTTATACACTCCACGAAAAATTGCGATGAATCCTAGATTTATGCCTCATTTTAAGGTCAGACAGACAGTCTTTATAGCAATTATAGACATAATCATCAATATTATATTATTCATCTTTAATTACTTATGAAATGCTGGTTATTGTTTTGTTTTGTAGAATTGTATTGGTGCGATTGACGGGACACATATGCGTGCTTCTGTTTCTCATGAAAATTAAGTATCATTTATCGATAAAAAAGATGTGCCAACATAGAATATAATGGCAATATGTAGTTTTAATATGCAATTCACGTTTGTTTGGGCAGGATGAGAAGGTAACGCTTATGATACTCGTATTTTTTTTAGGCTATTGACAATCCAAAAATAAAATTTCCAAAACCTCCTGAAGGTAAATATATGATAATAATTTTAAATATGTTTATTCTGTATTTTTTTATTACATTTGATATAATTTTCTCTATCGTTATTTCAGGTAAATATTATTTGGTTTATGCTGGGTACCCAAACGAGTTTGGATATCTCGATCCATATAAAGGTGAGAGGTATCACTTCTAAGATTTTTGACGTCAAAGGAAACCAACAAGCCAGGAAGAGCGATTTAATCATGCACATTCATCACTCCGCAATGTCATTAAACGTGCATTTGGGGTGTGGAAACAACGATGGAGAATTTTACAGAACATGCCGGCATATCCGTAAAAATCACATGTGCAGATTGTAGTGGCATCAATGGCACTACAGAACTATATAAAAAGGAAGTCACAAGAAGATGTTGCATTTGTAGAATATGATCGCAATCCTCATTTTAGTCCCTGATAATTTTTTAGCAGATGTTGTATCACGTTCTCAAAGTCAGGGTAACCATAGGCCTTCTCAAATGAATTATGTTCGTGATGGAATGGCGGATAGTTTAATGAGATGAATGAGGACAACAATAATGTAACATTCATATTTTTTGATGTATTAAAAGAATTTCCTCACAAATTTACACATGTCCTTCTAGGTAATTTTACCAATAAAAACACTTAACCAAACACATATCAATTCCTCTTTAGACAACTTTAATTTTAACCACAATAGTAACCAAATACATTTACTTAAAAGAACCATACAAAAAAGTGATTTTCAAAAAAGTTTTTTTTACCAACCGCAATCACAAAAGCCAGCATTCTTCCAAACACTACCGAACAACATAGTCACTGTATTTGGGATAAACCACATAAGCCACCACTCTCCCAAACACTCACTAAAACACAGGCTCAACCTTGTCTTATTATAGAAGTGTTTGGAAATATGATAGCGATTACTTTTTAAAATAATTTTCACTCAAAAATACATCAAAATAATATATTTTTTATTTTTAAAAAATCATTTTTGATATCAACACATCAAAAGGATCCAAAAATATATAAAAAAAAAAAAATTCAATTTGTACCTAATCCATGTTTGGAACGCAATATCAAACGGGGCTAAGTTTAAATTAACAGCACCTATATATTAATGCCCATAAACATTTTGTCTCCACTTTAGCTTCTCACAATACATGGTGTACTCTTCTACTTTCTTTCTCATTACTGGTCAAGTTTTTCATTTCCCCCTACTTTAGGTTTACATTATCGCTCCTCTCTTTTCACTGCCCTCCCTCCCTCACTCAAACATAAATGGATCACTCATATTGTCCTTCAATCCTTGATCATTATAACTTCTACATTTTTGTTGGAGGTGCTCTTATGAAATCCATATTGTCTCATGTTCCTTTCTCTCATGTTTAGTTCATGTTTATTAAATATAAAATATTAAATTCAAATTGAATGAGCATGATTTTAGCAGGTGTTAAGCATGGCAACATATTAAATAGTAAATATTTTTTTCTCACTACATCCAGATCATTGAATTAAAAAATTAGTAACATGACCTTTCTTGTTCCTCTCCGAATATGAGAGGATTTGGATCCCTTCTTGTTATGTCCTTGTATTCTCTCGTGACATTCTCATTTCATGGACATGTTTCTTTATGGTCAAATCCTACTTTTGCCTAAGAGAGAGAATGCCTGCTATACACCTAAAGATATTCCTGGGCCACCTAAAAAAGATTGCAAATAAACGAGTCATAGTATCATTTTCTTCATAACTCAAGGGTCAACCTAACTATGTCATCTTGGTAATCCATAACGAGGCTCAAAAAATAAGCAACATCAAAAAAAAGAACCATACCAAGAATCCAACTGCTTGCCTTATGTGTTTAAGTTCATCCCAATAATGCAATTCAAAGTCAATACACAACAATGATTAATATGGAGACAAACTGCAAGGCCCCTTGGAAGGTTCTTAGCCACAAGCACAAAGACAGTGAGGTCTAATGTGAAATTAAATATTCTCACAAAACCATTTTTCTCCTTTGCGTTGAAATATACTTGATGCAGGTAAAGCATGCAATAGTAATTAATCAAGATATGAAATATCACTCAGCTTGCATTTTTTTAACCATATAACAGCCAATATTCCATGTTTAAAATAATAGCAAAACCACACAAAAAGGGACTGTATAGGTCTTAATGGTTAGCGTCCACACTTTTCTTTTCAAAAAAAAATTTTGATTGTAATGACTTAAACAAAACCATTAATTGGTCACACAGCCTTGCTAAGTTTGTTCAAATCCCTTTATATGGCTTTTGAATTGGCATGAAAAAATAGTGGCATCTGATGATACATGCATAATGGAAAAATATGATTGTGGTGAATACAGCAACTAATTGCAGACAGCTTTAGAAGAGTACCTCTTCTTTTGCATGGCCACACCATAATTCTAATTCAGCTAACTCAGCCTTCACATATTCCCCATTACTGAATGTGCAACACTCTCGACGAAGCAGAAAGCTGCAATTATACCAGCAATTGCATTGACAAGTTAATGCAGTAGAATACAACAGCAACACTATCCAAGTATACAGCATTCTACAATGAAATTTGAAAAGGTTAGAGAAGCTATTTACCTATTAAACAGCTGTACATTGATGTATGAAAAAATTTGAATGAATAACTTCTGCGCAAGAATTGGAGGCACCTAAAACATTATTATGCAGAGTTCAGAGCATAAAAAGGACAATAGCATAACTTTGATATTATTGAAAGCAATGATCACATACAAAATTTTCTTTCAATGTACATAGAAGCCCATCAAGACTTTCAACAATGTTGCGCCAGTAATCAACCAGATGATCATGGCTAAATGACCGAGATGATTTTAAAATAGTTCACTTTGATGCCCTTGGTGCCTGAATTTCATTAGCACATTGTTAGTGTTAGAAAATTGTGGTTGCGCGGGGGGGGAGGGGGGATTCCCCAGGATAGCACGTGAAGTTAATCAAGAACTAACAACTTGTAACTTAATCTCTCCAATTACAAGTGCACCCATTGTCATTTTTCTTGGCAGTAAAAATTAAAAAGAACATGCATTCAAGCCAAGGAAAAAACTGGTTCCAAATATGTATTCCAACATCCGAATATATCTTCAAACATTTGCATAAGAATACATCAATGCAACAACATGAAAAGTTTGCAAATCTAATTACAAAAGAAAACCAAAGGGAAAAAGGAAAGGCAAGATAAGCAACAAAAGTAAAATCTCAATAGAGGATGACACTTAATCAAAATCTATGATCAACATAAAAATGGATTTCAATGGTCCATGCAATGAATCATTTCATTCCTGTTAGTTTTTAACAAAACATTACAGCATAAATTATGGAAGATTTTAAATCATTGAAAAAATGCAACGGGCTTGCCCATTTATTGATAGGGAGAGAAAAAACTCATTAAATACATCATGGCAAGATTCATAAATGAAGAATCAAGGTCAGTTTACCTGGACACATGAAGAAAGAAGAGGTGATAAATCCTTTTTTAAATTATCTCGAATTACATCTTCTCCACATATGCTGTCAACTGCTGTTTAAAAAGCTAAGCTGAATACTTAGCCTCGACCAGCTGTATATCTTTACCAATTTTAAGATTGGCTGAAGAAGGCGATGAATGGAAACTCTGAGAAAATATCAGGTCATTTGCATAAGCAGGACATCAAATAAAATTTTGAGAATTAAAGAAGAATACAATTTTGTGAATTAAAGTAGAGTTATGTGTCTTCAAAATGTAGTTACATGATTTAAGATTATTAAATCATTTTTCTGTGAGCACTACTACAAAAGAAATTCCTGGAGGGTATCTGATTACTTTGGCCATCCTTCCAAAAAATGATGTTGGAGGTGGAGGCAAATTTGGATTTGCACCACTGCCTTTTAAAGTCCGTTGAAGTAAGAACAACAACATCGAGGTATTAGATAACCAGTATGCCATATGATTACTGTCATCCTGGTTCTGCAAGCATTACATTAACAACATCAAGCATGTTAGATATCAAATCAAATCACAGAACTCGAAAACAATTCCTTTTTCTTCAGTAACCTGTGCTGTGGTTTGGTTTAGAGGCAGGACAATTTCCAAATAAATCAAGCGTGAAAGGAGAAAATCAAGTTACCTCTATAGCAGAACCAGTCATCTGAATAAGACAATCAAATACTCTAGTTCTTTCTGCTTCAAACAATCTCCAGTGGAAAAGGCATCTGTAAATGGTAAAGGCTCCAACTGGTTTTCCTTTGACTAAACCCAGGATTCTGCTCCACACATCTGATCAGAGCATCTACACTCTCCTACATCACAGGAAAAAAAAATGAACAATCAAGATTACATCAAACCATTTAAACTCCCAAACCAAAAATATATCAGGAAAAAAGAACTGTTTTTCCCACTTTAAGCACGTACATCTAGCCGTTCAATCTGTCATTTCCTCAATCTTTTGTCAGCATCAGTACCAAACATTCTAGCTGGGGTAGGTGGTTCCTGAAGAAGTATGCTCAATCAGGATGATAGATAATACAGGAATATTCAGACAATGGTAAACAAGTCTTAAATAAAATTAAATTATCATTATTTTTTTCACTAACATGATGACCATTTTCTAGATGCTGCAGCAGTTTAAGAGAAGGAAAAGAATTAATAAGTTTCCAAAGGCTAGCATGAGAAAAGTAGTTTAAAAAAAAAACCAAGCACTTTACCAGGGAGGTAATTTCTAAATGTTCCGACATTTTTCTTGAAGATGAACTGAACAACGCTTGGTGCTGCAGAACTTGGTCCTCAGCTTCCAAGTCAGAAAGTTTTTCTTCAAGCCTGAGAAAGGATGTTGTCAATAATTTAAATTCATATAATTAACCCCAAGTTATCAAGGAAAAATCCCTTTATCCTGCTTCCACATTGACTTAAAATGCAATTTAAGTACTTGACTACTATAAATAGAAATCACTGTAGAAACCTCTGCATGGTTGTTTTCAGCTCAATTATCTTTGACTCTGCATCCAATGCCTGCTTCAGTCGCACTTCACTAAGCTTATTTGTCTCTTCATATTTCTTCTCTGTTTCAACAATTTTCTTTTCCATTGAGCTTACCATAGCCTACAAAGAATCATCCACGAAACACCATTCAAGTGACAGTTGAGACATGTTACCTCAAACAGGAAGATTTTTCTTATTTCTCCTTCATTTTTGGATGCTAAATCCTGTCATATTTAAGCAATGCGTATACAGTCATTTGCAAGCCTGTGACAGATCCAAAGTTCATTTAGAAGCAAATAGCAATGTATAAAAGCTTTACCTTGAGCATTTCATTTTCAGCAGTAAGTTTATTCACCAGTTCATTATCAATAACTGGGACTTCCTGTGTGATTGGGAACTGTTCAGCTGCTTCATGACTTTTTTGTAGTTTTTAAGGAAAACATATGTACCTTGTATGTGATATTTAATGACTAAATTGGGCAGAATGTAACAGAAGGGGTGTCAATCAAAACACCATATAGTTCAAGATTTGACATAAGGAAAAAATTAATCCAGGGTGTCAATGAAAATGGCCTATAGTTCAAGGGTGTTTGAACGGTGTAGCCCAACAATTTATAACAGCAGAAATACTGTACAGCTATAAATTCCAAAGAGAGCTCATTATATTAAACAAGATTTCAACACTCATTCATTGCCTAACTGATAGTCATTCCACGCATGCAAAGGCTATAACAATAGTTGTAAATGAATTGCGAAGGTTATAACAATATCTTACAATTATTCATTAACTTAAAAGGAATTAACAAAAATATACCTGATAACCTTCAAGGTTCGCCTTCTCTAGAAGCCTCTTGCAAGCACTAACCTCATCACAGCTATCGAGGAATAAATAATAGAAAATGAAAAAAAAAAAAAATGCAATTCACATTCAAGAAAGAATAAAAAAAAAATACTAGAAGTATGAAACAAATTTAAACGAGAAAATTTTGAAAAGCTACCTGCCATGCAGCACATCTGGTGCCAGAATGGCAAAACAACGGGCGAAATCATCAAATGTTTTTCTTGTGGGATATCCAGCGCAACTAATCCTAATTGCCTCCATCACTCCCTGAAATTGTATAAACAATACATGACAAACATCGTTTTTATCACTGAAGAAATGAAATGACACATGAAATGGCCACGATATTGAATATTACCCACAACGTGGTTGCTGTAAAACATTATTATTCTCAAAGATGGCAGGCTTTAGAACATTATTTGGCTTTACACACCGCATGTAGTGTGGCTCTGTGGCACTCAGTGTTTCAAGCAATGCTTGTAGTTGTTGCGGTAGAGAGATAGAGTTAGAACAGAAATATGTTAAAAATGTTATAACACATTAAACTTATGCACACTAGAACATAGACTGACCTTATACCTAGAACCTATTGATGAGAATTTTGATGATTTGGCAGATTCCTCAGGCAATGGCGGAAACAGGCCTGAAACAAAGGAGCACTTGGACTCGCTCAAGAGAGCTTGATGCTCCGCGACAACATAATCTTTGTTCTTATCCAGAAAAGGTTCAGTTTGGTATGTCACCTACAATCAAAATTCTCCAGGGATGAGTATTTGGTTGTGCTTCACTTTTTAGTAGCTACATGAACAACTAATATTGTGGCACGCTCTCATATGAATCAAAAACCAGAGCATACTTACATCACCAGCATAATGACAAATGGTGAAGTCAATGCGTGCTAACTTAGGCTTGCTAAAACGTTTGTGGTCTTTAAAAGTCTGATAAAGCTTTTCTGCAAATGTTTCATGTGTTAATCTAGGAAACATACTGCAAACAATAAACAAAAGCTAATATGTCACTACAACATCAAAGGAAAATTTCTTGACAAACCAAAATACTCTTTAATGTCTGCATCAATTAAATGGGATGAATGGTTGTTGTCCACTGTTTTCTATAACATACATGCCAAGCTTCGTCATGATGAGCTATGATGCCGCCAGGTTTCTGAAATCATAAGAGTACATATATAAGCATGAAGCTTGTTTTGCTACAAGCCAAAACAGAAAGACCAACTCCCAAACCCTTCACACTGGAAGCATTTGATTGAACTAGCCAATAAAACCATATATATTTTAGATCAGACATTGAATGCAGAAAGGAAACCATTTGGATCTATCAGATCGGAAATCATAAATTGGGTGGGTTGGAAGGTGGGAAGGGGGTTTGAAGAACGAACTTTTTTAAGAAACAAGAATATTCTCAATTCTATTATAAAAACTTGATATAAGTTCCTGGAAAGAACTCACCATCTTCCCTGGTGCACAGTTTACTGTAATATCTTCACCATTAACTTCCACAACTTCCCCATCCATCCATGCTTCCTCAGGATCCTCCACCCAAACAAAAGATCCAACTATTGAACTGCCTTGAGCAGCCTGTGTGGCCTGCCAGTTCATCGGAACATCAACCCGAGTGGGTAAAGCACTAAACTCTCATTTATGAGCATGAAGCAGCATTTAAAAAAAAAAAAATCCACCCAAACACGGAAGGGGCTGGCAGCAAGTATAACTGCTTCTACGAACAGAATCTCATAAACAAAATATTATTCAGCTCAACTGACCATCATCAAGCTACACACTCCATACATTTAAATCAGTTACGAATTCTGGCTACAGCCCTTGACATATCTTACCACATGTTCCAAATCACGAGTTCAAAGATTACTTACCACATGTTCCAACTCATAAGTTCCAAAAATTACTTTCGGTAAGTCAGAATGTTGATTTGATTGTCAGTTTCATGAGTTTCTAGCAATGTCCAAAGAGTTTGGTTGGCCTCTCTGGGCAGGATTATGGGTAGAGTAAGACTCTACTCACGTTATCTACACTCTAGACATTGCACAACACTATATACAATAAAAAAACTAAACTCTTAGTACTTTTAATTATCTATAAAAAGCAACAGATATTTCTAAAACCTTTACAAATTCCCTTCAATAATTCAGCACGAAGCAAGAAGAAATAATTAAACAATATTGTCGAGAAAGGAAATACCATTATTGAGAGAGGAGAAGGGAAATGATTAGAATTAGATCGTAGGCAATGGAAACCCTAGATCCCTCCCTCAGCAAACAATGCCAGTGAAACCATAGACCAATTCTTCAATTGCAACAAAATGCTGTCACGACAAGATCCTAAATATCTTCTATCCAGCCCTGTCCTGTCCTGTCCTGTCCTGAATGAGTTGTAATTCCCCTCTCTCTACGAATGCAGCAACTTCATCGTTTATTGTAAAACAGCAGGGAACTTTTTCGTGGAGGGAAAATAGTTGAAAGGAAGAAGAAGGGGGTTAGGGAGGTCACGTGAAGTGACTATGGATGCTCCCACGCGCATAACACTGCCATGCAGTTGTGTTTTATTTTTTCTAATAATCAGTTTATTTCTTAATCAGAATTAAGCTTTGTCGTAGATTTTAAGGACACGTGTTTTACATGGACTTGATGCCTTTATTAAATTGTGCTCTCGTCACGTTATTTTCTAGTACTCTTCGTCGAGCTCGTTGTGATTGTGGATCGTCATTTTCCCACTCAATTGATGTGTCTGAACTGAAAGAATTAATGTCGAATTAATTCAAACATATCATTGATATATGGCGTTCACTTTAAACTAATGCAAGGACGCAATTAATCCAGACCTTCAACAAAAAAAATTGGAAGTTGCAGCGGATACAGTGTATCGATTAACTTTCAAATATTTTTTATTTAAAAATATATTAAAATAATATTTTTTAAAATTATTTTTTATATCTGAATAATAAAATAATTAAAAAAAATATAAAACAATTTAATTTGCTTTTTTTATAAAATGTTATTTATAACTAATTAAAAACTGTATCTTAGTTATGTGACTGTCGTGTAATTTAAAACCCGGCCCGACAGGTTAATTTAGGCCCCGTTGACCCGGGACTGGAACCGAGTCAGGTTAGGAAAAGAAAAAACCTGGTAGGTTGAACCAGCAAGACCTGATCAAAAACTCAGTTGCAACCCGTTAACTTTTTTTTTTATAAAACAACGTCGTTTTAATTTTAAAAAAAAATTAACCCGATCAAAACCCGAAACCCGGGTTATAGTCCGCGCTGGCCATCAAACCGGATCTAAAAACTATATGTACATGGGTTACGGGTTGGCAGCGACATTTCTAGATTTAGTATGGGTTTGGTTTGACGCGAGTTACCCACATTACAGCTCAATCTAAAAGGTTGAATTTGAAAGCTTGAAAGATGAATTTCCAAAACTCTAAAAGATTTCAAATAATGCAAATGTGATATTTGTCATTGCAATCCAGTTATTTTAAAAAAATGAATTTTTTTTATTTTAAAAATTATTATTATTTTTGTATTTTCAATTATTTTAATTTTTTAATATAAAAAATAATTATTTTTTAAAAATATATATTTTAATATATTTCAAAGAAGATTTTAAAATCTCACTAAATGTGCTAAAGAAACTTAAACGGTTTTTTTTGTTTTTTTGTTTAATCTCTTTGTGTTTTTTTTTTTTGATAATTTTTCTTTGTTGTTTTTTTTTCTTTCTTTTTATGGGATTAGTCCGGGTTTTCAAGGTCAGGATTATGGGTTTTAAAAGTTAATATAAGTTGATTTTGTTTTTTTAGATCATTTTATAAAATTTAATTTATTTTTTATTTTATTATTCAACATTTACTTTTTTAATTGATTTTCGTGTTTTTTTCTCACTTTTTTTTATATAAAATTATCCTGATCTCAAGTTGACTTAGATTTTTTGTATTGCTTTTTTCTTAATTATTTTTTTAGTTTCATCACTAAGCATTTTTTATTGAGAGTTTTGCTCGTTGTTTTTTGTATTTGCCTTCAGTGAGGTTAGTCTCGATCTCATGACCATGATCATGGGTTTTGAAGGTTAATACAAGTTGATTTTGATTTTTTTTTTTAATTTTATTCTTCAACATAAAATTTCTAAAAAATTAATATCCATGCTTCTTTATCTATTTTTTTTTTTCACTTTCCTTTGCATTAGTCTATCCTAATCTCATATCCATGGTTGTGGGATTAGTGAGTTAACATAAGTTGATCCATGTTCTTTTTTATCTTATGTTTTTTTTTTTTAGTTTTATCATTCAATATTGAGTTATTTGATAGTTGAGTTCCATAATTTTATTCAATTTTTTTTATTATAATAAATAAAATTATTAAACACAATTGAGTGCAAGTTCAATGCGGCGAGATCAAATATCTTAATTTTAATTTATTTAATTATACATGTATATAAGCATTTTAGTTAGTGAGTTAGCATAATTTATTTTTTAAAAAAATATTTTTTATTTTAAAATATTTAAAATAATATTTTTATTTATTTTTAAACTTTTTTTTTTTAAAACAGCACATTAATATATATATATATATATAATAATTTGAATTAAAAAAAAATCAGAATATTAAAAAAAAAAAAACAATTGTACCAGAAAATCAAGCATTATTTAAGTGCCAAAGTTAACTAGAATGGTCCCTACTCGCTTACAATCATGCTTTCCCTTCTTCATTTCTTTGGTAGATGTCAAATTCCAAGCATTGCGCTATTGCAGCAAGTCTCTTTCAGGCAGGGAATCCGAAGAGTGTCACCATAAGTGTATTTTGTACACATACAATTCTGTCAATGGGCAAGGACAAAGATGCCCTAGCTAGCAAGCTAGCTATTTTGGCACCAAAATTATAACCTTTTCTAGGATCTATTTATTTATATTTTTTTTAAAAAATAATTTTTTTATTTTTTTATTAACTTCAATTAATATAATTTTAATGTTTTCAAATTATTTTGATATATTAATATCAAAAATAATTTTTAAAAAATAAAAAAAATTATTAATATATAGTTTAATACAAAAATTTATTTAAAAAATTAACCACAAACTTTAATGCTCGAAAAAGTACTGGAATCGATTGCCAGTGAAGAACATATACGTGATGGAAAGAGAGATGTTGTCTTTTGCAGTGCTCTGATAAGGCTGTTTGTTCAATCGTAAAATCTGTAATAATGCTCTCTCGGTGTTGAAAGCAGTTGCTGCGGCAAGAGCTGATGTCATGTACATGTATTTGTATATACAAACACATAGCTACAAGGTCACAAATTGCGACATGGTGACAGCGATTTAATTTGTTTTCTTGAAAGGAAAAATTGTTTGTTTGGGGAGAAGAATTAATAAGATACAAACGAGTGATATATAGAAAATGAATGCACAAAGTCTTCGTTGAAATATTAGTATATTATTACTGCTGAGAGTTGGGGTAAAAAAAAAACTAAAAAATAGATTAAACAAAAAAATTTTTAAAAATATCAAATTGTGAAAAAAATCGATTAATCTGATAAGAATATTTAAAAAAATGATACGGTTTTGTTTGGTTTTGATTTTATAAACCTGAAATTAAAATACTAAACTGAACCGAAATTAATAAAAAAACTAAACCAAAACCAAACTCATTAGAAATTATATAAAAAAAAAACCCAAAAAAACAATGTAGCTTGTTGTTTTTAATATAAAATAACCGAACCAAATCGAAACCAATCAATTGGTTTCGGTTTTTGTTTCTAAAATAACCAACCAAATCGAAACCAGTTCAACCGAATCGAAACCAGTTGGTTTGAACCTGGTTTTTTTTTTTTTTTTGGTATAATTATTTTTAGGTAAAAACTGAACTGAACGGAAAATGATTACCTCTACGAACTGGTATTGTCGTTAGTGCATTGTCATTAAACTCGACTTATTCGGATGGATATGGAACTCGCTTGACTTGCTCTATAGTCTAAGTTGGGTGTAAAAAAAATCAACTTAAAGCTGGTCTAATTTGACTCGATTAATCTAATTAAAACTTGAGTGGTTTTTTATTTTTTTTAAAAAAAAAACAATGCTTTGACTTTTTAAATTTTTATTAATATAAGTTTAACGATCTACAAAGCTAATGTGAATTGAATATTTTTATATAAGTTAAATTAAAATAAATTATAAAATTTAATTTATAATCTATCTGATATTAAAAAATATAATTTATAAAAATAACATAAAATTTCATATAATTTCAAAATATTAATTATAATGGGTTGCTCAGCACTCCAACGCGGAGCCCGTTCCGAATGCTGTTCTGATCTGAAAGTGGAGTTCTCATGGAAAGAATGAGATGTTGCTCTCCCTCCCGATGTCTTTTCTCGCTTTGCCCCTGGTCCAGGCGGCGACGGGTGCGGGAGGCCTAAGAGAATCTTCTCTTAGGTCCTTTTCTTTTCCAGTGCAACATAGGAAAGATAAACCTTTTCATGCAACTTTCCGGATTTTGTATTTTTCACATGAACCTATTTTTGTTTTGCAATTCTCTAATATCATAATCTTTTTCACTATTCTTCTACATCTTATAGACTTTCTTTTTGTCTATATATATATATATATAATCTCAAATAAAGTTAAAACCAATCCAAAAATACTTCATTAAATATAAAAAAAGAGAATATTTCTACATTTGTAGAAATGAGTGCATGCAGAAGTTTAAATTAAACACCACTGGAAAAAAAAAAGAAACAAAAAGAAATTTCATGAATTATTAAATTCCATTGCAATTAGGGGCGGAAGCAAGGAGGGCAAGCAGAGCCTGAGTTCCTGCAAGATATATATTTTTTATTATTACGTAATTGAGTTTAAGAAAAAGTTATATATTTTATTTTAAAGAAGGTGGGCCTTAGATTAAGTGTGACATTTTCTTTGAATTTATTCTTGATCTACATGAAAAGAAAACAATATAAAAATATTACTTTGTGAAATAAAAAACAGAAGAACCAATTTACTCTAATATAAATCTAGCAACCAATCAAAAACAAAAATAAAAATACAAATAATGAGCAAAATTTTTCTACAAAAAAATTGAATTAGGGCTACCAATTAATTTATCTTTCATCAAACAAAACAAAGTAATTTAAATTTAAAATCTATTTTTGTTTTATTTTAAAATGTTTGTTAATAATTTGATGAGATTTTTTTTATATAATTCTACCATTTTTGCTTTTTTTTTCTCAGATCTGCTAATTCTACCCATTGTTTTTTTGAATTCTTATTATAGTGATTTTTTTTCTTTTAATTAATTAAATATATTTTATTAGTTTGTTTTGATTATGTTTTGATTTTTTTATGTTGTTTTTAGCAGAGCCACTAAAATTATCATTTTTTTTCTTATGATATATGTTTTGATTTTAAGTTGAACCATGAACAAAATAAAAAGAATTGATATGATAATCGATGATTTTTATTTTATGAAAAAACGCAGTGAGCACAATTAAAATAAATATGTAAGAATCATTCTTTATTATTTTTTATTTATTTTAAACTTTATCAAACATAAATAATTCTTCGTTGTAGCTAATGTTTTTTATATACTTTTTATGTTTATATTTGATAGGTATAATGACCAACAACATTAAAGTGATGAATGCATTATAAAGATTAAATTAATTTTATTGCTTTGATTAAATTTGGTATTGCTCTAAATCTTTTACTTTATACAAAAAATGATTATATGTTTATAGTAAGTTATTTGAATAAAATTAAATTATGCAGGCTTTAATAACTCATATTCAATAAATTAAAACAAATATTATATCTTATTATATTAATTTTAATTTTTTTAATAAATAATTCTAAGCTTCATTCCTGATTGCAATGAATGTAGGACCAACTGATGATGTCGAGCATGAATGTTGGAAATTGGATTCTGAAATCAATGAAAATAATACATGTGAATTAGCTAGCCAGGGCAGCGTATCTCCGTTACATTTGCATATTTTTCTCGAGTGTCTTGTCGTATCTAATTTTATATAAATTGGACATCAGACATATAGGCAGCCCTCTTCACGGGCTTTTTTATAGCCCTATCAACCACATAATTCAAAGAGAGCTGGCCTAGCTAAATACTGCCACAGAGTGGAATTTGATGGCTTTGGCAGGTTCAACTCATTGATGGAGGAGCCTCTGGTACTGTAAGGGAATTTATTTCATTCACACACCTTCCTTCTAACTCAACCCCCACCATATCTTTATCAAACAAGATTATATATCAGAAAAGGAGCTGCCACTTGTAGTCCCGAGCAACAAATTAGGCAAAGGAAACACGCCATGGATTGTTTTGTCGGCAAGAAAAAGAGCGACCAGTGTGAGAAAGGCCTCAGAGGGCTGACAGAGAAGGTGAGGCTTTTCCAAGAGGAAATGAAAGCTATGATGCACGAGAGAGAGAAAGAGGCCAGAGCTTATGAGATAGACATGATGGTTTTCGCATTTAAAGAGGCAGAGTGGAAGCAAGAGAGGAAGAAGCTCAAAGAGGAACTGAAGAGATTGAGAAAGGCAGTGGAAGAGAAAGATGAGAGGATCAGGGTAATGGAGGATAGGTCAGTAGGAGAGAAAAGTGAGAAAAATGGAGAATTCTTCGGGACTCCGAGCTTCCTGGTGGAGCAAATGAGGGAGGAGAGAGTGTGGCGCGACGAGGCTGTGGATAAGTGGAAGAAGCTTTACCTCGCCATCAAGGCCGAGCTTGATGATCTCATTCTGAGGACTCATCGTGGTGCATCTCTCTCCTCTTCTGGACTCGCACGCACACTCACACACACGCACTCACACTCACACACACGCACGCACGCTCATGCACATATATTATTGCATCGGTGTCGGTGTTTTTCGGTGTCTATTAACACTGCTAGATTTTGATTTAACGATCAATTTTACAGTTTCATTTGAATCCAGTTATTTAAGAGTTTATGTCAATTACCGTCATTAGACTATTAGAATTAAATTTAACGATGGGTTTTTCTACTTTATTTAAATTAAACTTATGTCGATGCCGGCGTTTTAGACAGCCTTTGCACGATTGCATGCACTGTGCAAATCTTGGAGATTCAGACATTGACAAACCCTCTAGATTCCCTTTATTTCATGTCATGTTGTCGTAAGAGTGATTCTTGAGGGGTGAACTATATCGTCTTCCTAAGCTCACTCTACATCTAGTGCATGCATGCTCACATACTAATTATTTGTGCTTTTATGCAATTTCTTTCAAATATTCTAGTTTTATCGTTCAATGTAGCAGAAACCTGAAAGTTTAGCGCATAGCATACGCTGCTAGAATTGGCATGCTCCACCAGTTCCTTTTGTCAAACATCCTAAAAAGTTGATTGGAGTTATCCAGCAATGGGCCCAAATTTATGTTTTTGATTCTCTTGATGATAAAGTATTACTGTGTATATGTGGTGACAAGTGGCTGGCATCTTTTCACTTATAAAGTCGTTACTGTTTTGGCACGTCACTGTGATAAAACTTATGGGACTTCCTTTTTCGAAAAAAGAAGTCGAACACTTTCTTTTGCCATCCATAAATACGTGGAAACGTCAAAATCATGCTAGTATACACTAATTAAGAAACTACGACAGCACAGAGAGTATAATCAATGAATGACACTAATTTATGGCTGCAACTCTGTTTTGCAGGAGATGGATTGTACCGGAGAGCAGAGGAAGAGATGATTGAGGAGCTAAAGATGGAAGTGAAGGCCAAGGAGGGATGTATTAAGGAGCTGAAAGCACGATTAGTTTTTGTGGAGAATGAAGAATACAGCAGGGCAAGAGAGGTCGATATTCTGCGGCAAAGCTTGAAGATCATGAGCAGTAGGAAGGCATCCAGCTTCTCTCTTAGCAAACCCAATTCAGCACTTTTGAAACAGGCTAAAAAAGCATAACTAGCTTTGCTAGTACAAACATATAGTCTAATATTGTAAGATTGTGTAATTTTATTTAGTCAACCCAAGTAAAAACCGACCAAACTTTGCATTAGTAAGGAAGTGTTTAAAAATGATAGTAGTAATTTTCAAATGATAGTAGTAATTACTTTTTAAATTTTTGCTTGTAAAAATATATTTTTTATTTTTTAAAAATTATTTTTGACACTAACACATTAAAATAATTTGAAAAAGATTAAAAATATTTTAATATATTAATTTAAAGTAAAAAAAAATTAAAAATTTTCAATTTTTTTTTAATATTTTTAAAACATAGAAGCAAACATGCTCTAAAAAAACTACTATACATTGGATGGCCTACCATCCTCTTCAATTTGGACAATGGAATTCAAATTGGACGATGAAATTCATTTTGTTTAGGACCTCCAGCTGAGGATTAGCCTTGATGAAAAGATCAAAGAATTTGGAGGTAAACCAGGAAAAAAGACGTTGCTGCTGAATAGTATTTTGAAATTTAGATGCACGACATCCAATCAGATATGTTGCCATGAAATGTGATTTGAATTTGAAATAAATCTTTGCTGTACAGGTACATTATTCCCTACCCCACCCCGGATTAAGTCTGTCCATGTATTCTTTTGATGGGTTTCCTATAACACTAGCAGACTGCTAAATGATGCATCCAGACACAATGACCGATATCTGCCGAAGAATTATTTCGGCACTGATTAAAGTAAGGAACGTACATGAATATACTTTGGCTGCTAGCGTTCAGATGTTACTGCCATCTTGGTTGGTTGGGATGCTATCTCTTCCACTGCTTTCTACCCTTTCAAGAGGCTGGTAGTTTGATCTCACGTTCTGGAAAAGCAAAACATAAACAGATGAATATCTGAGCAAGCATGGAGACTGGTGATTATGTAAAGCCTGTGGGAATACTCAACACTAGCAGTTTAATAAATGGACAAAAGACTAAAGAGTGAATCACTCCAACAATGTTGTACTGAATATTTGGAGGATTACAGCTACTGATTGTGTAAAAGCTTTCAGGGGCACAGATACGTGCAACTTTTAATAAGGAGAGAGAATTAATTGGCCACATTTACCACATGTAACCATCAAGGAAATCAAATATATTATTTACTCTAATCAACTGGATGAAAATAATCATTTGACAAAATGGTATGTACCTCAAGCAGTGTGATGTAATAGAAATCCTCCATATGCTGCATAAGCCCACTTCCATCTCGAATTGAACGGAATATATTTATTTCAGTCTGCAGTATTTTCTCAATGAGCTCCTTCTCGCCTTTCATCTGCTCAAAATAATCACAGTCAATGCTCACTAACCATATTGGTATTTCAGACGACTATAAAAATGAGAAACTGAATGCTGCCTGCATGGACGTTGTTTTAGAAACAACTCTTATTATAATTATCACTGTTCTAACAAGATCCTAAAACTCTTTCATCAATATTCAAAACGTATATTCTTCCTCTCAACATGCACTGGGAACCCTTTTGCTAATGAATAGTCAGTTTAGGAACCACTAGTTCAACTTGGGATCCACTATCTTGCATTCAAACAATATAGAAGGGACCAATAATTTGGATTAAACTGCATGTACAAACTAATTAGAGAGGTAGATTTAATAGCCAAAATACTACAACTAATATATAATTTTTTGTAGGTTCTCACAGCAACCAGTTTCTCTTTGTTAATATGAGTTAGATAGATTTCGGTTTCCTACACCTTCACATCGAGGTCAACCATACAAATGATTAAGATGTGGAGCAAAAAAAATGGAGCAAGATTAAGAACAAGAAACATACAAATTCACTGACAACAACATCTGGTGTGGACTCCCCAATGAAATCACCTTGGTAGCCATCTTTCAAAAGCTCCAAATTTACCTGAACAACACATTTTAAACTTGTATATAGCGGTACTCATAAGCTAATCTTAAAAGAAAAATAATCAATAATGGAAACTGTCATGCGTTCGTAACATCCCTTCCATAAGTAATGTCAACCACGGTCGAAGAGTTAGTATTGTCAACTACATGGACATCTTTCATATATATTTGCTTCTTTCTTTTTCTAAAAAAAGAAAAATTAAGAACTCTACTTTTGAGTCAGTGAGAGAGTTTTGAGTCCTGGCCTTTTTTATCAGTTGTGAAGAATTAACTTACAAAGGAGTAAACAATAAGAGTTTAAGGAGAAACTACAACTTTAATCAAATACATCAAACATGCAAATTCACTAATTCCACTTGAGCTAAATTATGAAAGTCTCATCAATAGCTTCCCTTGCATGCCTGAAGCAATCAATCCGCAGTTTTCTAAGGAATGCCTGTTGGGCAACAGCAATGGTAAAGCTGCAGAAAGTTCTCAAGCACGCAAGGGAAATTGGGTCACTGAAAAACTCAAATTAGTATATCTGTGACAAATTCGGTGTTATGAGATGAATTAGGTCCAATGAAAGGAATTGGAATTCAAAAGACAAATCTTGAATTTAAAGAGGATGCCATCTATTCCATTATGGAAGATAACACACTATAGCTATATAAAATGCATATCCAGAGACCAGAGGTTAATTTCACAGCATGCAGCAACTTCCATATGATTTCAGGGAAAGTGTAAAAAAAAAAAATTACCCACCAAAGCATCTTCTAGTTCTCCAGTTGCTAGATACACAGGTTGAGCTACATGGCAATAACCCATCAAGCGAGGAACAGTAGGGACAATGTCTCTGTGGTTCACAACCCTCCAGCTATCTTTAACTTTCTGCAAATGTAAGCATGACCATTTCAAACACTAACCATGGTTTTTTAGTGTCCAAGACAAAAAACAGGAGTAAAAAGACGTATCTTTATAAGTACACTCTTCTTACACGCACATTATGTATCAATGTCACATATGTATATGTTTCACACTTTCCCAAGCATCATGAGCACACAAGTATTATGTCCCAGGCCATGAGACCCAAAGGATATGAATGACACAGCCAGCAATGCATCATTTTTTCCCAGCTTAAATTCAGAAAATATAAAAGCAAGGGAAGGGATTTCTAACGGATAAGCAATTGGGTGAAAAAATTAAACATGTATGTGCATTGAGTTTAAACTGAAGCAGACTAATAACATTAAGAGAGTAAGAAACCAAGAAGAAGCAGGGCCAATTCTCATCAACGTAACCTACCAGATGAATGAGAAGCAATTGGGTGAACAAATTAAACATATATGTGCATTGAGTTTAAACTGAAGCAGAATGTAAAATTGTTCTCTCTTTGATTTTGGAAGGAAGAATTCAGTCCTCTAAATACATGTAATAATCCCTAATTTACTGTCTCTAATCCCTGATTTGTAGTCTATAATAAATACAATAAATACAAGATATTCTGTTACAATTTGGTTGCCATATATTGTTGATATTCTTGCCATAATATACACTGACAATAATATTGAGAGAGTAAGAAACCGAGATGTAGGGCCAGTTCTCATCAATGAGATGAGAAGGCTTTTCTTTTAAGAGCGTCCCAGAATAACAAATAAGGGAGACATATAAATTGATGAGCCTCATCAATTAAGGCTATAGATATCAAGTCAGGAAAAACTCAGTAAGAATAGTGACTGCGACAAAAACAGAAGAATGAGAAAAATACTAGAAGCAAACATAAGGTACATTTCACAGAGCTCTCTTGCAGTTGAGAAAATTGAAAGACCACCCTTGAATGTCAGACATGACACGATAACCTTATGGACAAGTAACTCGACAATTAAACCAAGTCATGAGATGCATCAAAGGGGACGTTGAAGCCACTTGCACATTTTTCTATTTGTGATTTTTTGGAGCTAGAGAGGAGATCCATGCAATTTCTTTGAACTGAAGGGAGATTCATAAAACTTACCCCAGAACATTTGTAACTTAAAACCTACAGTACTTGTCATGAGATCTATGCACTGTATCATGGGAGCTCACAGTCACAGGATAGTAAAGATATCTTATAGAAACCAGCTATAATTGGAAGTCCAACATTCTTCCCGGGTTTTCGTATAATTTTGCTGTAGTTTAAAAAAAAAAAAAAACATCTTCATGCAATAGTTGCCAGAAGATCAATATTAACTCAACTAAGTCTCAATTCCAATCTATTAGGGTCACTACATGGATCTGTCTCCTCCATTCATCTCTGTTATGGAGTCAGTAATCATGGACTAACTTTTTACAAGTTCTTGTGACTCCAGAACATCTTATATCAATTCAGCCCATTCCCCACATGCACAGTGGCAAAAAATTGATGTGAAATAAGAAAAAACAGTTTCCTTTTCAATATGTCATGAAATTACAGGAACATGAAAAGATTATAAAAAAAAAAAATCATATCCTTTCATAGAAGCAGAGAACAAAAGGAAAGACATGCACCAAAGACCAATTTGTAGTAAATATGTCTAATTGAACAAAGAAATCCAGAAAAACAAAATTTGAAAGAAGGAACCAGGTGCAGCTTTTAAGAAATGTGAGCTAGTGTCGTGAACAAGCAAGCAAGCGATATACCCACATGTAAATTATATGAGAAAAAGCGCACGCCCATCATGGTTTGACTTTAAGTTGTGCCAACAGGAAAAGGGAGAACTGCAACCCACCCATAAAAGAAATGTCTTGTGATTGAAAACAATTTTAGCTACAATTAAAAATTTACAGTTACCTGATTATAAACTTCTGCAAACTTTTTGTTACCAACTCTAGGAGATCCAAAGTTATACATAGTCACAGAAATCGCACCACGCCTAACAAAAGTAGAATTCAATGTGTAATTGCATAATCTGTCAAAAGTGTCCATGTGCAAATGCAATGGACTCACCAGGCACTAGTAAGTAAAAGAAGGATGAACTTACTTTACTAGTTGACTCGATGAAAGTTCAAGAGCAAGCAAAGTAGCCAATGCACCGCCCAAACTATGACCAGTTACATAGACATGCCATTTAAATGGTGGCTCAGCTCCATTATCTCTGTCAACAACGATTTAACATTTCAAAGAACAAATCTATAGAAATTTGCAAAGCTATTTTAAACATTACTCTGCTTTGAATGTAATGGGAAAAAAAGAACAGCTAGTGACTACCAGATGATAGATCTGCAAACGTTATCTCACAGACACAAGACAAAATATTGCAAAAATTTGAACCAAATTTCAAGACAAGAAGAATGAAAATCGATTCATTTAAGAGATACAAGGTACAAAATATCAAGAATGTATTTAAGATTACATGTTTAAGTTTTTAATCATACAAGCATATTAAAAAGCATCACCTATTCATGTATAATTTAATTGTGCACAAGCCAAAAACTATGACTTGAAAATACAGTTAAATGCACCTATAAAGATGCATGAACTTGTGCGCTAATGAATCCCCGATGGCAAGAATCCCAGAAAGTTCACTTTAGAAAAAAATCCACACTGGTCACATATGGACTATATTAATTAGCAAAAGGACCTAGTGAAACCAACACTAAATGACTAAAAAATATATTAAGTTTAGTCAGCCTATATTTGTTATTAAAAATGTGAATGCACTCATATCTTAAGCATGATATAACACTGGTTGTTGCCCTAGAAGATTCTTTAGGATTTTAAAAGAGAAGCATAAGATAGTTAAATAGGATTAAAAGCACAACTTACACGTAGCTAATTAATAGTTTAATGATAGAGATGATTCGTATCCTGACTGAATCATAAGCACTTAAAAAACCACTATGAACCTGAAAAATTTGTAGCACAATCAAATACATCATAATCATTGACAGTAGTAAGAGAGAAATTGCACACGTTACTGGATGTATTCCGAATAATTACCAAATATACATATCATTTGCGTACCTGAACTTCTTGTTTAAAATCTCCACCAATCCTTTCAGGATTTAGCCTACAGAAGTAGAATGATGGTTAGCACAGAACTTATGTATAATAATGATAAATAAATTGAGAAATGATAGAGAAACATAGTTCATGCAAATCAATTCTAGAGGCTCATGGATGATATAGTCACATTACAAGATTTTAAAAATAAAAAAAATGCTTCAATAAAATGCGACTAGCAAGTTGAATTTGATTATGCATTGAGGAAATACAATAAAAGTATGCACCATTTAGTCATGGAATTACTGTGCAATCACTTTGTCATTTATCACTCACTCTCCCATTCCCAATGTCTCTTTCTTTTAAAAGTAAAAGAAATTTTGCTGCAAGCAACGGGATTCATCACATGCACAGATCCATGTCCACCAAATAAGTGCAGTGCACTATTCTCACAAAATGCAACTGCAACATAAGTTACACATACAAACAAACTGACCAGAAAGGATTACCAAAGTGAACCAAACAAATCCATGCATTTCTCTGGGTATGTGTGTGAACAAGGCATAATATGCGTAGGTATTTGACATTACCCTGTAGGAACTACCATTAAATCAGTTCGCAAATCCTTCCATCTTACCTGAAGAAATTAACAAAAATAAGCAATTTAAATAGAAAGCTAGATGACCCAACAGCACTGAGAGAAGTATAAAATTTAACATACTTGTTCTGTGCCCCTGAAAGCAACAATTAATCTTTTCCTTGCATTGTCACGCCAAATTGCCACCTGCACTTTCCAACAACTTAGTGATAAATGAAATGTAACCTCGTGGTGTTTCATCACAAATAATGAATCACAAGATTATCACAAGGAAGATGGCTTGTGTCAACGATATAAAAATATCACCTGTGTATCTGTGGATGAGTTGTCTAGAAAGCATATCTTCTCAAATTCAGACTTGATAAAACTTGAATGGCCCAGTGAAGTAGCAAGCATTGCCCAAGCCTCCATAGCACTTTCAGCAGTAGAAAAGAGTACTCTCATTTCCTCAGATTTCTTGTCTTCCAATGCGGTTCCATTCGAAGAGCTAATTAGCTTCTCACCATCAGAAGAACTCTTTCCTGAAACATTTTCTTCCTTATTTAATTTAGAAACAGCAGTAGTCAAAACCATCCATGCTCCCAGAACAGAATCAGTTTGCCTTAACAAATCCTGTGTCGCCTTCTTTATTTCTGGAAGTGAAGATTGAATCTTGCTTATGGTAAGTGGGGCACTTGCTTCATCACTGTCCACCTTCTGACCCTCTGGAATTGCAAGCCCTGACTCAACATAACCCGCTTCGGCAATCTTTTGTGACTGCAATCCAATTCTGTTCAATAAGTCAAACTCATCCCACTTTAATTCCAGAGAAACAGAGAAACCAAGTTTCTGAGCAACAGTTTGGCTGATAACATCAGCAAAGTTCTTCCAAAATTGTTTATCTGATTGCGTAGCTTCCCCAGCTTCTGTGGCACCCAAATTATGTAAGCAGTCATTATCATCCTGGGATAATACCAAGTTACTGTCTCCATCACGGTTCGTGTCAAACACAGGGACTTCTGTGGTACTCTTTATTTCTGAAGGCAAAGGCATGTCCGACACAACAGCAAGGTTGGAATTCGCTGCACCCAAGTCCTTACTGTTTGAAACTTGATCCGTCCAAACGTATGGAACATTAAATGACTTCAACTGCCCAAAAGCATATTCTACAAACTGACGTGCTGGCATGGTTTCTGAGCCAGCAACCATTTTTAGAGCTGATTCAAAACCATTTTTGCGAAGAAAATCTGACACAAAGGGGAGCCTCCACGGCCTTTTTTCTTCATTAATTTCATCAAAAGTCTTGTATTTAACCTGAAACCTTACAAGTAGCAAGCGTCAGTGATACAAATTCAACAACAACAAAAAAAAGTCCATCTTGGCAATAGATGGAATACAAATTAACAAGTGCAACTATAAAGCTCAAGAAAAAACAAGAAGAAAAGAATTTTATTGACTTAAACCACTGAGAAATTTTGGCACAGGAGAGAATCTTGACATGACTTAAAAGCATCAATCTACGTCAACAATGTTTCATTTGTTTTGTTTATTAACCAACAATAGGCTGCCAAGTCTCTGAATAAGGAGAAACAGTACAGAAAAGCTACCTGACTGTTTCTTTTGTTTTGTTTATTTATTTATTGCAGAACTTTCAACAATGTTTCTGTGACTCAAGGAATTCTTTCAAGATTTGGATTTCAAAGTGGAAAACTAAAAAAAGAAGAGAAACAAAAGAAGAACAAGCAAGATTGGGGAAAAAATGCGAGCCACTAACCCAACTCCAAATATATCAGAAATTGTCTCACAGCAAAACCCAAGAAAATATACAAATAGGTGATCAACATATTGCATTAGATAACAACTATCTTGAGTATTACATTGCAACATTGAATACTATGGAGTATTTCATTATTAACCTAGTTGACTAAAAGTTTCTTTCTAGTAACAGTTGAACTGCATTGTCATTATACAAGCGACTGGCAGTCTGCATCAGCAATAACCACCAATTACTAGAATTACAAGCAGAAAGCAGGCAGGCCTTACAGTAAAGAATATCCCCAAATATACCAATGCATTAAATCCATAAAAAAAAAATCTTGGTAGAAAAGTGGCATGCCAAGAACCTCCAATGATTAAGAAAAAAGAATGAGAAGCTCAACAAAAATCTTGCATTTTCAAATTATGCAGAGACTTTATTTGAGTTGTCCTAAGTGCTCAAAGAGAAACCAACACCTTACCCGAAGTAATGGTCCATATATCGATGTCAAACAAAAGGTTCACTGAAAGAAAGTTTAATATCCTCTCAAATGCATTTGAGACAATCCTGTATACTTGATTCAAAGAAATAACTTAGACTGTGATTCAATGCCTCGACAAAAGATTGAGAAATTATGTTGCAAGACACTCTAATTTAAGAAACTATAACAGGCCAAATCATGATATTACTGGCCTAACCTACCAAGAGCATCACGATTAACAAACATGAGTGTGTTGATACTTGATGCCCAACTACCACATGGAGCCATTTTCAGTTGACTAGGTTTTGACCAAACAAAATCAGATCAATTACAGAACACAGCATGAGCAAACATAAGCCATTACCCACACAAAATAAATGCTGAAAGACTGGAATGTTAATACACTTTGGGACTTTGGTTTACATAAACCCAATGGTTTACCAAGACTTGATGGGCAAAGCCAGCAAGGATTAACAACGCATCATTTCAAAGAGCATCAGTCTTTACTCTTGTTATACTGTTTTCACTCTTCCATTTTTTGTCTGTGATACCTTCTATTATACTCTTTCTAGACCTTTACGACCAAGCTTGTAGATATTGCTCACGATCCATAAGGCCTTTTTTAAGCTTGCAACAACCTTCACACTGATTAACTTCTCATTAAATCCATCTTCCATAAAACTGAGTTGAGGGAAAAAAAACACAACAGTGGTCATAGCAACGGCAGTCGTCAAACATTAGATTTCGGAGAAACTTGCAATCCAGAAATGCCTGTTTGTTCAATATGCTTTCATCCGAAGGATTTACCTCCACTGTTTCACCGAACGTAGATTTAGTTAGTGCCCTTTGCCCTACACTATATTTCTTTTTCCCCCTTAAGGACTTTATTTCCTTTTTAAGGACCTCATCTCTTCCAATGCCTTCCTATCATGTTTGACATATTTTCTGCAAAATTATCAGGTGAATAAATTAGCTAGGGTCCCAGACACATGATAGGATGGAAATCAAAGAACAACTTGAAGGAGAACAAGAGATGACATTTTAACCAAATGGCAACACCTAGACAGAAATTATAAATCGAAAGCAAGAAAAGTGAAAAATAAAATGTTAATTTAATGGGAAATGAAACACAACAGGCAGCATTATTACCCTGAACTTGGTGGACCTCCTAGCATCACATAGCAATGGTTGTACACTTTTAAGGTAGATACTCCTTTATCCACGTTGAAACACCATGCATTAAATGATAAATGGTATTATCAAAGTGAAAAGAGGAAGAAATATGAAAGAAAAAAAATAGCAGCAGGAAGACATGTTATATACTCTAAGAGCATGCAGATTCCAAGGAATTGTGTTTTTATGATATAACAAGCAGCAATATAAAAGCATTTTCCCCCACAGAATACACATCGAAGTGCAATTCATGTATAACATAGCTGAAAGGAGGCTGAAGTACTCCAACCTATTGAAAAATTCCAAGATGATTCTTATGTTTGGTCCCATGTTTGGACGTGAGCTTAAATCACTATAATCATAGTCCTTCATGATGTCGGATAAGTAAAATCTATTTTCAATACCCAATTAACTGAAAAACATCATATAGAGTCTTTGGGCTTAGATATTCAAAAACTTCCTTGCATTGACCCATGTTAGGGAAATTCCCATCAAACAAAGATGCAATGGTAGATGGCAACATGACCAAACTCTGAAAAAAAGGAAAATATTTCTATGCCGATTCTCTAGGCACTTCTGCATTGAAATTTAAATTCAGAACGTGATTCCAGATTTGATGCTTTAAAATTTAGTATAGTTGAGCACACTGCTGTCATCAGACTCAGTGCATCAATAAGCTGATAGCTGTTTGAGCCAGATCAAAATGTTTAGGATGTGAAAAGCTGATATGTTTAGAACTAAAGACCACCAGTCTCATAACTAATTGACTAAAAAGCAACACCTGGGACCCAAAGATGGATATTTCCAGGAGTTCCTTTCATAAGGACACTGGAACTCTTATATGCAGCCACGAACCAAATAAGTTATGCGATAATCCTATTATTTTTTAAAAATACTAAAAACATGTTAAATTTCCCAATAACATCAGAGTATTAGGTGAAATAAGTTGTCATGCCTGCATGAATTTTTCCACTGCTAATTGTCTTAAATTTAAACCAGAGCTTGATGAGCCAGCCATGTCGAGGTGGAAGACACATAACAGGCTCAAAAGGGGGGAAATTTCATACAATTCCTTGAAGATTTAAACCGTACTAAAAAAATTCCTTCACTGCATGAACTTACCTCCAACTGCAACTTTCCGCCACCGCCCATCCCTTCCAGTTCAACCACCACCTCATGCAAGTTTCCTGGAAAGGCACAAGCCATTTAATTATTTTGGTAGAAAAAGGTATGCAGTCCATATATCCAACCTTCATCTGCTTACTGCTTTCATACACATCGAATGAACTTGTACTTGTGGAATTAAACTAGCACACTTCAGTTCATGCAATGAAATATCTTTTAGTAAGTCCAATCATCAATCTAACAACAAAAAAGTCATGCTAATTATTATTAAAATTTTACTTGCAGAAAATCACTGATCCAAGTATAATGAAAAGCACGACACCTTTTCCCAAACAGTTCAGTGCATGCACAAGTTTTATTGAATCCTCACCGTCACAGAGGCTTTCCAGACCAATGCTTGTGTTCCCCATGCGCTTGTGTGGAGTTACAAGGTTTGCATCCCAAGCTGCAATCTGAAGCTCAAAAACACATTCAAAAGAATTACTTGTGAGTTGCAACTAAATATAAAAATGATAACTTCCTATTCTGAGCACATCCTTCAATTGTATGCCTCAGATCATGTATTTGTATTGCACAAGATACTTCTGTCCTAATTGGTATGAACAAAATTAGCACCAAAAATGTCATTAATACCAAACCAGTAGTGGAGGTAGCAGACTAAAAACAGGAATAAGATATGATAATTAAAGGAGATAATTGATCATAAGGCACAATCCTTAATAGTATACCCTACTGGAACAAAGAGATCCTGCAAACCAATTATTTAAAAAGAATACCCCAAACAAGGATGACTGTAAGGCATGTTGATAGATGTACGTGAGAAGGTAAATTTAAAGATGCCAAGTCATAATTGGCTGGAAGGGCAACCAATGTAAAGGCACCTGCTGTAAGCCCTCTGTTGAGTGATGAAAGCCATTGGAGAACATTAACTATTTAAGCAAAAGAAGAACCCACGCATTCAATACTGCATGCACCTGACCATTTGGGCAATTTAAACAATGATACCATATACTTTCTAACTAACTATAACCGTGTCAATTATACAGAGAATGTTTTCCCGAAGATCATTGCACTTTGAATACAGCTATCCTTTCCAAGCCATCCTCAACAAGTAACAGGCCTCACATCCACAACAATACAATGTGAAGTACATCCTAGATCTAGAAGCCAGTCTTTACATTCACATAGAAGAGAAAATTAGTTTAAGAGATATCAGACACCTTGTAAAGCCATGTCTTCAAACTATGTACATGTATAGATGGTAGAGATTAGTATTTAACTGCACAAAAAAAGTTGAGGAGCCAGTAATCTAAATTGTAGTACTGGAAGCATTAACTTTTATTTAGGGACAATAAATGGTCAAAGATTTTAGATTTAAAATGAATGAGAATTACTAAAGGACAGATTTCTTTCAATAACTAAAATATAATTATTAAAGAGCAGAAAGGGAGCAACACTCGTACATGGGAAGTATAGAAGAGGGGGGAAAAACTTAAAAATAATAAAGAAAACTCTCTTATTTGAGACAGGTGAAAAATAAGTGGAAGAATCAAAAAACAAATTAACAAGTTAAAAATGTGATCTCAATTAAAAAGCGCTGGTCCTTGATCCATAAGCTTGATCCCTTTAAATGCTGGGTTGTTCCTCTCCTTCCACTCCAATTGCCATATTTTCCTTTCTTATAGGGATCTAGAGATGATTTGTTGTGTAAATTCAGAAACTTGTAAGTGATATTCATGCTCACTTTCAGAGTGACTATAATAAGCATTAGAATTTCAGAGTGACTATAATAAGCATTAGAATTTTTTAGACAAGTATGCTATTGGAATTTGCTCATTTCTGTACTTAAGTCAAAACAGCAGCTAGAAAGAATGATAAAAAGGGTATAGGAACTTGAAATGTGCCCCCAGCACACTCCCAAATGAGAAACAAACTTATAAATTCAGAAGGAATAAGAATTTACCTGAAGATTTTTGGTCGGAGGCAGCTTAATGTTAACGGTGAAGTCCTCGTTCCAAGTTGGCTTCTTTTTCCTGCCATCATTGAATGATTACTTGTATCAAATTGTTTTTAAATTGTTAATAGTTCAAGAGCAAACTTGTAAGATTTTGCTGCTTCTGCTAGATTGCAACTAGCACAGAACCCATAATATGATTGAGAAAGTATATCCTATGGAACAACCTAATGGTTAAAATTTTAGATTTTCAACATGGAGGTCTCAGGTGTAAATCATAGGATGAGTTGGTAGGAATTCGGGCTAACCTGCATCATGTAGTTGAAGGTCCAATGGGCCTTCCAATAAAATGAAAAGGAATAAAAGTGATTGAGAAAGAAAACAACTATTAGTGGCATGATAGCTGTCTCCCAATAGAAATGGACAAAACATAGACCTAATTTTGGGCTTGAGTTTTAAAACAGTTCAGGAAAAATTTCCAGTCCATAAGACTATTCTGCAGTCCTAGCACAAGCATCCTCACAAAACTCAATATAAGCAATGGCTATCACTCTAGCAGACCATAATAGCAAATATAGTACCACCTGGAACCACATTTCTCTGTGTTCCTTCTCCAATAGGGAAGGTATAGCTGCATTAAGTAAGGAGCAAAAAGCCATTTCAATGTGAAAATCAAGGATTGACCAAAATTTTGAAGAAAAAAGGCAATAGGATTGTGAGGCTAACACCAATATGTCATTTACCTCAGTAAATTGTGTTTCTTTTACAGAGGAGATTGTGATTACTGGATTCAGTAAGGCATAAAAAAATTTCAAGACGCAAGTGGTATCAGAGGTTGATGAAAAATCAAAACAATGGCAGATAGGGGTAGTAAACACTAGAACAACACTTCCATTCATCTCAGCAACAAATACCGGACACCAAAAATTAAAACAAGTGCATTAAAAGAAATAAAAATCAAATTGGAATGAAATTCCTAGCAAGTTTAAGCAGACAAAGCGGGGTTCATAAAGATGAAGTAAAACAGAAGAAAATATAGAAAATGGGGCATATACCATATGAAATTTTTTTTCTAACTTTACACTTCAGAGCAGGATTTCTAATAAAATAAGAGCATTAAACGAAATTCAGGTAAATGTTTCCTTTCAAATATTTCCTGCAGAGTTAATGAAATTTATCGTTCATTCTCATTTCCATTAGAATCTCACATCCCCATGAATGCTGCTATGAAAAGTTGTAATTTATACTAATTATTGCCTGGTCTTAAGCAAAGGAGCTCCAGCTCCAATTGCTTAGTTCAAAGGAGAAAGAAGAAAGCATATGCTATAAAGTGCATAAAATTTTCAACATAATGAAAATTTTGAGAAGGATAAAGATTCAGTTTGTGTGTGAGAGAGAGATATGGAAATATCAACAGCTTACCCCCATTTGACCTTGCTTTTGACAACCTGACCATCCAGTTCCATAACCACATAAGGATCACTTGTTCCCTGGAAATACACCCGCAGTTTGATAAGTAAAGCTCTATATATGAAAATCAGAATGTGACTTTGTCAGTTCCTACATATAAACCTTGAATTCAAGGGAGGGGGGAACCAACAGAAAACACCAACTGGTTAGGGCCGTGCTTGTGTGTTTCCAGTTGCAGATGCTTTCCATGTAGGCAAGCATAAAAACTTGCACATAAATCCTATTTCTCAATGCAAAAAGGATAAATTCAATGACGCACCCATGGATCCATGGCTGGCAAATCAAAGCCCTTTTTCAATTTTATGAACAACTGGCCATCATATATCTCGCGTACAAACGACCTGCAGACATATCAATCAGATTTCAAGAAGAAAAAAATAGTATTCTATTTGATTCTATTATTTGCTGCTAAAATAATTTCCAGAAAAAAAAAGGTCTGGCTAGACATAATAGCAAGATGCATCTTCTCTGCAAACAACCAAGTAATGAATGTTTAAGCCTCTAGTATTACTAAAAACAGATGATCACATACTCTGAAAGATACACAGTCTTACAATCTGCAGCATCAACCTCGCGCTTCCCTACGTTTTCCTGATTAAAACAAAACAAACACACCAAATGAACATCAAATTACTCTGATTTTGTTACCCTGAATAGCAAGAGAGCAAAACGAGTGCCTATTGAATTTCAAATTCTTTTTTTTTTCATGTGATTTTGCGGAAATTTTTATATTCAATTAAGACTTAAAATTGAAATTAAAAATGAATTAAGTATTAATTACAGGGAGGCTAGTGTAGGCTTCGAAAGCGAAACCAGCAAGAACTACAGCTAGATTGATATCAAAAGGAGGCCGTTCCATCTCGTTCTCTTTCTCTTCTTGAACGGAAACCTCGTCAATCTCCGTATTATTTGTATTGTTCGCTTTAATAATACTCGACGAGAAAAATCCATGTCCGGTACCTCGGTAATGCTTCTTCTTCAAAGTTAAAACCCTAGCTTTCCAGGAAAATGAAGACGAAAACCGCCGGAAAAAGTTCAAATTTCGACTCATATGCGAAGTAGGAGTGAAACGGTGATAAAATGTGTGGTTTAGGTGGAGAGAAGTTGCCATGGCCATTGGCCAGTGTCTTCTTTTGAGTGACGATGAAAGAAAGAAGAGGTCCGGCGGTAAATTTGGTTTTTGATAGTGGAAGGGCGTCATGATATTTTTCTTTTTTGGTTTGGGTGCATTACCGTGAAGACACGTGTACATAGTTAGACAAGGCAAGAGCAAGAAGGATCGAGAAGAGAAAATTGTGGAACCAAGCTGGCAAACGGTCGTTTTTTCAGCGACCTTCCATTCACACACCAAAATAATTTTTTTATTTTTTTATTTTTATATTCAAAAAGTATTTTTCAAAAAATTTTACTTTTTTCAAATTAAATTTATTTTTATGATTTTAAATTTTTATGATAAAATAATTTTTTAAAAAAACGTATTTTTAAATAAAAAAAATTTATAAAACAAACATTACCATAATTTTAAACATTACATTAATAATTTTACTAAAAATAATAAATACAAGATAATGGATTAATTGCTATACAGGATTGCATTAATACATGTCATCTATGGATTTATTATATGCCATATCATGGTAACTTGGCATCGAGTACCATGTATTTATTAAAAAGATGCACTCATCCATAAGATTTTATATTTTTTTTCAATATATTTTTATTCATTACATCAGTTCGATATAATGTTTTTAAAAAAAAAAATCTAATCGAGCCCAAATTCACTTTAGTATAATATACCATTCGTAGTTTAAGATCTTTTTTATTTGACAATAAGAGGTATTTTGTTTTTGAATCAATTTACATATCAAATAAAAAATTCATATTAATTTTTTTGCAATGACACTGTTAGAAAAATTGATAAATATAAATAGAAAATATTAAGAGAATATTCTTATCGGTATTTACCCAGAAAATTACAATGAAAAAATAATAATTAAAACAAAGCAAAAACAAAATACATATTATTTTTTTACATCAACGGAAGGTTTACTGTGTGTATGTGTGTATTCATAAGAAGAACACCGGTTTTAGATTGTGAATGTGGCCGGTTTAGAGGAGCTTAAATTAAAAAATAATGATCAACCTGCCTGTCAATTCTTGCATTTGCTTCATCGCATCGATGTCTACTTCTAATAAGAAAATTGAAGGAAAAGCAAGAAAGAAGAGAGAACTTTTATTACATCTGAGAGGGGTCCCAAAACAAATGCAAAAGGAACAAAACATTATACTTGTCGACCATGCAAAAAGAAGAGCAATTGCATCAGCAGCATATCAATAACTCGGAATCCGGTTGCTCGGCAGAAAATGTATAACAGAGGTTTTTCTTTCATTTCTTATTCTGACCTATACCAAGCGTGTTCTTCACAGAGTCCATTGCATCCTCAGCCACATGCTTCACCTGCTCTCCAGTCTGTGTACACAAGAAGAAAAATAGATGCGAACAAAATTAATTGATTTTTTTGAAATCACCCTAAAGCCTAAAGGATACAAGGCATGCTCAAGGGTTAAGAGAGAAGATATATATATATATATATATAGTTACCTGCTGCAGGAAACCAGCACTCTGATCCTTCTCTAGCTGGGCAGAATCCCCGGTCGACGGAGCACCAGCTGACGTACTGTCTCTACAGGCTGCATTTGCTGTATCCTGGATGGTTTCAGTCCACTGTTCTACCTTAGCCTGCACCAAAGTCAACGAACAAAATTATATTCCTAGCTACCTTGATAATATTATTCCCTGTGTGCATGCTTCATGTGTTTCTCCTACCTGGGTGTTGCCTTTGGTTTGGCCTGCATTGAAGCTTTGCTGCATGTTAGACATATTTCCTTGGGTAATATGAAAACTTGATTTTCTGATCTGGGATTCAAATGTATCAGTACTGCGCTTGTATACTCACTGTTCTTGCACTCAGTGCATATGTATAGTGACAGGGGAATGAGGAAGAGGAGGTGGTAATTCTCTTAGAGCGGGTTTTCCTGCTTTTGAAGTGGAATTTGAGGGCCTCTCTGCTGGTTTGCTCGGTCAATTGATCCATATGATCCTCTATGAAGAGAGAAATACGGATCTTCACACTTCGGATGGCTATCTGCCATCCATTTTTCACATCCTTAATTTGTCCCCGAGGGGATAGTATCGTAAGATGTTAGATGTTATTTGTTTGATTCCGTGTTTGAAATAATATTTTTAAAAAATTTAAATTTTTTTATTAAAGTTTTTTTTATGTTTTTGAATTGATTTGATATGATGATGTTAAAATTAATTTTTTATAAATTAAAAATATATATTATTTTATATATTTTTTAAAAAAATATATTAAGATGTCTCATAGCAGGAGTGAAGTGGGATTTGTGAAGCAGAAAGGTTTCTATCATTAGCATTCCAATTTGAACTTTCAAATTATATGCGAGCAATTCCTTACTTTTTATATTTCTGGTTATGTCTCTACTTTTCTTAACAAAATTACCTACAAGCAAATAAAATGTATTAAAATATTGATTAATTTCAATTTACAAATGCATCTGCTCATATGATAAAAAGAAAACAAGAAATTAAGGAAAAATTAAACATTAAATATAAAGAAATATTAGATAATAAGATTATGCATCTCTTGTGTTTTTTTTTTTTTCTTTTCTTTTCTCCTATAACATGATCAATAAGGTAGTACCAAAATGAATTGCATTGGATGCATATTTAAAATCTTATAATTCTTTTATTTGGAATCATTTCATTTGTTTAGACAATCCCTACATCTCGTTTTTAGTCCTACGTTGGTTTTAATAAATATATTATTAATTTGTTTATTTATCCTTTTAACAATATCAAGAGCTTGAAATTTGTCTTATTTTCTGATATATATACGAGGCTGGATTGGTAATTTTAAGGTTCTAAGCTCTGGTGGTGTTTTTTTTTTTTTCATTTTTATTGTCTCTATTATATATAAAAACTTTTTGAAAAATAATTCACTTGTATATGTGTAAAGCATTTTGTTCTACTTAAATTTCCAGCCTTGCAATCCTGGAGGCTTGTGTGCATCATGTGAAGGTAAGTGGCAAGCTAAAAACTCTTCCAAGTAGCAATTTAAAAGGCAGTTAAATGACATTTATTAGTTAAGATCTACGCGGTCGGATAAAAAACAATTATAACATTAAAAAAAAAGAAAAGGATATAGATAAATATTTGTTATTGTTATTAAATTAGGGTTAGTGGATTAATTTTGAAATTTTTTTTGTTTAGTATGAGTTTTAAAAAAAAAATTAATGTGATCAGTTTAATTATAGCCTGAATAATTATTAAAGAAAATTAAAAAAAAAATATGAAGTTGAAAAAAAAATTTATCTAATTACTTGCTTAGCTTAGGTTTAAAAATAAAAATTTAAATTCTGCCCCATGGTCCAATTGATAAAGTCAGTCCAAAGACAATTAAAATATCAGTTAGAAAAAAATTAAAAATGAAATAAAAAAAATTACACCCTAATGGAGTGTGAATAAAAAATCGGGTATTGAAACTGCAATATTAGCAAAGTTAGCACAGGGTTACATCAGCAAAAGGGCAATTGAAGTTATTAAGGAGGCGGCAAGAGACTAAATTCCCAGCACGGTCTTCCAATCTCAATTCAAAGAAAATGTTTTTTTGCTGATGTAAATGACGGGCACAGGAAAATGCAAACATCTTTTTAGGAAATCATGAGATTAATTGTCATAAGAAACAAATATATATATATATATATAAGTTTTTTTTTTTAATATATTAAAATAATTTATTTTATTTTTAATATCAACATATTATAATAATCTAAAATTAATTAAAATAAATAAAGAAATTTCGAAACAGAAAAACAAAAACACACGACTAATATTACCCTGTTGAGTGAAAATTACAATCCAGACGTGATAAAGTTCATCAAAATAAAGGAAAGCAAGTGATACATATATAATGTTATTTTTTTGTTCAGGAAAAATTACAAATTCTTTGCATAGAACATGAAGTGTTTCCAGAGAGTTCCTACATTATAAGAACAATATGGCACACTTCACAGCCCTTTCTCAGCTACTTTTATAGTCATAGCATATGAAAAGCAGCCATGGCTAAAGCAGGGGACGTGGGCTGCTGTTTCCGTGGCTTGTTACAAGAAGTCCGCCTAATCCTAGTGCATGAGAGCCACAGCAGCCTCCTGTACTAAGGGCTGACTTACATGCACAAAATGCTCAGCTTCCCTCTCAACCTCCTCCCAACAACGGTCAGCACTCTTCCCTTCCTTCATCTTCTTCACAAATGCCACAAAGCGTCTCCAGTTATCTGGCTGGAATAAGTGAGGGTTCATTCTCAAGTACGTAAACGCACACATCTCCTTATCATCTGAACTTTCATCAATATTCAATGATGATGCTTGCAAAATTTGCTCGTGTGCGTACTCATCATATCTTGGCAGTGCATTTTCCCCGGCAAGAGGAATACCTGCTTCCCGAGTTGCCAGAGCCACTTGCCTCACAAGCTTCTCGGGGGCACAAAGGGCATCCTGTGGCTGTTCATGGTCACGCATTTCTATGCAAGTGAAATTGAATATAGCACCATGCCGGGCTAATATTCGAGCAATAGGAAGGTAACCATCTCTGAATCTTGTGTTATAATATCCTGCCGTGAGTTCTGGGGCATGAGACCGGGTTCCATAGTGCCAATGAATTCCTGCAATCTTCACTGAGATCTTTACACCAATGTTCTCAAAGGTTGCCTTTGCAGATGACAATATTCTCTCACCATGGTCCAAGAGCATCTGAGAGTACCAAGTGAGGAAGAATTCACCGTAGGGACTGGTCCAGCCACCACCTTCTTTTCTGAAAAACTGGGTGTCTTCCGGCCAGTTGTTGTACTCACCAGCATCAGTAGGGCCTGTACTACCCCATTCTGGCTTACCAGCAGCTTCAGCTGCTGCTTTCAAGCTACTCAACATATACTGCATCATGTTACAGATATCAAGTAAGATTCAAGATTACAAGTTGGTGGTTTAATCCCTTAAGAAGTAAAAGAGAAAGTAAATACCTTGTCATAACATTGGAAAGCTCCGATTCCTGGAAATCTCCAGGTTCCATTCTGCTCCGGGTATGAAGGATAACGGAGCTCACCTGCTGGACCCATTCCCACTTGGATTTCCTGGATAGAACAAATTCTAAATAGTTTAGACAACAAACTTCTTTCAAGTCATACTTATGACATCATTGCTCTAACTTGTTGACAATATCAATTCGTTACCAATGATGACAAATTATTCAAGCAAAGACATCAAACCACTAGAATCAATTATTCGAGTACTAATTAAGGGCTCTATCATGCAGGGAAATGACAAAGCAAACCACACGCATAATTAAGCAAAGATGCAGCCCAACAGAGACAGATTACCCTCGAAAAAAGAAAGCTGTAATGGAGCAGAATCAAAACTAATCATATTCAACCCAAAACAGCTTAACACAATCATTATTTATAACTATTGAAAAAGGAAGAAATAGCCGTGATTAAGCAATTACCACAATGGTGTCACCAAGAAGGTGTTTGAAGTTGTCTCTAAAGGCCCGCATAAAATCAGAGTAACATTGCACAGGTGTCCTCCCCTTGAGAACTGGAAGGGTATCGCATCCAAGTGATATATACTCATAATTCCTCCTTCCCCACTGATCAGTGTATGCTAGGTCTTGATCTTTATCAATCTCCTCCACGGCCCATTTGGGTAATGGAATCCTGCATCCAGTAATATAAAAACCAATTTACACTTCCAATACAAGCAGTTCAGGGAACTATCAAAAACAGATTTTACATTCACCTTCCTCAGTTTCACCCTACCGATGCTCATCGGATGGTAATTTTTGTTCATGTCACAGAAAAAAGAAAAAAGAAAAAAGAAAAGGTACTTTTTCAAGTGCCAAGGAATCTAGAAAACTCCACGTTTTCTGACAGATCCCAAGCCAACCGCCCAAGCAAGCTTAGACATATGTGGCCAACAAAAGCGCGTGTATTTCACGCTCATAGGTAAAAGGTAAGGTACACTAAATTCTAAAAAAGAAGGAAATAAAACATACGTGCAAGAATCTCCAACGTTGCCACCACACTGATGAAACGACATAACAGCTTGAACCTTGAGACCATGTCGTTTAGCCATTTCTAACAGCTCGGTATACCCTCCCCAATTATACACACCCGGCGCATCTCTCTCCACTAATCCCCACCAAACATCCACCATCAACCCTTCCACACCTGCACTCTTCAACGCCTGCAAACTAGCATTCATTGCTTTTTTTCTATTCAACGTGTTCCCCATCGTCACACTATCCAATGGCATCATCACATAAACTGGCACTCCCTTCTCCTTCTCTGTCTTCCCCTCTTTATACATCTTCTCTTCTTCTGCTGCCTTACTCTCATCCAACGTCATAAATTCCAATGTTTCTGTCGCGAATGCTCGGCATGCCACTGATAGATCTGGACGGATGCCGTTATTTCCGCTTAGTATTGGAGACCTGCAAGGGCTTGTTGGTTGTGATTTTTGCTCTAACATTTCCGGTTTTATGATTTTGCATCGGATGCTTGGGATTGGAGTTTTCCACGCCGCCGCCGCGGCGCTGGAGTCACTGCTGGTGCTTGCGCTCGTTATTGATTCTGCTTGGATTGGTGTTCCAGCTAGAGCTCCGATCTGAAATGTTATATTCATTGCCATTTCTGTACAAATTATACAACCAAAAAAAAAACCTTCCTTTTCTTTTTGCCTTTTGCTTTTAAGCTACGACGAGAGCCGTTGAATTTTGAATGTGTAGAAAATGAAGAAAGCGAAGTTGGAGGGCGAATTTATTTATAGATACTGCGAGGATAATATTTAAGTCAAACCCTTTTTCGTACCGCAAATGAAACGACACGTGTCCTGTATGCCACGTGGCGGAAATAGAGGCGCGATGCAAGGACACGGCTAAGATTTCTCTTGTACAGGTGGTGATGGACGGTGGGATGCGAATCCGCGTGAAAGTTCTGGATGGCAGCACGGTTTATATTTTTTTTAAAGTGGGGAGGAGCGGATAAGGGAATGGAGAGGCGTGAAGGAACGTGATTGGTCACGTGCTCGTGTCCTGCCTTTTAGGCTTAACGCTTAAGACATGTGTGATAGGGTCTTTTGGGTCTTTTTCTTTTTTTATTTTCTTTTCTGTGGCTGCTTTGACGGGCAAGAAAGGATTTTGAATCTTTGATGCCTTTAGAGGAAAAGCTGATGACAGGTGGCAACCGGTGGAAGGAGGAGGTGGGTGGAAGGACTTAACTGCGACACGTGTTAGGATAAATCCTTGGCAGTGTCTGGCATGTGGCGAGCAGCTATGAGGTAATTTAAAATGTGGCGTTCGTTAGTGTTACTTTATCTGGCAGCCGTGATTGATTGATTGATTGATAAAGAGAGGTGGGGAGACAAGCAGAGGCCTTCATTAGAGAGCAGGGGTTCAGCCCACGAGTACAAGAATAGGCCTTGAAGAAGGCCTTAAGCTCTAAAGTTTGGGCCTCGGGTAGTACAAACAAACCCAATTCAACCAGATGCAGAACTAGATTTTTAGGATAGCAATCAAGCTCAACCGATGAAGGTTAAATTACAAGATCAACATAGAAGTAACTAGATTTGTTGTCTGTGCCCGCAGCTGCGGGCAGAAGTAATTTAGATTTGTTGTTTGCGCTTCCCCGCGGGCTACGGTCTAAGAAAAAAATGTAAAAAAATAACACAGTGAAAAAAAATCAAGTTCCGAGTCATCAGTCCAATTAATAATTAAAATAATATAAAAATAAAAATGCAGTAACAATAAACAAATTGATAAAATAATAAAAAAAAAGTAAAAAAAACCAAGCCTTAGCCAATCCAGATTATCAAATAATCCAATAATAACCTAATAAAAGGTAAACTATAGGAAAATAAAAACAAAGCAGAATTCCAAAAAAAATCAATTTAAAAAAAAAGAAAAAAAAAAAAACAAACCCAAATAAATCTTCTAAACTCGGTTTAATCTTTAAAACTTGTAATTCATTGAATTATGGACTCGGTTCAATGAAGAATCTTAACTCTTAACCAAATTAATTTTGAAAGATGAAATTATTGGGAAAATATTAATAAAAAAAACTTGCAAAAGCAAAAAAAAAAAAAAAAACAACAACAACAACAAAAAGAATAAGAATAAAATTTGAGAGAAAAAACCTAAATTAAAAATATTCTTAAATAAAATAAATAGCAATTAAAATAATGAATACCAAATTGAAAAAATTAAAAAATTACAACGAGTGAAATTAAAAAAACATTTGCAATTTGATAGGTTATTCATGGATTAAAAAAATCATAGGGTGGGATTTAAAAAAAAAATAGAAATAGAGGACTAATCCAATAGAATAAAGTAACAAAAATAAGAAAATACCCCCCAGAAAAATAGAATGATCGAAAATGAGAAAATATCAACTTAAAAAACAAATACCAAACAAACTTGGGTGGACCTTCTAAATCTAGTATAATCACTAAAACTCACAATCTGAGAAATCATGGACCCGAGTTCAATCAAGAAGTTCAATTGTCAACAAATTTATTTTTGAATGATGAAATTGTGAAAAAAAAATTAATAAAAAAAACTTGCAAATAAAAAAAATAACAATAAAAATAATGAGGATAAAATTTAACAGAAAAAAACACAAGGACGATGAAATCTAAAAAAAATAATCACAAACAAAATAAACAGCACTTAACAAAATAAGGATCGGATTTGAAAGATAATAAAATCATAGGGGGTGAAATTGATAAAACAAATTGAAGAGCGCTAACCCAATTGAATAAAATCACATAGAAATAAGAAAAAGAGGCCAAAAAAGGATAAAACATTAGTAAACACCAGTTTAAAAGATGAAAAAAAAAAATACAAACCAAGGTGAACTTTCAAAACCAAGTCTAATTTTTTAAAATCTTGGACCTAAATTAAATTAAAAACTCAATTATCAATTAATTTAATTTTTAATGATGAAATCGGTGAAAAACTATTATTAAACAAAGCTTGCAAAAGGAAAAAAAAAAAGAAAAAAGAAACAACTGGGGGTAAAATATGATAGAAAAAAACCCAAGTATAATGAAATTTGAAAAAAAAAGTTAAAAGGAACACAAATAAAATAAATAGCAACTGAAAGGATAAGAACAAAATCTGAAAGAAAAAAAACAATAAGGGGTGAAATAAAAAAATATTTGTAATTTCATGGACCATTAAGGAATTAAAAAATGACAAGGGTGAAATCGAAAACCACAGTATGCAAACCATAAAACAAAACAAAAGGATAAAAAATTAAAAAAACAAACCACCTTAAAAAAAAAAAACCTCAAGTGAACCCGAACAAACCTTCTGAAACCTGGTCTAACATTAAAACTCACAACCTATAAAATCTTGGATTCGAGCTTAATCAAAAAACTTAATTCTTAACCAACATGATTTTAAACGATGAAGTCTGTGAAAAAATAAAAAAATAAAAAATTGCAAAACCCGAAAAACAACAACAAAAAAAATACAAATGAAAATTGATAGAAAAACAAAACCCCAAGGAGAATGAAATTTGAAAAAAAAAATTTAAATGAATAAAATAAAATAAATAGCAATTGAAAGAATGAGAACATAATTTGAAACATAAAAAAAGACAAGGGGTGAAATAAAAAAAAAATTGTAATTTCATGGATCATTAAGGGATTGAAAAATGATATGGGATGAAATTGAAAAATAATGGTACAAAAATCGCAAAAAATAATAAAACAAAACAAAAAAAGGAAAAAACAACAGGTGAATCCAGGCAAACATTATAAACCTGGTCTAACCTCTAAAACTCGCAATCCGTAAAATCTCGGACCCAGGTTTAATTAAAAAACTTAATTCTCAACGAACATAATTTTAAAGGATGAAGTCCGTGGAAAATAACAAAAAAAAAACTTGCAAAAGCAAAAAAATAGTAACAACCACAATGATGAAATTTGATAGGAAAAAAAAACCCATGAATGATGAAATTTGAAAAAAAATATTATATGATGTCAAAAATGTAGCAATTAAAAGAATAAAGATTAAATTTGAAAAATTAAAAAAAAAATCATGAGGGGTTAAATGGGAAAATATTTGTAATTTGATAGATTATTCATATATTTAAAAATGAGAAATTTTATAGATTATTCATATATTTAAAAATGAGAAATTTTATAATTTGAAAGATTATTTATGTATTAAAAAATAGTAGGGGTGAAATTAAAAAGCATTTATAATTTTATAGCTTATATAAAAAATAGTAATAAAAAGCACAAGGACCAAATATGAAGGAAAACAAATTGCAAAGGATGTTTTAAAATTTCACTGGAGGTGGCGTGAAATTTGAGGAGAAGGAAAAAAAAAAAAAAGAAACGCCATTTGTCTCCAAACAAGCAATGTGTTATGTATATGCGTTGCATCATCGTGTTCAATGCACATACTGCACCACCGTGTTCAAGGCACTGTGATCTATCAAATGCCATCCTAGAAGGTGGTGTTTGGTGATCGGACGACCTCACATATGTTGTTTGAACGACATTAAGGCTGTTCACCTGCTAATGTGTGCTTATTTTTTTTTTGTAATGATATTTAATACATGACTATTACAATAATATCCCCAGGTAATAGCCAAATCAACAACAAAACCAATATAAAATTATCAAAAAACTCTTATGAGAGAATTGTATTGTTTCAACCTCTAAAAGTGTCAAAATAATTGCACTATTCTATAAAAATAAAAGGGCAAAAACACATTTAAGCCAAAAGCTTTAGAATTCTTTATTCCAATGCTATATTTGTAATTACATCGTGCATTAAAAAAATAACAAACATAATCTCACGTAATATGTTAAAGATTTTTGAGTCAGGAAAGATAATATAATCTCCAAAGTTTAGTTCTTTGGTTTTTTGTTAATGACAAATTAATAATTATACTATTACAATGAATGGAAAAATATATCTTGGGCTATAGTAATATTTTCAAATTTTCAATTGTAATCTTGAAATATTTCCCTGGTTATTATACATACAAGGGGAAGCCATGTTTAAATAAGTGATTGTATAAATACTTTGTAATTGACCCTCACATTTCACCCATTTGTGAAATGATATAGGGAAAATATTAAAACTGGCCCCCATCTATAAAGATAGTTTCAATTTTACCTCCAAACAAGTTTTTGTATCAATTTAATCCTTTAAATTTAAGAAATTAGAGGTTAAATCTTTTCATGCGTATATGGTCTTGGATTCCATCCAAACTGTATCTTCGGGTGATATAAATATCATTTATAAAGAATTTAATAATTTCTGTCAAGTAATTTTAATAGAAAGTCTCAATTGAGAAATGAAAATTATTTGAGAACAAGATCTATATATATATTAAAAAAAAATTGCTTATTTCTTATAATAAAATAGAATCCCCTTTTCTTATATCATCTCATTGCTTATAACGAACGAGGCTATAAATGCTATCAGGCACAATACTGGGAATTAGCCTCCAAGGACTCGTTTATAAGACATTTGAATCCACAAGCAATAGAAAATCTACTAGCCTTGGTACCCGCGCTATGCCGCGGGTATTTTTTGTATAAAAATATAAAAAAAAAACAACAAAAATTTAAAAATTTTGGGTTTTTTTTGTAAGGCCATACCCAAGAATCTTGGGTTTGGCTGCAACGCCTGACCTAAAAGTAATATTTATAATATTAATAATAAAATTAAACTTACATGATCCAAGTTTAAGTGAGCTTAATTGCAACACCGGACTTAAGAATTTTGGATGTGGGTCTGGCTATAAGGTCGTGTTATAAAAGTGTGATAATTAAATAAACTAATTTAAAAAAAAAAAACAAAGAAAAAAAAATCAACATGAAGGAAAAAACTAATGAAGAAAAAGAAAAAAAAAAATGAATTAATTGGGTTAACCTTTTAAACCAGGTTATCCGTAAAAACCTGAGATTCGCGTAATGAAAGTTTGATAACTAAATAGAAAAAAAAATGACGGGTTTACCCAGAATTAATTGGGTTAACCCATCAAACCAAGTTAAACCTGTCAAGCTCAGGATACGTATCATGAAAGTATGAAAATCTGATAATTAAATAGAAAGAAAATTAACTTTAACAAACTAAACTAAATGAAAAAAAAATAACTCGTCAAATCAGGTCAAACCCATCAAACTCGAGATCCATATCATGAAAATCTGATAACCAAATAAAAAAAATTTAACATTAACAAACTAAATCAAACAAAAAAAATTCATTAAAAAAAATTAAATTCTATTTAGTTATCAAACTTTCATGACGCAAATCCCAGGTTTTACGGGATAACCTGGTTTAAAGGGTTAACCCAATTAATTTAATTTCTTTTTCTTTTTCTTCATTAGTTTTTCTCTTTCAGTTGATTTTTTTTCTTTGTTTTTTTTTAATTAATCTATTTAATTATCACACTTTTATGACACGACCTTATAGCCAGACCCACATCCAATATTTCTGGGTCCAGTGTTACAGTGTCTTGAGTTTGGCTGCAACACCTGACCTAAAAATAATATTAATAATATTAATAATAACATCAAACTTGCATGACCCAAGTTTAAGTGGGGGTGGCTGCAATACCAGATCCAATAGTCTCGGATGTAGGTCTGGCTGCAAGGTGGTGTCATATAAGTGTGATAATTAAATAGATTGATTAAAAAAAAACTAACAGAAAAAAAAAAACTAATGAAGAAAAAGAAAAAAAATGAATTAACTGGATTAACCCCTCAAATCTGGAATTCGCATCATGAAAGTTTGATAACTAAATAAATGAAAAAATTAACGGGTTTACCTAAAGTTAATTGGGTCAACCCATCAAACCAAGTTAACCCGTCAAGCCAGGATATATGTTATGAAAGTCTGATAATTAAATAGAAAAAAATTAAATACCAACAAACTAAATCAAACAAAAAAAATTCATTTAAAAAATAAAAAAAAAAAATTAAAAACAAAAAAAAAATAAGACAGTTAAATAATATAATATAATATAAATAATAATATATTAATAATGAGTAAAGTGAGGCGTGAAAAAAAAAACTTTACTGATGCTTAGGAATAATATAATATAATATAATATAATAATAATAATATATTAAAAATGAGTACAGTGAGGCTTAAAAGAAACCAAAAAAAAAAAAAAGACTTTAATTCACTGATGCACAGTAGGCGTGGGGAAGCTACAGTGTTTTCCCCACGCGTTTTAGAGTTCTATAATTAGGCCATGTTTGTTTCTGGAAAAAATCACTTTCTAAATTTTTGTGTTTGTTTGTTATTAGAAAAGTTTAGTAAATAAGAAACACTTTTTAATTAAAAAAAAATTTAGTTTGATTTTCAGGAAAGTGTTTTTCTTTTATTTTGGACGGAAAACACTTTTCGGAAATTGTTGAAAAAATTTAGAAATATCATATTATTTGTTGATTATATCAAATTTGATCCTCAAACTTTTGATTGCTATATATATATATATATCATATATATATATATATATAAATATTTTTTTCAATTTCATCATTTAGAATTTAATTTTTATATTAATTTTGGTCCTTATTTTTATAATTATTATTTGATTTTTCCTTATTATTTTTTATTAAAGTTTTTTATCTATCAAATTTAGTACTCATTCTTTTGATTGTTACTTTATTTTATTTGAAATAATTTATGAAATGTAATTATTATTATTTTAATTTCTTCATCTTCTAATTTTTTTTATTTTTTAGATTTGATCTCTATTATTTTGATTATTATTTATTTTATTTGAGATAATTTGATGAATTATTTATTTGTTTAATTTTATTCCTATTCAACTTTTTAATTTGTAAAATTTGTTCCTCGTCATTTTAATAAATTTAAGAAAAATAAAATATTAATAAGTTATTTTCCAACTTATTTTCATGACATAACCAAATACTGAAAAATATTTTCCAACTTATTTTCTAATATACATTACCAAATATCATAAAATACTTTCTTGAAATTAATTTTTCCATAATTCACTTTTATTTTTCAAAAAAAAAAAAAAGTGCTTTGCCAAATACACACAGGGTTTAAAGTAACAGCCTCGTGATGGCAGAAGCAACGACCGAGGTGTCATGCACTTCCTTGTTCAGATTGGCCAGGGGAGATTTGCCGTGGAAACCGTCTTCGCAAGAAGTGGCTTCAACGGCGGCATCATTTGTACCATCTTCTGCAAATTTAGGGTCGCCCTTCTGCAGCGCTTCAATGGCTTCCGGGATGTCGGCCGTTAAAATTGCATCGTAGCTGCTAGCACAAAACCTCAAAGGTCGCCTTAGTCCAGGGCTCCTTTTAAGCTCCTGGTTGATGAATCTCAGTGCTGTGCTTGCTTTAGCCCTCACTATATCGACCATGATGAGGGCTAGCCCCCGGACATCTGCGCCGGAGCTTTTAGGGACAGACTTAAGAGAAGCGACACAGAGGCTGTAGTATGGTGTCTGCTTGCATGTTTGTGCTATCAGATCATTGGCAGCAGACTGGACAGTAATGCACTGGCTTGCTAGCAGAAGGGTGGCGGTGAAGAGTGAAGGAGAAAGAAAGATGAAACTCAGGGACAGAGAATTCTTCATCTTCGCAGGATGCCGTGATGGTGACTGCTATTCTGCCAAGAAGACGCATGCTTTTATAGAGGAGTTTGGCTGCCTCTTCTCTTTTTCCATCTATTATTTATTATACCTTAGGTGTCTGGATTAAATGTTCCAGTTTCACATTCGTTTAATTCACGGCTGTCAATTGCATGCAAAGGTTTATTTAAGGCAAGAACTTAAATTTTGGCCGACTCTCTCGGATGGAAGAACAAATATAATTGGACTTTACCTCCTAGCAAGGCGATGTTATTAATTGTTACCATGTTTGAGCGAGATTTGCAAAAAAAAAATTATTATTATTTATTAAGATTTAGATTTTATTGCTTTAAATTAATTTTATTATATTATTTTGGATTGTTTTGATATATTATCACAACCAAGCATATACCTAAAAATAATTTAGGAAGATCATGACAACATCACTCAAAAAAAGAGACACTTAAAGTTATTGATAAGAGACCAACTTGCCACAACTCTACATGATCATCGAATCATTCTTCCTTTAAGACATAAATTTTTTAAAATTAAATTATGTTAAATGGTAATGGCCTTCTCTTTAATGATTGAAATAGACAAGCCTTTTGATGAAGTAAGGCAATGTTATTATTATGTTTGAGTAGAGATTTTTAGCCTGTATTTTGTTAAAATTTTATTTTTTTTTATTTTAAATTAATTCTTTTAATATTTTAGATCATAATTGATATTAATAATAAATTTTTTAAAATAAAAAATATATTATTTTAATAATTTTTTTAAATAAAAAACATTTTAAAAAATAACCACAAAACACTTTCTATACAATTAAAACCAGCTAACCTGGCAGGATCACGACGACATCAATCAAAAAAAGACAATTAAAGTTATTGATAAAAAAAAAAGCAACTTGCGATAATGAAGATGATCCAATCATTCTTCCTCTAAAATATAATTTTTTTTTAATTGAATTAAATAAATGGTAATGGCCTTCTCTTTATTGATTGAAACAGACAAGCATTTTGATGCAGCGATATGTGAGAGAAAGCAAGATAAAATGAATGAAAGCAAGAAAAACGATGTCGCTTGCTAACAACTGCAGCAGCAGTTATGGCGCCATGGCTCCATTTTACAATCTCTGGTTCTCTGTTCACAGAGCGCTATTCATTTCCACCATAGAGACGAAACTCTCAATTTGGAAAACGACATTCGGCTACAAATTTCATTTTCTCCGGCGACGGTTAGAAACTGAAAGCTTTATTCAGTGTATAACGTAGATAGATACGTGGAAAAACGACCTTTATTCATATTTAAATAGAATTATAAATAACTGAATTGCAGAAAAATAGCAACGATTATCCCATGACTAACAATCTCTTAATCAACTGGGATTCTCATAAAAAATAGATAAAAACAACTGATTTCCTAGTAACTAGGAATTTATTATGAAAACAACCAAATAAAAACTATCTTTATTCATATTTAAATAGAATTACAAATAAATGAAATTGCAGAAAAATAGCAACGACTATCCCATGACTAACAATATCTTAATCAACTGGGATTCTCATAAGAAATAGGTAAAAAACAACTGATTTTCTAATAACTAGGAATTTATTATGAAAACAACCAAATAAAAAACTCTTAACAGTGACAGCCTCTTTGAATGTTTGAAATTATGCTAGTGTTTAGTAACGTGTTTTTTAAAATTTAAAAATTAATTTTTAGATTATTTTAGTATTTTAATATTAAAAGTTAGACTCTGCCGCGGCAAATGCAGTTTGCATTATTGATTACCAGAATCTATATTTTTATATTTTAGATTATTTTAGTATTTTTTTATATTTGCATTATTGATTATTTTTAGATTAGAAGAGGGCTTCCGTCATCATAAATCGTCTTTGTTTTGTATAAAAGAAGAGGAAAAAATGTTGTCTGAAATAATTTTAAGCTATGGCACAAATCAAAGCTTACACCTCAGAGAGTTGCGGACGAGAAGAGGGCCTAATAAACTTCAACTAAGCCTCGAACAATCAATAGTTAAATACCCAGTCCACTTACTACAAGACCTGCTTCATGGCACAAAGCTCAGCAGCTAGCCCTACCGCCGTTGCATTCAAAACGTTGAACATATTACCGTCCGAGTTATATTTCTGATCAATTGCTCAATCCCTCACACATCAGATATCCCGGCAAATGACATGGAACAACTCAGAAACATTAAGTAATACTCTAAAAGGTGACTAATATATTTACTTATATATATATATATTATTATTATATATTATATTATATAACTGTTTTTTTTTTTAGTTTTTTTAATGAATTTTTTTTTTCTATTTAATTATAAACTTTTCATGACGCGAATTCCAGTTTTACGGGTTAACCTAGTTTAAAGGGTTAACCAATTAATTCAAATTTTTTTTTTTTTTATTAGTTTTTTTTCTTCCTGTTGATTTGTTTTTTTTAATTAATCTATTTAATTATCATACTTTTATGACATGATCTTATAGCCAGACTCACATCCAATATTCTTGGGTCTGGTGTTGCAGCTAGGTTCACTTAAACTTGGATCATGCAAGTTTAATGTTATTATTAATATTATAAATATTACTTTTAGGTCATGCATTGCAGCCAAACCCAAGATTCATAGGTATAGCTTTACAAAAAAAACTCAAGATTTTTAAATTTTTGTTTTTTATATATTTTTTATGCAAAGAAAATAACTCACAATATCGCGCGAGTCATGTAACTAGTCTTTAATAAATCTTGAGGTTATCACTACCATAAAAAAAGAAATTTTCTAAAATTTCCCAGAACTACCCCTACATCTGCATACCCATTACAAAGAACCAGAAAAACATTCCTATTAAACTCAACAACATGCCATCAAGACACCAAATAATCCTAGTTCCACAAAAGCCACAGACACACTCCTCGAACCTTCATATTCATCACTCCAAATAGAAGAACATAAGTGATTTAAGCTTATTATTGATGTAGATATTGAAAAGCTTAGCCTGGTTTCATCGTATATTTCTGGGCAACAACGAAGATTTAACCATATCAAGCACCAAATCCACTTGTTTTTCCAAATGAAAAGCCATGCTGGATGAACTTAAAAATGCAAGGAATTGTCAAAGTCTTCATAAAGGTCTTTGTAAATGCCCTTAGCAGCACCACAGTGGTAAAAAATAAAACTTCGGGAGCACTACAAACTTAAGCACAGTATGTGGCAGATGAAAGTATTATGACACCAAAGAAACACATCTATCTTTTATCACATTTAACCACGAACCAGTGTTAATTTACAGACCAGAAAACAGAATTAAATGAAAACTCGTGTTTGCAACATAAGGCCTTCAGGTTCAACACGCCTGAGCTAAAACATGCATCAAACACAAATATTGTTTCAAGTCTCCAGAATAAAACAATCAAAAGAAGATAATTGCAAGAAAGTAATTTCTTCAAAACCTGCCTTCTCCAGTCATTGCACCAAATCATCATAAACCGCCAAAAAATCCCATTTTTTTGCTAAACCTTCTACAGCAATGAAACACAATTTCATACATTATAGTTTATCCGCAATAATAATAATAATAATAATCGATTAGATATATTTAATTAATAGTTAAAGCAGAACACGAGAAATACAAGTTGTGTTTCTTTCCCTCTCCACTCTCCAATGTTCAGAAGCTATAAAAAGCCAGGCCACGGTAAGCAGGTACAAGGAGGGACAGATTAGTTGATGTCGAAGTCGTCGAAATCGTCTTCGAAATAGTTGAAGAAATCGGCGTCGGCGAGCTTCTTTTCCGTGTTGATGACTCCCTCCCCGAGCATCTCCAGTGTGTCCACGTCATCTACGTCCATCGCCACAGTCGATCCTTGCTCCTCCATGTCTGCGAAGAAGTCTACCCGCATCGGTCTCATCTCTCTCTCTGTTACTGCTGGGAAGGGACTCACATCATTCACTGATCGATTTGGGGCTAACAAACAGACGAACAGAAGGGTTTTGTTTATTTTTTTTATTTTAGATTAATGGGAGATTAATGGGGATGGGCTGATACCTAATTAATTTTATGGATTTTAAAATTAATAATTATATAAATTTTTAATGTTTTTAAAATTTATATAATTTTTAGGGAGTAAATTTATAATCCAACTAATTAAATTATACCTCTCAAACTTGATTTTTATATATATAATAAACTAGTTATGCTTATTGTGGGTTAGTATTTTTATTTTTATATAAAAAGAATGTACATGCAAAAACAATTTATATATCTTTGTAGTTTTAAAAAATTAAATTCAATAAAAAAATATATACATATATATAATCAAATAAATTAAAAATTATTTGTGAAAAGAAATAAATAAAAAATCATTAATGATACTTAAAAATAGAACTTAAAAATTCGATAAATAGATACAAATTAAGATATTTGATCTTGAAAGATGTGATATTTACCTATTTTTGTTTGTTAAATTTTTTTATTAAAATATTTTTTATTTAAACAAATAATAATAATAATAATATAAATATAAATTGATTGAATAAAATAAAAGGAAAAAAAAAACACCACACAAGGCAACACATATAATAAATATTATTCAAAAATATATATTTTTTATTTTCATAAATAAAGTTCATTCATATAAAAGATAAAAAAAAAAAACATAAATAAATTATCCAAAAAACCAAAAAGATGCAATCGGGTCAAAGGTTTATGTTGCAATGTTCAAAATTTTGATTTATGTATGTTTATCACTTTTTCTATTTTCATCTTCAATTATTGTTAATGATTTTTTTATTTTATTTTTCAACACACATGATTCTCAATTTATTAGATTATATAAATAGATAAACTTTTCATTTTATATTTATAATTTTTTATATACAAATACACATAAAAAAAAATTGCTTATATAATTTATTTTATTGGAAAAACAATATTTGACCCGCACTAGTTGGTTGGTTAAGTGTAACTCTAAAAAGTGTTTGAGAAATTTTTCATTGTACAGGAATCCTCTATTCATCTTTTCACTGTGGATAGACCATCCAAATTTTTTTTTTTTTCAATTTAATCCTCAAATATTTTTTTTTTTATTGATTTAGTTCTAATTAAAGATTAATTGATTTTGATTTTATATGAAAGAATGAGATTGAAAGAAAAGGAACAAAATAAAAAAGACATCAAACATATGTGGTTTGTTGTAGGTTTTGCAAAAGAAATGCTTTGGTCATTGAATTTTAAAAATCATGTAAATTATATAACTTTAGTGCCCTAATATGTTCCAATTAAATTTTGTTATAAAAAATTATTTTTGTTATTTTTTAGTTCATTGTTGAAATTGGAGTGAGAGAGGCTGTTGAATTCAAGTGGTAAAGAAAAAAAAGTATCATTAACATTGATTTAGACAGCCAAAATAAACAATATTGGTGTCTAATGATTTCATTTGATGAGAGAGTTCATATTAGTGTTGTTTTACTTTTAAAGTTCGTGAAAAAACAAATCAAAACTCGAGTTGATATTTTATTTCGGGTTGATTTTGATTTTTTTTTTTGAGTTTTTTTATATCGTTAATAGATTTATCACAATTCTTAATGTTTTTTACAAGAGTTTATGGTAAAAAAATGGGTTTTTTTGGGTAAAAACAATTGAGCCTTGATTTTATGGCCATCATGTTGGTTGGAACTTGCATAAATTAGACTATACATTATCTGATTTTTTGTTTTAAAAAACATTTAATGTTGATGACATGTCATCCATTCCAGTTGCAAACAAAAAAATTAAGTGTCTAGTTGCGTGAACTGTAAAAAAAGGCCAGACTAGACGGGCTAGCCGCTAGCCTAACCTTTACTCTTTTTTTTCTAATTATTTTTTATGGTTTTTTTTTTCTCTAATTGTTTTTAATATATGTTTAAATTAGTACACCTTCTCTCTTTCATTTTGTTTGGAGAGCCTATTTCAAATGACAATTATTTTTTTAGTTACGTATTTAGATTGAAAGAGTTTTTCTTATTTATCTATATATTTTTTTTAATTTTTTGTATGGATGAAATTTATTTTTGAAAATAATAATTTTTATTTTTAGATAATATTTCGAATATATGCAGCCTGGCATGTTGTTTTTTTCCCTCTTTAATTTTATTTAATCAATTTAATTTGTATTTCTATTTCCATTATTGCGTGCTTAAATAAAAAATTATCCTAATAAACAAATTTAGCAAACACAACTAGGTAAGTATTCCATCTTTTAAAATTAAATATCTTGATCTACTCATGTCACTCGATTTTTCAAGTTTTATTTTTAGATATTGTTAATGAATTTTTATTTATTTATTTAATTACATGTATGCATAAAAAAAAACTTATTCAAACTAAAATTTTTTTAAATTATAAAAATATATTGAAAAAAATCTAATTATATAATTTGTTTTATAAAAAAATAAAAATATTTGATGCATGATGAAGCGTTGATCAGATAACTAGTTTCATGCTAAAGAGGGTTAAGAGTTCCTTATGTTTAGAAGAATGAAGATTTCATTGTAAGAATAACAAAAAAATAAAGTTGCAATAAATTGATTTTTTTATATAATAACCTTACTAACATAGATTTATTTATTTATGTACCCCCAATTAAATGGGTTTTACAATCTAGTGCTTGCTTAGCTTAGAGATTGAGCTATGGTTATAATTATGGCCGTAATGGCATAAAAGTTATGGGTAATATAAAGAGAAAACCTAGAAAACTCTCGATTTTTCAAGATTAGCTTTTTAGTTGAAAAGAAAAAAAATAATTTCGTAGCGTTTGATTACAAAAAAATAATTCTAAAACTGTCTTAAAGACTCTCTTTTTTTATGTTTTTATTTAATTTTTTTAATTAAACAAGTTTTTATTCTTAATATTTATGTATCTTCTATCACAGGACGTAATCAAACAGTTCCAGAACAATTACTTGATAATATAGAGTTGTAAAACCTTTACATATAATCTTTCCTATCCCAATATCATTAGTAGAGCCATAGAGATAAAGAGGGTATTTGAGAGTTTAATAATTAATTTTTTATAAATGTTTTTTGTTTGAAAATATATTAAAATAATATATATTTTTTAATTTTTAAAATTTATTTTGACATCAATACATTAATATGATTAAAAAAATATAAAAAAATTAATTTGAATTTTTTTTAAAAGTTTTTAATAAAAAACTAGTTAAAACTCCATCTTAAACACCCCTAATCTTGTAACGGTGGGTGGATTCGATGATTAGTTGACTAGAAATCTAGTTTAGGTAAAATTTATTTTTTAATGGGGTAAAACATTAAATCAATCAAACTCAGGTAATTTAGTGAGTTAACCTAGACATATCTAAATGAGATCCAAAAAAATTAATTTTCGCCCAAAAGAATTGCTTCAAGGACCCAATAACCCAAATCCTTAACCAAGGCGCGAGCCCAACTGTTAATAATTTTGAAGCCGTTGATATGTTGTTTTTGACAATGTTTTTATTTTTTATATTTTAAAAAAAATTGAAAAAAATTATTTTTTTTAAATTAAGAATTTTTTAATGTGTTTAGACTAAAGACAACAATAGCAACAGGAGAGAGGAGAGACGACATCGTTTAACGCATTGGTTAAGTTTCGTTTATGTTTATGTAGGCAAAGAAAATGGAGATTTATTATATCTGATGGTGTGCGAGGGGATAAAGAGAACGTGGCAAATGGAGGGAGGACCTGTAGCGATTGGAAATGGAGTCCTTTGCTAGTGGGTGCGGCAGAGGTACTGGTCCTGTCTTGTTAACAACGAAACCCTGGTCTAACCCCTCCTCTCAAAAACCTCTCATCTCATTATGGAAATTGAAGAAACCCTATTTCTTCTTTTACTCTCATTGTTATAGCACCACTACCAGGTGTAGTAGCAATAATCGCTGGGACCCGAATGCTGAAACGCGAAGGTTCAATTTTAAGTTCAAGTTTCGAGACAAAAACGGTGATTCAGTACAAGTAGAAGAAGATGAAAAGGGTGGTTCTACGAGAAAGGGGAAGAAAAGGAAGCGGAGGTGGTGGTCGGACCAAGACGAAGAGCCTCCCGGTATCTTGGAGGAAGCTATTGACAGTTTGTGGGTTCTTCAGGTAATTCTTATCCTTAATTTGTAACTACCAAAATGTTTGTCTGTCTTTGTACGAGTAGTCATGTTAGCTGTACCAACGATTTTATTGGCTGACACCTACTACCTCGTCAGTTGCTAAATAATGTGACTACTAGTATCTAGGCAATCCTGATTTCTCAAACTCCAGTTCAATGTTAGTGACTAGCTTTTCCTCAGACAAGAAGACATCATCATGAAGTTAGTTCGAGGTTTTGCAACTTATGAATGGATTGTTGAGTCTGTACTCTGTAGTTGCGAAGTTTTGGAGATGAAAATTAATGTAATTCAACTATCAGAGTATTGACAGTAACGTAATTCTAATAGTTGAGCTCTTTGGTCAGTGCAGCTAGCCAAATCCTACGGTTGGATGTTTCCACCCATCGTCATAACTTCCCTGCTTGCTACTGGCCCGAAAGCCTTTCTCATGGTATTAGCACTGTCAGTTGGACAGTCAGCACTGACTTTTGCATTTCAGAAGTTACTAGGGAAGACTCAAAGCAAGCCGAAACGCAAGGTCCGAAAGAGGAGGAAAACAACTGGCAGCACCGTAAATGATGCTGATATTGGTGATGAAGAACAAGACAAGGAGGGAGCTGTAAAGGGAAGAATGGGGTATCGGTCTTGGGTTGTTGATGATAATGGTTCCTTTAATAAAGATAACCAAGATGCTCCCAACTTTGGTGGTTGGGATGAGTTTGATGCTACAGCACCTCAAAGGAAACGTCAGCCTCGAAAGAAACCATTGGCGAATGGCAAGTGGAGCATGAGTGGGAGAAAAAGTGACACACCCTTGCTGTTGAGATTGTTAATTGCTGTTTTCCCATTTTTAGGTTCCTGGACAAAGATGCTTTAATGTTTTTCATCATTCGAATTAACCTCGAATGATGCAAGCCTTTGGTTTTGGTTATGCCTGCAAACAAGAAGGGTGAGTTACAAAAATTCAAAGGGCGGGTTTGTTTCTGTTCATACCGGAATGCTTTCCCTGCAATTTGAACCAGCTGAAGCCAAGATGGGAAGGTCAAAGAATCAACAGTTACAGAGATAATATATAACAGCTTCTCGTTGAGATGATGGAGATTCCTCCATCGGATACTATAGTTGTCTTTCATTCATTTTGATTCCACATATAGTGTCAACCTGAGTTTATTTTTTTTGGAATAAACTTGTCATTGAATGTCATCGTTGCTCGAGGCGGATAAATTTCTTCCTCCGAAGTTTCTTTTCTTGTAGTTATTAAGCTGCTTTTGAGCTTTACTTTCTTTTCACATTGAGAAACTGGGAGTGCCATCTTAAGAGTTGAGGATTGTTGCAGTCCGTACAAATTGCTCTCCTCTCATATTTTCTCTACAATTTTAATTCTCATCATGACAATAAAAATTATATTATCAAAGAGTCAAGAGGAAACGAGTAAGTGAATAACTGTGTGCCAAAATATTTCAACCATCACGTGAATAACTATGATTGAGTTCAAAATTTCTAAAGAACAGGGAAAGAGCACACCAGGGCATCAAAGTTTCAACCAAATGTCAGCCATGACCAATTAAAGACAGGTATCTTGTTTGGACTCGGCAGAAACTAGAAATCTCAGAAGTGAAACTCTCTCTTTTCATTTTCATAGGCAACTAAATAAAGGCTGTTTTTACATCCTGTTTTAGTATACTGAAGATGAAGTTTGCTTGAGCGAAACTAACACCAGCAAGGATCAATGAAGCACCAAAAGAATGAATTGACCCCACTTGAGAACGAACTATGCAGTCTTTAACCCAAAATTAATGTCAAAACACAAGAATCTTGCAAATAGCTGCCCCCTATTCACGTAGCAAGTAGATTCAGAGTCTTGGAGGCAGCCACAGAAACCCCCCTCATCCTTCGGAAAAGATTTAGGCAGTGGATGTTCTGGAATCACACCAAGAATGGGGGGAGAGAGATGCTGGCATAAAGAATCGCGACAAACCATATCAATAGCTGTATGAGCAGGTGTCTCATACCGAGCGACTGTAACAGCCAAGCCAGGACCATCAGATAGCTGAAAAACTGATTGAATCTTGCTGTGGAACAGGATTAACACGCGGGTTAGGCACAGATGGTATAGTTCATAGATGTTGTAGAAGCAGAAGTGATTACCCTTTCCCAAATGTGGGTTCTCCATATAAAACAGCACGTTTATTGTCTTTCAATGCACCAGCCAATATTTCACTTGCGCTTGCAGTTCCCTTGTTCACCTAATTGAAATTCAGAGCAGAGTGAGTGGTTCCTGATCAAAGGTTTGGTGATGAAAACATGGAAATCAAGCACATAACTATAAAATCCCAGAAAAGTAAAGCTCTTTGCCCAAACACACACAGAGAAACAATGATGATGTGGTAGAAACTTAATACCACGGGAGAACAAATAGTAAGAATGAAGAAATTTGCAGAAGCTTAATCACATGCAAAACAGTTCTTTTATATTGCAACCATATGATATTGGAAATTGAAAGAGTGAGAGTTTGTGACCGCTCATACACAGAGAAGACATCAGATTGAATCATTAGAGCCTTCAAGACAACTGGGAGTTCATAAAACTGCTCAAGTTACGTACTCGAAGTATCAACAAATGTTACGACGTGATCCCTGGATTCAGTATAAGAAAGCATACCAGAACAGCAAGGGTTTCTGAGGCTGCAATTGCACCACTTTCATCTGTTTCATATATACATATATATCTAAACCCACGGCTAGTATACCATGTTTTTCATTAAATAGAAGAAAGTATTGGATGATCCGTGATCACATTTGTTATGTTAGTTCATGGTTCCAATAATCTTTATATAGTAAAACCCCCCAAAAAGAAGAAAAAGACGGCTAAGTATTCAATCTCCCTCCATCCCACCCACCTGCGCAAAAATTATGTCCAAACATAGTTCAAAATTCAATGTACAAGTATAAGATAAGAGAAAATCAAACATTTCCATTAATATCGAGATACACTTCAAACAAATATGACTATAAACACTTCCAGTAATCACTGGAAGCAGCACTGAAATGCTTGAAGGAGAATGTGACGACAATGCCCAACACTTCTCTTTTCCAGGAACGTAGCAGACCCAAAAATATACTGTTAATTGTAAGCAATAGATGTATATCTATATCTTTTTCCAGTGTAAGTAATAAAAACAGGTTCTGGTGTCCAGTCAAGCTGCGGCACTGCAACTCCTGCATTGCACCGCCGGCTATTTTACTTTGTTTACACTTACAGTAACAATTTTCTCAAGATCATGGTTCCCACATGAAACATACTAGGGGGGAATGTAAACACTTGCTGAAGGAATAAATGTCTGATCTTAGACAACGAGTCTAGAAAATGAAATGATACTGGGCTGAGTAGAGAAAAAAAATGTAAACACTTGCAAGCATATAAATATGCAGACACATACACGCCCATCTAGTCCTTTTCTTCTGGATAAAAACCAAGGTGCTGTATTTATGGATTTGACAATGAAGATATATCACCGAAATTTCAGGTGACCAATAAACATAATTCACGAAGCGTATAGAGGAAGAGACAACAAGCACAGATCTTGAAATAAAAGAAAACATAAACCATGAACATAAAATGTGTATTTCTGTGATTTCCCAGAGTTCATTTTAAAAGCACCAGAACTAGGACTATATTTTAAAGATTTTTCGAAGAGAAAAATTAGTTTTAATCAAGGCATAAATTAATTTTAAGAATACTCTTGATCATGAAAATAAAGATTCCGCAAGTGCAATAAGCCTTTCGTCTCCTAATTACTAAAAAGCAAGTTTAATCACGATTTTCTGTCTCTGTTTCTGTTTTTTTCGTCCTTGCAGAGGTAACTCTTTAGGAGATAAAACAGGTATCAAGCGAGGTTTTTCTATCATGACACGTGGAAGTCGAAAGAGAGCAACTTACTATTTAGCGATAATAGTCTATGTAAAATAACGATTCTATTTTGAATAAAAAACAATTTATTTTTTGTTATCTATCATTCTCAATTGTTGCTTTTTCTTTACTCTCCTTTTCTTCTTCCAAATCTAAGCCCCAATTTTTATTACGTTAGATTAGATAAAATTTGATTTTTAAAAAAAATTAATTTTTTTATGTTTTAAAATTATTTTAATCTTCTAGTATTAAAAATAATTTAAAAAAAAAAAATATATATTATTTTGATATATTTTCATGTAAAAAAAAAATTAAAAAACAACCATCATTATATTTTTTAAACATTCTCTAAGTGAGTTTTCGGAAATTCAGTTGGTTTTCTATAAATTTAATTATCTTTTTATATTTTTTAAATTATCTAAAATTAAAAATATTTTTTTATAAAATAAAATATATTTTTAAATAAAAAACATTTCAAATAAATCAATTTCTAAAAACCCGGACTTTACTTTAAAGCAAATGGTGCTAGCGAATACATTGCTTACACATTTGAATTCATGATTGCGAGCACTTCACTTGGAGCATCGGAAGCACCACGTTAATTTCCAAAGTCACCAAGGAGGAGCCGCCGTGGATAGCAAATAATCAAATATGAATTAATTTGACGACTTTTTTTTTTTTTTGGAGTATTCATCTCATCTTTGCAGGGTCAACAAAGCAACTTTCAAAGTCTTCTTAACAGGACAAGCCCTGTTTATGACACTGATGCATACCAACCGTCACTTTGATTTTTCTTTTCCGCAGAAGACAGGTCGTTTAGGTCTTGCCTTGGATTCAAGTCTAAAATTTAAATTGGACCGGCAACCTTCGTGGAAAGGTCAATTTATAATTGCCCTCCTTCTCTGACGTTGAGCAGCTTGACCGTCGTGGGATTCCCAAGAATACATACAGCCTCGATGACACTGAGCGGTTCGTCCGTGCCCATTTCCTTTTCGAATGCCACACGCTCTAGCGTTTTCTTCAAGTTTATTTTTATATTTTTAAAAATTAATTTTTTATTTTTTAATATTTTTATATTATTTTAATATGCTGATATAAAAATGATTTAAAAATATATTATTTTAATATATATAAAAAAAACATTTTAAAAAGTAATCACTACCACATTTTCTATATCAGCAGATTAAAATCATCGAAAATATATATAAAAAAATAATAATTTAAAATGAAAAACTTATTTTTTTATGAAATTCTAATTGAAGTGTATGCCACTTACATTTAGACTATGAAAATGATTTTTTTTTTTTTATTTTTAATGAAGTTCTATGAATTATTTAAAAGATATAGAGTTTGTTTGGAATTATGTTTAAAATTGTGTTTTTTAAAAAATAATTTTTTTATTAAAAATAATTTTATTATTATTATTTTGTATCAAAAATTATTTTTTTTTATCTTTTAATGTATTTATTAAAAAAAAAAAAACCTCTGCAGTTATCTAAAACAAGCAATTGTCAGTAAGACAATAGCGAGAGATTGCTTATTTTTGTTAAAAAGCTGGTTTTCTATGGTATGATATGTGGTATCAGAAAAGATGATTATTTTTGCTCGGCCATATCATGCTTTAAAAAAAAATATTTGTTTTTAAATATTTTTGAATTGTTTTAATATATCAATATCAAATATAAATTTTTAAAAATAAAAATATTATTTTAATATATTTCTAAATAAAAAATATTTAAAAAATCATCACTAACCTAACAATTACTTAAAAAGGCAAAAAGGAAAAAGAAAGGTCACATTTATAAGTAATGGCTTCTTTTGTGCGCACCTAGAAAGATATAAAGTTGGGGATAGCATGGCATGCTGGAGAAAGCAGCAAAGGTAGATCCAGCTACGCCCGCATTTTGTGACTGCTGCTAGTGTGAACTTGTCAAACATCACATAGACTATTTAAGGTGTGTAAATTAAATTAATATAATCACTAGGATTGATTCAGGACCGCTCATCGTGTACAGTAAATTCTTTTTTACTTTCCAAAGTATTTAATTAAAAATTTATTTTTAACGTAAAAATACAAATATAAACGATTTTAATATAGATAATTATCCTCATCTGATTTCACGATTAACATACATGAACCTTTTTTTTTTTTTTTTGGCTTGCCACGTGAATATCCTATAGCATTAAGCATTTAGAGCTTGTTTGGTAAGTGTAATTGATTATTTTTTAAATAATTTTTTATATTAAAATATATATTAATAATATTTTTTATTTTTAAAAAATTATTTTTGATATTAGTATATAAAAATAATTTAAAACATTAAAAACATATTAATTTAAAATAAATAAAATTTAATTTTTTATAAAAATATTTTTAAAATATAAAAATAAATAAACCCTAAACAAAGGTCAATTCCTCCACAATTAGCGGACCAAATATTACTCCTATCACAAATTGAACAACCACCTCATTACCTAACAAACATGGTACACTAATCTTAAAAAATGTAATTTAAATTAGTCATATTATAAGTTTATTTTTTAAAAATTATTAGTTTTAAATTTTATAATAATTAAAGCCATTAATAATATAATGGTTATAGAATTTATAAAATTAGTTGGGCTGCATATAAATTACTTTAAATATCCACCTTTTAATCTTAAAAAAATATATATATCTGTTTATTTTTATATTTTTAAAATATTTTTAAAAACAATTAATATTTTTATTTTTAATATATTTTCATATCAAAAAACCAACCCAATTCAAACAACAATAAATAGATTCGTGTTAAGATATGGTGTGCAGATTCAAAGTACCTTTACCAGTTCCAACAATATAGCATCACAAGATGATGATGCTGCAGCTGCAAGCCAGAAATTCATAACGAGAATCTAAGCACATGCTGAGCATTTGCCCACAGAAAAAAGAAAAAATCACCACACTTGATTTATTTTTCTTTTGTTTGTCGTTGCTTGAAAAAACCCAAAACAATTCCCGTTGCTTCTGGAAACCATTGGACACATGCATCATATGAAAACAAGATTAAAAAAAAAAAAAAAAAAAAACAAAAGCATCCCCACAATGACCATCCCTTTGCCAAGTGACTTCCAAATCCCAATACCTCTCCACCACCGCAAGACATTTACAATAAGAACATGATTTTCAATAGAGAAACAAATTGATCTAGTCCAAGTCTTCCTTATCTCCGTACTACATTTATCTTACAATAAAAAGATAACAATATTTTCATCGGCATATTCAAACACACACTGACCCTAAGAAAAGGGGAAAAAAAATATGAGGCCCCTCTTACACGTTTGCATTAGGGGTTCTAGAAGTAGGCTCAACTCTCTTCAACTGGAAACCATGCTTGTTAGACTCGTCATCATGGTAAATGTAAGCAAACCCGCCATGCCGGGTCATATCCATACCAGCCATCTCATCCTCAGATGAGATCCTCAAGAGCTTGAGCTTGCGAAGAACAAAGAACAATGGACCCATGGTAGCACTAACCCATCCGATAATCACCACAATCTGTATTAAATGAGCACCCAAGAGCTTTCCACCACCGCCCATGAACAACCCATATGGACGATTCGGTTTGTTCGGGTAAACCTCCCTTACATACTTCTCGGTGGCAAATAAGGCGGTGAAGATGACACCCCAAGTGCCGCATCCACCGTGTAACTGGGCGGCCTCTAACGGGTCATCAAACTTGAGGATCTCAGCCAATTTGTTGCAGCCAATCAACACTAAAGAAGCAACAAACCCGCATATTATAGCAGCCCATGGTTCAACCACGGAGCACCCAGCAGTAATAGCAGCAAACCCACCAAGCAAACCATTACAAACATCAGTAACATTCCAATGACCAGACAGAATTCTTTTACCGAAAAGAGTGGTCAAAGCAGCTGTGCAACCAGCTAGGGTTGTTGTAACAGCAGTTCTGCCAATTGCGCTCCATTGACCATAATAGCCACCAGCAGTGTAAGCACTCAAGATCTTAGTGAATGATCCAGGATTAAACCCATACCAACCAAACCAAAGCAAGAAAGTGCCAAGAACCACGAGGGAGGCACTGTGACCACGCAAAGCAATAGCCTTGCCTGAATGGTCAAAACGTCCGATTCTTGGACCTTCAATTAGAGCGCCCCAAAGACCAGCAATCCCACCCACCATATGGACCACACCAGACCCTGCAAAATCAATAACCCCCGTACCAAACAACAAATCCCCGTCTGTTCTTGTCGGGCTAGCCCACCCATCACCGGACCAGAACCAGTGGGACACAACAGGGTAAACAAACCCAGTCAAGAAAGAAGAGTAAATCAAATAAGCAACAAACTGGGTTCTTTCAGCTATTGAACCACTGGTTATCCCAGCAGCCGCTATAGCAAAAGCCCACTGATAAAGAAAGTAGCTGTAATCAAAAGAAGAAGAAGGGAAATTCTTAAGACCAAAGTTGTGTTTGCCAATGAACCCATTGGAGGGAGTCCCGAAGGCAAACGCAAAACCAAAGAGGTAATAGAAGAGGCCACCGGCAGCAGCGTCAAGAACATTTGTGAGCATGATGTTCATGGTGTTTTTGGCACGTACGGAGCCTGCACAGAGCATGGCGAAGCCAAGTTGCATGGAGAACACGAGGTAGGCAGAGAAGAGGAGATATGTGTTGTCCACGGCATATTGGGTGGCGGAGAAGTTGTCAGCCGCGGTTTTGAATTGGGAGCAGATGAAATCAGCAGCCCCGGTGGAGTTAGCGACGCTGGGGCCCAGTAACCGGGCAAGATCGCCCGCTGAGCAGGTCATGGAAGCCATGATTTTGGAGTGAAGGATGTCAGAGTCTCTGGCGAATAGAGATGGAGAGAGGGGGGCAGAGGGGTAGGAGATGGAGAGTTATATAGCAGAACTCTAAGGTTGTTGTTCAAGATCCTTATATATAGGGGAGAAAATGTGGAAAAACAATTAGATCCGATAAGTCTTTTGAAAGGTCCCGTTTAGAATATACCCTAGCAGTTGTACCGTCTCAACTCTTTATTCGGAACAATACTCATATTATGAGTTGAGGAAGTTGAATCTAATATATATTATTTTAAGATTTTTAAAAAATGTTAAAACAAGAAAGAAATATTAAATATTAAATATCAAACTTAATCTCATCTTAAGTTTTAATTGAGTTGTATGTAAATTTATTAAATCACTTACATTTTACCGAGTTAATTTTCAACCTGGTTGAATAAATAAATAAATTAAACATAAATAAAAGCAAGACTTCTAAATTATAATAAGTTTAATAATACTGGAAAATACTGCTACAGTTTTAAATTGAATTTACTGTGGTAATTTATTCATATTAATTTCATGTTACTGTTTCCACTAATAACTTCTGAATTATTTACCATTTTGATTGACATTATGTGTGTGTTTATATTCTTCATCTAATATACAAAAATCGAGCTTCGATCTCTTATTTACCATTTATTTTTTATCTGATAAAAATAATGATAGGTTTGTGATAATAAATCGCATTATCTTTTATTTTGCAGGTGTCATCTCTCACAGGCACCAAAAAGGAAAAAAAACTATGAATTTCAATGAATAATTAGTGATATTTTATTATTATTTTTTAATATACTATAAAGAAAAGAAATTTGATGATGATAAAATGTAAATAAAAATATTTTATAATTAATTTTTTATGAGTTATAGATTTATTTTTCCTAAGCACCATGAAATTGGCACAATAGACGCTTTTAAGTTGTAATTATTTTAAAAAAAAAAAAAAAACAATTCAATTCTTTCCGTATTGTCCGATAAGTCAGATCTTGGCTGTGATTTTGGGACGAAAATTTGAATATTCGGCCGAGAAAATGAGGCGGGCAATTCCCTGCCCTGAAAAAATTATTTCATAAACTCCTCTTGATTGTCATCCACGAAGCTATAAGATAAAATAATTTTTTCATGAATACATATCAACTTGAATATAAATTATTTGCTTAAAAATTGACAAAAAAAATTAAAAAATTATTTCAAGAATACCTTATTATTGACGTGTTTAGGGAATTCACTCCAATCACAACGGTCCAGTTAAAGAAAAACAGTCTCTAATCTATGCCATTTTTCTTGATTTCACCCCAAATCTTAAAGAGAAAAACTATAATTTCATCATAAACTCATACTTATTAATTTGAAACTTGACTCGATAGTAAAAATATTTATTTTTTTAAGAAAATAAAGTTGTTTTTATTTATTTATTTTAAAAAAAACAAAGCTTGAATCTATTTCCGCCTCGGGTTGATGGTTAAGAAAGACGCCGGAATCTGAAGAATCTCTTACGCATTCAAGAAAAAAATACCACCGGCTAAAATGCTGTGACGTCGATCGATAATCACACTACAAGAGACCCTCTCCGTACATATAAAAAATAAAATAAAATAACTCATAAATTCATAAACAAAAAATAAAGAATAAAAGTTAGGTAAATAATATGCCAAAATGGTTTAATTAATTATGTTTTTAACTATAAAGTGTTTATAGATATTACTAGTTGTTTTTTTAAAATATTTTTCTCTTAAAAAATATATAAAAATAATATTTTATTTATTTTTAAAAAATATTTTTAATATGAGTATATCAAAAAAATTTAAAAATATTAAAATAAAATTAAAATAAAAAGAATTATTTTTAAAATACAAAATTAAACGGGTTATAATTATCATCAAGATCTAAAAAGTCTTCAAGACGCGAATAATTAATTATTGATTTATACCTTGTAATTAACTAACGACACGCTATCAAGTGTGCGCTGATTAGAATCTCTGAGGAATAAAACAGCTGTTATCGCTGTTTGTTTATTGCTTATCATGGACTTGCAATAAAAATAAAATAAAAGGAGAGATTACGGAATCAAATCTTGAGATTTATCTGTATTTGTTTATTTTAAAAAAATTGATTAAAAAAATATATTTTCTAATCATAGAAAATTTTAATTTAATTCTTAAAAAAGTTATTTCTAATTGATTTTAAGAAAAAATACTTTTTTTAAAACAGTAAAAAATTAAAAAATATCTTTTTATTTATTAATTATATAAAATTTAATTTTTTATTCTTTTAATTGTTATATATTTTATTTTCAATCTTTTTTATTTTAATTGTTTCTCTTATAATTTGATTTAACTTGATTTGTTTATACAAATCTTGATTATTTTTTTTATTTATTTTATTTGAAATAATATATAAAATTAATTTTTTAAAATTTTATTATTTTAAATTTTTTATTTGTTAGATCTGGTTTTAAGATTTTTTTTATTGCTATTTGTTTTATTTAAAATAATTTATAAAATTATTTTTTTTTTCAATTTCATCACTTAATTTTTTTATCTATCAAGTTTGGTCCCTATTCTTTTAATAAATTTTAAAAAATATTATTAATTTATTTTTCAGCTTATTTTTCATGATATAGTCTGAAAAATATTTTTTAATTTATTTTTTATATTATTGTCAAATATTAAAAAATAATTTATTTTTCATAAAAAAAATACTTCCTAAAATAAAATTAATTTTAAACCAATAAACGGGAATCCATTTGAAACCGGAGGCCACGGATAGAATTGAAGATAGGTAGAATTAGAACTCCGTAAACAGACCAATAATATTTATAAAACGAATCTCTCGTGTGTATCAGCCGCACAAAACTTTTTTTTCTTCCTACACGAGGTTAATGGTTTGCATGTTTGGATTCACTACGTAAATCAATACCAAATTAGTTTTATGGTCTAGTTGGAGAGAATGTTAAGGTAATGCAATATAAATTATGTTTTATAAAAATTTAATTTATTTTTATATTTTAGATTGTTTTGCTATGTTGATTTTAAATATAATATTTTAAAAATAAAAAAATATTATTTTGAGTATATTTTAGCATGAAAAATAATTTAAAAAAACAACCGCAGTTATATTTTAAAAAATATCTTAAATTATCTATGTAAAAAATGAAGAGTCGACAAGAATCTTGTTTCTTGTAGCCTAGCTTGAAGTCCCCAATAATAGCTAAAGAGGTGATAAAACTTTTTTTTTTCTCAAACATAAAAACAATCTTCTTAGATTAAAAAATAATTCAAAGTAAAACAATCGTAATCTACTCTAAAATAAAACAAATCATGGCTAGCACCTGCCAATGAAAAGGAAAATGGGATTAATTATTTGGTTTTCCCTTTATTTTTATATTTATTGACACTTTCAACTATCCTCATCAACACAAAACAACGTCACACTGCCAAGAAAAATAAACAAGAAAGCTGCAAAGTCAACGGATGGGAATTATATAATACTCTTTTAAGCATTCTTGACAAGGTTACACTGTTCCGTACGAAATGTAAACATAACCAAAGTCAATGATTGTGTGTGGTATCAAGAATTTCAATGGGCACCTGCACCGTTTTCATACTAGTTTGCAGCGCAACTTGCTCAAAATACAAGCTGAAATCCTGCGTACGGCCTTTTATATTCATATATCAGAGTCAACCGTATGACATTTGCGCTGCTGAAGACTTTAGAAACACAGAGGTATGGTCTCAAAAAACAAGGGATTTGAAGCTTTTATATGAGATAATTAAAACAGTCCACGGCCCCCTCGCCTGATCGCTGTAGACAGGAAGATACAGTGGGCGCCATGATGACAGATCAAATCCATTAAAAAACAATGAATCCATCGTCTGCGCCATCCATGGAAGTAGATGCATTAATGGGGTGATGATTCTTGCAAGCAAGCATCCTAAACAGCGTTGCGTTCACAAAACAGTCAACGTTAAAAGTCCACTCACAATTGTAAGCATTCACCGGTGAGAATCTGAATGGAGGCTGCATTTGGAATCTCGACCAGTGACCGGATTTAGATGTCTTGCTGACAGCTTAATTTTGAAATCGATCAGTCTAAGACATGTGATTCAAAAACCTGTGGCCCAGAATTAACCATGAAGATACATATGGATTATTACATTTCTGAGTTTTTTTTTTTTTTGGATTCTAGCATATTAAAAATAATAATAAAGTAACACTGATAGCCATGCTGGAGCTCACTTATTTTTAGACCATTCATGTGATGATGTAGCCCACCAAGGATAATGTTGGTTATCTTTATCAGTTTTATTATGCCTTCAAAATCTTTTTTTTCTTCTTTTTTTATTGAATCTTATATCCAGATCCCAAAAATACTACATTTCTTGCCATAAGCCTAGCACGCAACTAGAGTTGAAAAGTAACTCTTACAATCGAAGTTGTCAAGAACTCCATAGGGCGGAGCCGTATTCTGTTGACAATTGGAATTTGTTGACAGCTAGAAATTCAGAGTTTCAGATTCTAAGTCTGAATTTCACATTCATGTTCTGTATTCAGATATTGATACCTGCATACAGCTAAAAACACCATGTTCAACATGTAGTTCTACAACTAAATAGCATTGCATTTGCTGTATCATCTTTTTTTGTTTTGTGGGTCAATCATATGAAATTTATGAAGAGCCTCAGCCACAAATTGAAATAGAGGGGGGGACAAAATCTTCAAAGAAGAACTCTATTCGTCAACTTCTTTCAACCTTTTTTTCTGCTGCCTTCGCTGATCACGTAAACCTGGATGAGAAAGTAAATAACCTCAGGGCATGATAGACAGGTGGAATTAAAAAACATCAAAACAGAAAGAGATATGGAGAACTGAGAATACGTTTCTTCTCTCCCTTTCTTTTTCTCCTCAAATTCTCCAAGTCTCTACGTTTTTCTGCCGTCTCTTTCACGTCCATGCGCACCTGAGAGCAGGATAAAGACATTATAGAAACCAGAAACCAAAGGACACGATGAGAGAGAGCAGGTCACAAATATGTACAATTAGTATCTCCATATTTTTTCTAATTTAAGTGCACATTCAGGATGAGAACCAAAAACCTTCAGAAAAGCTTTTAGTACATCTTCAAAGCTGCCAATGAGACGAGCCTTTCAAGAAATTGCATACATCAGCAACTAGTCACGAACTGGATCTTCTTTTTACAGAATTAGCTATAAGCATTACAAGTTTTGCTCCACATCCAATTTCTGGAGGAACAGCAGGGACCTATTCAGGGAGGACTCTCTCTAAATTAACAAAAGGGCTTGCTTTTCAGCTTTGATCCTCTCAGAAGCGTGCCCAAGATGGGTCAAATTCTGAAGGGAGTGGACAGGTGGCACTAAGTTTGGGTTCTTTCTCATTGTTTAGGGAGGCTCAAACAGGTCAAGTTATGCTATAAAGAGCATATAGATGCAGTGCTTAGAAGACCAGATATTTTTAAATCATGGGGCACTGAAATGTTAACTGTGTAGAAAAGGGAGTCAAACTAAGGAAACCCCAGGATATCATTCTTTGCAACCTGCTCTATTGTGCTCAAGCCACATAATTTCACTAATATTGCTAGAAAAAATATTCACTATCTACCAAAGAACATGACTGCATGTTCATTTATTATCCATAAGTTTGATCCTTCATGCAACCAAATATTATATACATGACAGCATTTTATAGCAAGCTTAACTAAATTGGTTCTTCAAATGATACATGTAACAAGATTTTGAATTTACAGTATTTTTAAACAAAAGAAAACGCTCATATTGGAGTCCAAGTGTACCATATTTTGAATTTAGAGGCCCACAGAAATGTTTAATGAAGTAATCACGAAAAGTGGGGAAGAACGTGAGAGTGGAATCGTAGCTGAAACATACTACCTCCTGACCAGAACTTCGGAGTGCCTGGAGTGGCTCCACACAATCTTGACCAATAACCACCAATTTCCTTCTTTTGTTATCTCCCAAATTCACACCTTGGTCTAACTTTTGCCTTGTTAATTCTTCAAACTGATGTTGCAGGAGAGGTGAAATCCCAGCCTGCAGGAATAGTTGCAGTCAGTAGTTAAGATCCTTACACCTGAAAATTCATTTTATTTACTGCAGGATAAATGACATATCACATGGAGTAATCTATTCTAACATCATCTGAAATCAAGCATCAAACAAATGCTAGCCAAACTAGATTCCCATTAATGCCCCTGCTGTCCCCAATACAAGAGTTGGGCGTCACATACAAAGCACCCATGCACTATCAATGGTCAACATCAGAATCATTACAGCCTGCAGCTGACCAAACCAATCATTCAGGTTTCAAAATCCTTCAACTAACCTAGATTCTAACACTACACAGAATTTAGGATAAGCTCCAAACTCGAAGTAAAATATTGCAATAAAGCTCTGATAGAGTGTGTTCCAACAACTATTAGGCAGACTTCTTCCTTAAACAACATATATTGATATATAAAAACAAACATCTCAGTATATGACATGAAAATCAAAATTGCACATCTACAAACAGGTAAAGGTATACCCATATATTACTATTTCTAAGAACTCAGACAAAATCTCCAAGGAAAAAAAAAAAAATAAAGAACCCAGACATGTTTGTCCAAGAAAAAAAGAACCCGGACATGTTTAAGAGTACTACAGTTTGTGTTTGATCAACAGATTGACACAATCAATGGTGACCAAGAAAAGTTAATGACCAGTGGATTATTACCCCTGCCAAATAGCGATGTGAAAACGATTTTGGTTGCAAAGGACGTGAAAGCAGAGTGTTAAGCTCCTGCAAATTAAATCCAGAAGAAATTACAATAGTTGCCTCTTCAAGGAAAAAGAAATGGCCAAACTCTCAAATTTCACAGAACCAAAATTAGAATAAGAAATTTATCGTAGTAAACAAAACCTGCTGTAAATTTTTCAGCTGCATTGAGGTGACTCTCTTTTGCTTATGATTGTTCACTATTTCCTCCTCACTGTCATCATTATCCACCATTAACTCAATTGATTCTGCATTTCGTTCAAACCAGGTTTTCTTTGCCTTCTCCTAGAGAAGCACATGTACCAGTTACAGAATGAAGCAGAAGTAGTATTTCAGGAAACTGATATTTTAAGTTTCTAAACTATGTAGACAGAAATAAGGATCCAAATCACATGAACCAAGCAAAAGATTCATCTACCTGGGAGTCCTTTCTTGTAATCTTGTCTATTTGACGTGCAAGAGACAGCCGTCTCATCACCTCTTGCATGTATGACTCTTCTAAAGGAAATCTCTGAAAACTTTCCTGAAAAAGAGAGGAGACAACCCAACAATTTACTGAGGCAATCCTTGAATCTCAACTCTTAGTTCAAAAAGAATAAAAACAGAGGAGGCAATCCTTTATGGAATCCTACAATTTAGGGCTTCATGTAAAAAAGCAAGAGTGCTAAGCACTGCTGATGATATAATTATGAAAAATGGCAAAATCTAATGCTTAAATTTCCAAAAATGCTCAATCAAGTCTAACCTCTCTTTAAAGAATAATATACTTTTCAAGAATAATGTACTCAAATTAGTAAAGTTTGAAACTTTGCAAGAGCTGCTACCTTTGAAAATGATTTGCACAAAGAGGCAAATTTTGAAGTATCATTTGATGAGATAAGGGCAATGCTGCATCCATCAGTACAAGCTCTTGCAGTTCTTCCACTTCGGTGAACATAAACCTAACACAAAAGGATATAATATAAGTTTAACAGAACGCAAGCAAAAACTTTAAAAAATGTGATGCATCCCAATTTTTACTTCTGCTGAATGTGGAAGCTGATAGTGAACAACAGTTCGGACACCAGGGATGTCGAGGCCTCTTGCAGCAACATCTGTAGCAACAAGGATAGCATGTTCATTTGAACGAAAACGATCTATTGCCTGCATTAGACACAAAGGAGAAGTTGGTTGGTGTGAAGAAACACAAGTCACTGCATCTTCTGACAAACAAAATCACAAATTTAATTGGCAGAAGATAGTTATTATGTTGAAAAACATAGAACTTAGTAACCCTGCCATTTGCTTCTCCCAGAGACAAAGAAAGATAAAAGAACTCCTAGATCACAACTTAAAACAAGTAACTCAAAAGAAAAAGAAAGAAACGTAAGAAAAGATGGTGGGCACTTAATTTACTAGGCAGGGTTTGCAATTGCCTTTTTCTATTCTGAGACATTGTTTATACAACTCTTATAAACTCTTGTAATATTAACGCTCTGGCCCACTTAACATGTACAGTGGATTCAAAAACATTTTCATATAGCTCTGCTTTCTCTTGTTCCCAAAGACATGGACCAAAAGTTGTAATGCACTCACCCTGGAACTAAACGGCAACCTATGATTTTGTCTGATAAACTGATTATCTCCAGAATCTGACTGCTCACTTAACATAACCAGCTCAAAACCAATACAAGGCCTATTAAATGGGTTGAGTGTTCAGAAACTCAGTGCTCATCATGAAGTTATGTGAAGTTAATGAGCTTGTATCACCCACGTAGAAGCACATGAAACACTTGAATAGCTGCACCAAAACTGATGATATGCATTTCTAACTAAAACCATATGCAATGCCTCTGATTAATATGTTGTCTTGCCCCTTTCAAGGCACATCATTAACCGGTGGCTCTAATATGTGTTCAAAACAAGTCTGCAACTGTTTACGGATAATTTGAATAACTAGATTACAGTATCAACAACATGGGGCATTAAATCCTATTCATTTATTATACTATTTATTTTAGAATTGTACTCAAGCATTAACTTTAAACACAGCACCACATGCAAAATTCAAATATCACATTATAAATGAGCATGGTTCGAACTACTTAATAAAAAAGAAAGGAAAAATACAAATCACAAACCTTCAAACGAGCTCGCTGCTGCATCTGAGCATGAAGTGTCCAAACATTGATGCCTAGGATGCGCAAAAGGGCAGAAGTGTGGCGCAAAGCTGCAATTGATGTACAGAAAACAATTGTGCGACCTTGTCCATGAACACTCAATATATAATACAGGTAAGCATCTTTATCTTCTTCCTTACATCTGCAGTCATTTTAGTAAAAATTGAGAAAGGCAAGTGATGCAATATGATAACATAAAATTTTGCTAAAAAAAAAAACACAAAGATTGCATATAAAGTGCAAATGTAAAGGCAAAGAGTGTAATAGATCCTTTCATTAATAACTCCTGAAATTAAGAATTAAACAAGTTAATCAAGTTGAAGATATACCAATCAGAGTGAGCAAGATGAGATCAAAGCAATCTTGTAAAAATATATGTCCTGTGTGCACAAAAAAGAAAGAAAAAAGAATGCAAACAAATAAAAAGGTGCAGCGCAACCACTGAACTACAGCCCATGTAAATTCTGAGGACACGCCAGATGACCTTGGAATAATATTCTGGCTGCGCAAACCAGTCTACAGACATGAATTTGCAGAGGCACGCGTGTGTGCATGTTGGAATGTTAAACCTTATAGCCATCAACATAGCCAGCCCTATTGTAAAATATAGTGGTATGCCAAATTTAGAAATCCAGCACAAGCTTCAAAACATCCCACCATGTAGCTTGTAAACTACTTAGATTCTTGCCTTTAGCAGTTATAAAGATTCTAATGGGAGATGCAGTGTAAGACACATACTCTATAAAAGATTCCTCGAGCTTATTTGCAAGGATTGATGCATTTGTCAGGTCAATGATGGCAGCATTTGCTCTCATTCCAGCTCGTTCAGAGAGCATTTCTATGGAATTCAGCCCATCAGCCATTGATTGCTTTGATTTTAATGAGCCACGCTTTAGCTTCTTGCGAAAATCAGCAGATAATGCTATAGTTGCAGAAAAAACAAACGTTTGTCTTTTCTTTATTTGCATGTTTGAAAGTGTTTGGCAATTTTCTGAACTTTGAGATTGTCCTCCAATTGAACCACTGGCCATGGGCAGCATGTCAATAATAGACTGTAACTCACGAAAATGTCCATTTTCAATCATTCGATCTGCCTCATCCAGCACAAAGAAAGATAATGAATGCAACTGCAGAAGAAAACAAACAGAGACAATATGGCATATGAATAAGGTGCTTAAATGTGTTTTATCTAGAAACCAAATGTGTAAAGATCCAAAAACTAGATCAATAAAAAAAAAGTTAATCCGATTGTAGCAGAACAAAGACATACTCTCCCTGAATACATCCAATGTATATATCACATGCAATCACTAACCTCAACAAGATGTTTTTCCCCTCCTGACATAAGTTCCCATAACCTCCCAGGAGTCCCAACAATAATCTCAGGCCTTGCTTTCAAAAGTCTTTCCTGCTTCTCTGTTGACATCCCACCAACAATCGAAACCACCCTAATATTGATACCATGAGCTGCTTCCTTAAAATGGTCAGTCACCTGGAATGGATAAAAAGAAGACCCACATGGAAACTTCAAATCTGACAAAGCTAAATTTGCGGAACCTAAGAGCATGTTGGAGAATTCAGGATCAGCACTTAGAATTTCATTCAAAATTATGAATACCTGAATGGCAAGCTCCCTTGTTGGAGTGATGATGAGAGCACGCAAAAGACCTTTTGGTGCAAACCTTTCAGCTTCCTCTCCCACATTGTCACCCATGTTTGAAGCCTTATCTTGTTCCTCGAGGAGACGTTGCAAAATGGGCAAACCAAAAGCAAGAGTTTTGCCTGAGCCAGTTTCTGCAGCTCCAACAACATCCTATAACATGAAGGCACAATGATGAGAACAAGACCAAACAGCATTATCCACAATTAAGCCTTAAACAATAACCTTAACCAACCTTCCCTTGATGAGCTGCGGCAGGAATACAAGCTTTCTGTATTGGTGTTGGTTCCTTGAACCCAAGCCTATATATCGATTTCATGAGCAGAGGATGAAGTCTCAACTCATTCCATCCATAAAATTCAGTCTCGTCAACTGATTCTCCTTCTACATCATCCTTGTTATTGCTAACTACAGTCGCACAATTGTGGAGCAATGAACAATCTTCATATTGGTAAATTACCATCAATTAACTAAAGTTTTTAGTATTAAAATGCACCAAAACAACAATAACAGACAAAATATCAATCAAGAGCACATGGAGATCATAGAAAAAGTTTACAAGTGATCGTGAATTTACAAATGACCAAAGCGCAAATGTTACGAGATCAAAATGCATCTGAGTAATTCAGAGACCAACCACAAATTCAAAACCTGCCCTGATTTATAGACATCAAAATCAAGGAACCTCAAAGCTGACCAAATGTCAATAACACAAATAAACTCAACAGTTAACCGAACTCCAACAAGTAAAAAGTGTTAATACATACCCCAAACTTAAAAGATTGTACATTAAGCCACAAGCCGGGATCCAGAATTTATATGATAAGCACTAACCAGAAGTAGTTTCATCAACCTTTGATGATTCCTTCGCTTTCTTTTTCTTCTTTCTTTTCTTCCTCTTTTTCTTAACCTCCACGTTTATCCCCTCCTCCTCCTCCACCTCCTCTTCAACCCATCAGCACCAGCATCAGCATCAACATCAGCATCACTATCCTTCTGTTTCTTGGATTTATTTTTTCTTTCTTTCTTCACCTTCTTATCAAGACCAGGAATTTCTAAACCATAATCACCCTCGTCAATCTCTTCAAGTGATAGAAACCCTGCATTCACCCCCCCCCCAAGAAAAAAAAAAACAATCATATAAAGAATCAGGTTCAGGTCCAAGCTTAAACCCTATAAACCCCCACTGCAAAGTATAGTTAAGAAGAAGGAAATACAAGATGGAATGGGTGGGTGAATTCAACCTCCTTCGAGATCGTGAGAACCAGCAATAACAGAGAAAGGATCGTCTTGAGAGATGGAAGAGTTCCATGGGAGTGAGTCCAGTCGGTCGATTTCAGGGTCAATATTGGTTCGCTTTCTTTTTCCCTTTTTGTTGTTGGACTGTTTAGAAGATACTCGTGGTTCTGCTTCTGTAACGGCGGCCATTCCAGAGTTGCAAGCTTCAAACACTCTGGTATTTTTGCCTAAATGCACTGACTGCTGTAGCTTAGGCAAGCAAGGGCTTACATAAATATCACGAAGCGCATTTATTTAAGCACGAATTGGAAACGAATACCTGTAGGGGCTGATGGTGTAATTGTTCTTATATTTATGGCTATTCTTTTATTGTTTTTGTAGGGAAACACGAAATTCGTGCTTTTTAAAGGGGCCTTCTTCTTTTTTTCTCCGTTTAATTTTTGTTTATTTTATTTTATTTTTACATTTTAAAAATATTTTAAAAAAAATTATTTTATTTATTTTTTATTTATTTTAAATTAAATTTTTTTAATATTTTATCTTTATACACTAATATTAAAAATAATTTTTAAAAAATAAAAAAATATTATTTTAATATATTTTAAAGTAAAAAACACTTTAAAAATTAACTGCAAACCATACTCCGAACAATCTTAAAATTTTTATTTTTGACCCAGCTCACCGCCGTGTTATAAAAAATTAAAAATTATTTTTATTTAAAATTAAATTTTTATATATTTTAAAATTATTTTGATAGGTTAATATTAAAAATAAATTTAAAAAAATATATTTTTTTCAATTAACAACACTTTAAAAAATTATTGTTGTTATAATATAAAATATTACCTTAATCGCGAGAGTTTTAACGGGCTTTCGATATGTAGTTGGTCCTTTTACTAGTAAAAAATGTTTCATTGAATCCCTCTACTAATATAAAATAGCATTGCGTCTCTCCATGCAACAAAGTTTTTATTTAACATCAATGCCTCAAAATGTTTACGGCATGCAAACTTAAAGATTGATGAATTATATCGTGACACGTAAGCCTTGACCCATTTTCTTCCGAAAATATCAAATAAGTTTTTTAAAAAATAGAGAGACAAGAACAAATTTTGATATAAATACTCCCAAAAAAAATATATATGTATGCTCTCAAAATCATGTCAATTTTGCTTCTTCTTTTTGTTTTTCTTGGACAGAAATAGTATTTATTTATGTAAATATAAAAGTGATTATTTTTTAAAGTATTTTTCACTTGAAAATATATAAAAATGATATTTTTAATTTTTTTAAATTTATTTTTGACATCAGCCTATTCAAAACGATCTATAAATATAAAAAAATAATTTAAAAAAATAAAAAAAATATTTTTTTTAAAAGCATTTTTGAAAAATATTTTTTTTTTATTTTTAATTTTTTTTTATTTTAAATTTTTTTTTGTGTTTCTAAATTATTTTGATATACTGGTATTAAAAATAATTTTTTAAAAAAAATAAAAATATATTATTTTAATATATTTATGAATGAAAAATAATTTTTTAAAAAATCACTGTTACACTCCCAAACTTGAATTAAAAAGACTCAGTGAAACATCATTTACTAGTGAAGGGACTGCTAATTGTATCAAAAGCCTCGCAATGAACCCAGCAAAGAGTTACTTTTCTCACAATAAAATTCAAAACAATTTTGCTTTTAAGATTTCTTTGTTTTCAATGTGTTTCTGGTTAAAAAAATATCAGACATCCATGAAAAAATTAAACAAAAATTCCCATGAAAAAAAATAAGATAGATTAAATAGAAAAAAGAAAAAACATAAAACATAAAAAACAAAAATAAGAGTGCACCCGTGAAAAAAGAAAGTTTTTGAATGTAACTAACCGTTTATTTAACATAAAACATATCTCTTACTTTCCCATCCTTGGCTTGTTTGAGTATTCAATCAATGGAAAATATCGAGATCTTGAGAAGTTGAATTATTGTACGAGACTTTCTTCTTTTACTTACAAGAATTAAGACGTGTTTGGCATGATTTTTGTTTTTATTTTCAGGTTTTTTATAAATATTTTGGGCTTGAAAAAAAATACAATATTAGTAATTTTTTAGTGTTTTTTATGGTTTTGATACGTTAATGTTAAAAAAAAATTAAAAAATGAAATATAATTAAAAAATTATTCTAAAAAACATCATGCACCACTCATTCTAAATAATTTTCATAAGTATAGATGTTGTAAACTAGTAACAGTAAGATAAAACCTTACTTCAAGTGTGAACATAAAAAATCTTCAAATTTCATAAACAAATATATAAAAAAATCAATATTTTAATTTTGAATTTATGGCATTTTATCAAGATAAACTTTTCCTTTAAAAAATTTTAAATTTTAATTTTCAATTCTACGATTATTCTATTTAAATTTGAAAATCTATTGAAAAAAGTTTTTTTTATATTTTTAATTTTCAAATCCCGGGGCATTATATAATATACTAAAAGAAATTAAGTTTTTAGTTACTATGCATTTTTGTAATACATTGTGCATTGAAGCAGTATATTTTTTTATATAATTTTTATTTTAATTCTTAACGAACTGAAGACTACAAAACAGAAATGAAAATCTCAGATAACATTAAAAAAAAAAAAAAAAAAAAAAAGAGGTTAAAACTTGCATTCACATATTCATTTTAATCCCATTTTGGTGGCAAGGGAGAGGGTACAGGTGATGAATCTGTGGCGCGTGATGGCACGCACTTCCATTAAAATTAACAAGTTAAAATAAATTCATGAAAACTAGTGCGAAGGTGGAGACCTTATATTCATCGTTTCATTCCTTGTATTCCAACATTCATCACCAATTCCATCTCTTCATTTTTTTTATGTGATTTCTATATTTTTGTTTGAATTTATGTACGCCTTCCACCCAATAAATTTCTAGTGTGTTCATTCGATTTTTTTTTTTAAAAAAAAAAATTATCTTGTAAAATAAAATTGAAGCTAATTTAGATAAAAAAAAAAAACTAGTTAGAGAGCTTGCACTATGTCGTGGTCAATCTTTTTTGAATGAAAATAATAAAAAAAAGATAAATATTTTCATTGCTTTACATAATGATTGTTAATTTATTTAATTAAATGGGTGCATAAGTTTTTTGATTTACATCTAAGAGCTTTTTTTAATGTTAAATAATTTGTATATTTTTTTTTTATCATGTTTTGGTATTTAAGATTTGATGCTTATTCTTATAATATTTTATTTGTTTTCCTTGAATTTTTCATAAAAAGTTTTGTTATTTTTAGTTTCACCCTTCAATCAAAGTTTAAGGTACGTTGTTTTTTTTTTTTTTTATGTTCTCGTTCTTTTGATTTTTATTATTTTATTAATGTTTTTATTATTTTTAATTTAATTCTTAAATTTAAAATTTATTGTAGCTTTTTGATTTTTTTTATTGCAATTTTAACACTCATTATTTTTATTGTATTTTTTTTATTTTGGATTTTTTGTGTTGTTTTTTTTTTTTGTGATTTTAACCATCGTGAGTTTTTCATATATAGTGCTCCCGGTCTTATAACACATGGATTATGATTTAAAAACTTAACAATAATTGACTCTTTTGTCTTATTTTTTTATATTTTTCTTTTTATGCAATTATTTTATTCTCATATAATTTTTATTTTATTAACAAATAAGATTTTTGAGACATTTTGAGAATATTGTGAAGATATATTTTTTATAATATTGACAAGCATTTATCTTTTGTATTGAATTTTTGTTTTTTTCAATTTAGTTGTTGTCAATATCTTATTTTTTAATGATATTATTAAATTAATTGTGTTTATTAAAGTTATTCAAGTCATCAACCTGAATATTATATTTTTTATTTTTTAAAAATATATTTACCTCTCTTTGATATTTTGTATGCAAAAAAAAAAAAAAAGTTTACATACCTAATATCATGGTCCCTGACTAGTTTTTTTTTTTTTTTTTTTAAATTAGCTCCACCTTTATTTTACAAGATAAAATTTAGAAAAAGTTGAAAGAAAATTCGACAGAAGAGGCCACGAAAAGAAATTTATCGAGTAGAAGGCACACATAAATTCAAACAAAAATATAGAAATCACATAAGAAAAAATAAAGAGATGAAATTGGGGATGAATGTTGGAAGTATAGAAGGAATTAAACGATGAATACAAGGTCTCCACCTTCGTGCAAGCTTTCATGATTTGCTTTTCACATGTTCATTTTAATGGAAGTACGTGGCCGTCACGCACCACAGATTCATCACCTGTACCCTCTCCCTTGCCACCAAAATATCTCCCACCAAAATACCGTACAATGCCCTCCCTTCTCTTCAAATGCATCCCCTTCATACACCCAAAACCTCACCCCTTCCCCCTTTCTCTCCTCACCGCCATGTCCACCAAAACCAAAACTCGCTTAAGAGGTGTCGTTTTCGACATGGACGGAACCTTAACCGTCCCCGTCATTGATTTCTCTTCCATGTACAAGGCCGTGCTAGGAGAAACCGAGTATCGCAGAATCAGACAAGAAAATCCATCTGGCATCGACATTTTGCATCTCATTGAGAGTTGGAGCCCTGATGAGCAGCGAAAGGCTAATGAGATCATCCTTGATTTCGAGCGACTAGGTCGCGAGCGATTGCAAATCATGCCCGGTGAGTCATTGGATTGCAGCGATGCGGCGTCGTATATTCGTTTCTTACTTGAATTCACCTGCTGATTTTTTTTTTTTGGAAATTACTGAGCTGCAGGTGCAGCTGAGCTTTGTGGCTTTCTTGATTCCAAGAAAATTAGGTACTAAAAGTTTCAATATACAATTACTGGTGTTTCATTTGCGCTGAGGAATTTAGTTTATATGTGATTGAATAACCTAATTGTTTTATAACCATTCAAATGCGTGAGTTAGTTCCATATTATTTAGCATGGCTATATGTAAGAGCTACATTGGGGTAGCTTGAGTTACTATAAAATGAATCTATATCTCCCATTTTCCTACTCACAACAAGGTGGATTATTCGTTTATTGTTTTTTTTTTTAAATGGTGGGTTGGGGTTTAAAATTGAGTTTGATTAATCTTATGTTACAAGTGCATCTGTGCATGTTAGATTTGCTACAGAATGTGTGCTTGCTTGGTCTATTCGTGAAGTGATGATCTGGAGTGACGGGTTGAAAAGTTGAGAAAAACAATTTAATTTACTGCCAAGCGTGCAAGTGAAATAATGGTAAAGCAGAATTTCATATGATTTTGCATGTCAGGTGAAATTCAGAATGTAATTGATGCGTGACTTTTGCTTGCAACTATGCCATAGACAATGCAGCTCTTGTAATCTCACTGTGTTTTCCTAAAGAAATTATGTGGCACCTGTATGGTCATGACTCATGATAACAAAGCTGTTACTTGTTTTCAGAAGGGGATTGATTACGCGAAATGTCAAGGAAGCAGTAGATCTCTATCATCAACGCTTTGAGGTAAGTTAAAACACATTTAGTATAGTGCATCAAGGTTCTTGAGTGTATGTAACATGAAGATTATTTCTGCCATAGCTCCACAATCTTCTTCGAATGCTCGGATCTATCACATTTTAGCGTGCAATGCATGAAATGGGCGTTTAAAGAGTGAATTGCTATAGCAGAATTTGTCAGGTTAAACATCTATACTGGTGAGGTTGTTCAATCTGCGTGGGTCTACAAACAAAATGCATTGTCTAGTCCATACAAAGTCCATCAGGACTGTAGATCAGGGAATGGGAGCTTCACGGCATAAACCTTTCCCATGTCAAATTTGACTGTTTCTTCAGAACCACTTTTTTGCTCTCCCTCCCTCCTTCCACAAAAGTCCCTCAGGATTGTTTATGTGCTTCCTGAATCCTTAGTTTCCGTATAGATCATACTTATTTTTTTATCAATCCATATATATCATTCTTGGATTCTTCTCTCACTTGAGCCTGGACACTTCGCATGCTTGCTCAAAGGTTTGCCTCTTATTGTCACGAATAACTGATACTTCCCATGGCTCAATTCTTACCGTTTTTGCTTCAAAGAGCAAAAGGTTTGTAATTTTGCTTACGGCCATGCAGGAAAAGAAAGCTTCTGCTGAAAAGAACCCTTTTTTCTTCAGTCCTTCCTCCCACTTTTAGTGTATAGCTACCAAAAAGTTCTGTTATATTTTTCAGAAAAAAATTATAAAAGGACCTTTTTTCTAATTTTAAGCCAACAGCAAAACCAATACACCTCTTCAGATGTGATCCAGTTTTACATGTGCTCGTGTCCACATTGTCTGCCCTTTGCACGGGGACCCTTTTTAATTGTTCTACCAGAAATGTTATGTTTTAATCTTCCAACGTATGTGTTTTTGCTGCAGATTGTGTTTTCTCCAGCATTAAGCAGGGAGTTTCGTCCTTATAAGCCAGATCCTGCTCCTCTGCTGCATATCTGTTCAACTTGGGATGTCCAGCCCAATGAGGTCATGATGGTTGGTGACAGCCTCAAAGATGATGTGAGTGGTATTCTTCTTAAGTTCTTTTTTGATACATTGTGCTGTCTTTGATGCTTATATCAAAAGGATGGAAGTTTGCTTCTACGACTGAAGGGTTGATGTGATACAATTATTCTTAGTTTTGTCGGTGAATTGTGTGACCAATGCTTAAGCAATGGGTGGTTGATTTTATGGCTTGTACAGGTGGCCTGTGGAAAGCGAGCTGGAGCCTTCACATGCTTGCTTGATGAAAAAGGGAGGTACTGTTCTGCTGATTTTACCGAGTTGGATCTAGAACCAGACTTCAAGGTCGCTTCCCTAGCCGAAGTTCATTCACTATTGGAGACAAAATTTGATTTGGTGCCTTGATTTTCAATCTCCTGATGAAGACTTTCTACACTTCATTGGAGAAATATTTTGTATTATTGTCATATGAGCTAGGACTTGAGGAGGGAACGAAGTTAAAAATCCCCTCCATGACGTTAAATTGTCAAGAATCAAAGACATGTCACTAGCCTGTTTGAGATTGTAATTGCGATTTTAAATTATCAAAAATTATTTCAAAAGCGTTTTTATCATTAATTATTTTATTTAATTTTTTTTAAAAAAAAAAACAAAATATTAGATATTTAATTGTTTTAATGTGTTTTTTTATGTATAAAAATTCAAAGTATAATTTGAAAAACCTATGAAAATAAAATTAAAATATTCAATAATATAAGTAAGATATGCATTTGATTATGTTTATTGAATTTATTTATCTAAATAAATAAAATATAAATTTATATTTTAAAAATCTATAATTTAAAAGATAAATATAAATGAAATTGGTTGATTAAATTTATGTTATAAAATAATTTAAAAATAAATTTTTTTTATTTTTATAAAATCTTTATTTGTATAAAATAAAAAATATGAAAGAGGCATTGATGTGTCTTCATTTCTAGTTCTTTTCCTTTCTTTTCTTTTGTAGTGAGAACATGAAGAAAATTAACCTATTGTGTGTTGAAATTATGCCTTAATTATGACCTGTGAAAATAAGGAAGATGACGAAGGCTAGAAAGAGAATGTAACAAGAGCGGTGAAGGTATAACTGATATCGTCCTTTTACTTTGCCAAGAAGACAACTGGATAAATGTCAAAGATATAATAAACAATAATTTAAGCTATGTTATTTAACCATGACAACACATAGCATTGAGTTTGGAATGAGCTCTTCTGCTTTCTAGGATCAATGTTTATGCTCACATTCTTGATATAGGGAGAATACAGCGTGAAGATAGAGGTCATGCAGAAAGAGATTTACAGTGTGAGGATTCTTGGTAAGATTCCCGGGCTCCTTCTACTCGGTGCTTCAGGGACTGGTGACTTCAATGGATGAACTGTTGATGGAAGGGATGGCTTTTGGGACAAATTGAACTGAGTATGGTTGCTTGAAGATTAAAAGATAGGTGCTTGATGTACAGAAAAAAAAGGTTAACTCCCACAAAAAAAAAAAAAAAAAAAACTCAAACCATTGATTGCTAATTTAAAAAATTAGAATACTTATCCGAAAAGAGTTTAAATATCATTAACTCAATTATAAAAATCATGAAAGTTTAAATAGTTATTATTATCTTCAAAAATCACTAAGACTTGGATTCCACACTCATATATACCTTCACCGTTTATAGTTGCCAATCCCGGCTCACCGGTGACTCTTTTACAGTGAAATCCATCAACAAAAGGCTAGACTTGTGGTAATCGATTTTTCCAAAACAAAGATATTTTCGAGCTAGTAATTAATCAACCACACGGGTATTCTAAAATAAAGTGAGGCCATGTGCCTTTTTTCTCAACTAATGAAAGCTATCTATATCACTGCCATAAAAACGGGGCAATTACCGGGACATTAAGCCCAAACACATCTTAACAGACAGCAGATTCAGGGTGAAGGTTGCGGATTTTGGATTCGCTAAGGTTGTTAGGAAGAGAAAGACTGTGAATATTGGGGTGTGGGGTCACCGTGATATAGAGCGCCTGAGGTTTTGTTGGGGAATGAATATGATGAGAGAGTGAATGCGTGGAGTGCTGGGGTGGTGATGTATATTATGTTGGCGAGGTCTCCTCCGTTTAACGGGAAAACGATTGAAAGAGATTTCAAACGCAATTTTGAGAAAGAATTTGAGGATTCCTGATGAAGTTTCTTAATCGGTTTCAACATTAGTTACAGATCTTTTGAAGAGGATGTTTTGTAGGTGTCCTGCCAGGAGGTTGTCTGATGAAGGAGTACAAAGTGATCTGCTCTTGTTTCTAATACTTGGAGTTAATTACAGGACATCCATGGTTTTTATTGCTCTGGTAAGATGTATTTGACGAGGGTGAAATTGTAGCAGAGGTTGATGATTCGTGGCTCTTGCATGAGGACTAATCGTTATACTTCACAACATGTCTGGTTCTGGGATAGAGGAGATTCTTCAAGGCCAGAGATTTTTGTAGAGCACCACTGCATATTGCTCTGAATATCGTGGTGACTGCAGCTGCTTGCTTGCTTGCTCGACAAGGATGATGAAGCTGTTTGGTTAACATGTTGGTAATTATGGTGAAACTGATGTTGCTTTTGCATTTTAAACTGTATTTTAAAAATACTTTTGGCTATTTTAATATATTTATGAAACATCTACCTTTTTTCTAAGAAGCCTGGCAGTACATCTTCTTCGATGTCACCGTCTTGACCCATAAAACTCTGCCTAATTTGGACTCGTCATCCTCCTATCTCCTTGTAATTGATGGAGAGAGAAGGGCCAACCAAATCCCCATGTTAAGGTTTCTTAACAAGTGAAGAAGAAATGAGGCGAAGAACAGAGGATTTGTTAGAGAGAATTTGAGAGAGAAGAGTTGAACTGAATTGACTGCATTCCATATATTTAGTACCCATATGATTCTCTTGATTTGTGTTTTATAGTAACTGAAATAACTACTAACTGATTACTCTAACTAACTATAACAGCTGTAACAACTCTATTAACTAACTATTGCTAACAGACTAACAGAATTAATAACCCTCAGTGGTTGCGTGCTGCAGACGTCATCAACTCTGCACTTTCTTTATTCTTCTTCTCTTCATATCTGCACCAATTCTTAGCGACTAGGTACGTAACACCCCATTAATAAAAAAAACAGCAGAACAAATCAAGCCATCATCAGGCATAAGCTGCCTAGAATCACGCAATCTTACAATATTCAAAACCCTTTCCTGCACTCTTCTAGATTTCTCTCTTCCCTTGAAAGCTTCATCATCTTTCGTCTTTCAGCAACCTTAAACTGGGTTTTTCGCTTCTGTTGCACCTCTCGTTTCCAACTCACAAACTGAGTCAATATAAACAGCTTGGACATTAATCTTGGTAACTTCTTAACCTCTTAGTAATCAAGAATTATGTTTCCTTTATCATTTGCCGGTCAAAGTCCAGTTACCAAGTTGTCTCCAGATGACCCAAAAATACAAATATTCCCTTCTAATAAGTTATCTCACTTGAAACCAGTTCCATGTTCTTTGCACAAGAAGAACCCCAACACCATTAACAACCCTTCAAAGCCCAAAACTTATCCTTTTAGCTCCATTTTAATAGCCCCAGATCACGTTTCTCCTAAGAAAGGTAAGATAAGCAGGGGTTATGAGGAAAGGAGAGGTTTTGGCCATTTGGGTAGCCAACAGATGCTGGCTTTGTGTGGGTTTGGGTATTGGATGCAGGGTTTTAGGTGCTTTCCTTGGCTTGCACTCAACTTCCATATGGCTCACAATCTCAACTTGCATTCATCAACGCTGCAGCTTTTGCAAAATTGTGGTAACTTTCCCATGGTGGCTAAGCCTCTTTATGGAATCCTCTCTGATGCTCTTTACACTGGAGGTGCTCATAGAATACCTTATATTCTAGTGGGAGGTTAGTTGTCTTATATCTCTGCTTTGTCTAGTTTATGTCTTTCAGTGTTCATTGCTTATGTTTAAGCTGCTCTTAATCAATCATTTGGACAGACAGTTTTTTGAATTTTTATGGTTTAAGCTTATTGCTGGAACTTGTATACGTTTTCTAAATCACGCTGGATATGTGGTTAAGTTTTATCGGGCTTTGATTCTGGCATTCTGCCCTTTTCTTGAATTCCCTACGTAGTTATGCCTCAAGATTCTTTTTGTCAATTTCCATGTCCAAGCCTTCTGTGCATGGACAATAAAAAGATGAGGTACCTTAATTTGACAGATTACATTTCATAGTGGCTGACCATGGCCAGATCCTCTCTTGTTATCAAGAAAGCTAGAACTTGAGGGTGCATAGCAAATGATGACCCCCCCCCCTCCCCCAGATGTCTATTGTAAGACATTGGAGGGATTTTCTTGAAGAGAAGAAAATAGGTACAGATCCATCATGAGAGATAAGGGGGAAATTTTAAAAATGTCACATCCCAATAAATTTTTCTGGTTGATTGATCTAGCTTATGAAAGAAGTTGACAGAAGTGAAATTCTCAGTCTTTTTGCAGGTGCTAGCTTGGGGGGCACTAGCATTGATCCCAGTTGCACGGGAAGCCCTTGGAATCCTTATGGCATGCATTCTTATCAGTAATCTTGGCGCTTCTATCACAGAAATAGCAAAGGATGCCCTCGTTGCAGAATATGGCCAAAAAAACAGAATTGGGGGCCTCCAGTCTTATCAATTCATGGCTTTAGCTGTTGGTGGAATCCTAGGCAACTTGCTAGGTGGTTGTTTCTTACAAAAAACACCACCCAAAACCATGTTTCTTGTATTTTCAGTTCTGCTATCTCTTCAACTGGCATTTTCATCAACAGTGAGAGAGAAATCTCTTGGTTTATCAGAACCATCCGATCACAACCTTGTGAAGAAATCAATTTGGGAGAATATTACGAAGCAGATAAGTGATCTTAAAACTGCATTAAACGATGACAACATCTCCTGCCCTCTCACTTGGGTTGTAGCTTCTATTGCTACGGTCCCAGTTCTCTCAGGTTCCATCTTTTGCTATCAAACTCAGTGTCTACATCTTGATCCTTCAATTGTTGGAATGTCACGCCTAATTGGCCAGTTGATACTTCTTTCCATGACTATAATCTATGACCGTTTTTGGAAAGAAGTGCCTATGAGGAAATTAGTTAGCGCAGTCCAGTTTTTATATGCCTGTTCTCTTCTTCTGGATCTTGTTCTAGCGAGACAGATCAATCTTAAATTGGGAATTCCCAATGAGGTGTTTGCCTGTTGTTTTTCGGGTTTAGCAGAAACACTTGCACAATTTAAGCTCCTTCCTTTTTCAATGCTATTGGCTAGTTTATGTCCACAGGGTTGTGAAGGATCTCTTACCTCTTTCTTGGCATCATCGTTGTGTTTATCATCAATTGTTAGTGGGTTCTTGGGCGTTGGGTTAGCTTCTCTGATTGGAATAACATCTGGTAATTACTCAAGCCTGCCAGTGGGAATTTTGATACAGTTCCTTGCAGCATTATTGCCTTTAGGATGGATTCATCGTTTACCCATGTCCAAACCCATTGTTGAGAAGGAAAGAAGGCGAGGTATGAGTAAAAGAACACGAAAAAATAGAAGGGTTGGAAGAGTGGTGTTTGGCTCTATTTATGTTTACCACCGTGAAAGAGAATCTGATTCACGGAGATAAACAAGCTAGAGGGACGATAGCATTTTGCTGGACAATGAGTGCTAGGAGGTTGGAACATCATATGGGAATGTGATGCACTGTTTGCTATCAGTTCTACCGAGCCTATCTCAGCTGCGCTAAGATTGGAATGATCCTTCAATTAGTACAAATCCTCTGGCAAAGATGAGCAATTTGTGTTAACTGGATTATTGTTTCACAAATTTGCACACATACATCAGCTCAGCGGCTCCATTCAAGCATTCTTGATCATTGGATTTTGTTATTGGATCCCAAGATTTGCTTCTGATATTTCTCGAAGTGAGTAGTTTAATTTCCAGAGGATCATATCTGCTGCGCATCAAGCTCATCTGGCAACTTGAGGGATGGTGAACAAGCAGGAAGGCATGTAGATGATGCATTCGGATGAGCCATTTTAATCATGGAAGGCCTGTATACCCAATGGTTAACTTTTTGGTAGTAAACTACTCAAATTCCTTCATGTTTGACTGTGGTACTCTTATTCCTAAGCTGTAACAGGTCATTTCTTTACCAAAATAAACGCATCAGAGCATCTTTAGGGAGTTCCTCGTTGTATGAACGAGAATTCTGTGCATGGTTTACATTACATGAAAGAGAAACTGACAAATTTTCATTCAAACCCTATTATTTGCTTGCTTGTCCCCAATTGTCTTCCATCAATTTTGTGTGTATCGTTGCCGATGGATAGTTAGCAAGAGAACATGCCTTTGGACAAGAATTGACACATAAAATTGTTCTTGCGGTTTCATGAGTGAGAATGCTTTGTGGCTTCCAGTTGCACTCTACTGTGTCTTTCATTATTTACTTCTGAGTGGAAATAGGCTCAGCTTCTGCCATGCTACTAGAGCCAGTCACGGACAATATCCTTTTGTCATGGACAATATCCACATCCACATCCACGATGAACAGCTCAAACTTAAGTAGATGGAAGTCTTTTGCATGTGAAAGAAACTCGAGAGTCAAGATAGGAAGCTACCTGGGTACAAGTCGACCGATGCAACGATCAACTCACTGGTGAGGTAATATGCGTTGAAGTAATAAAGCATACTTTGAACTTTGATCCCAATCTCCCCGGTTATTATAGGAGCTTGCTGGTTTGGCAAAACTACCTTAGTTTTTACCTCAAGAAGCCCTGGCGCCCTGCCTCATGGTGCTATTAATAAATCCTATAGCATGGATGGATGCAGGAGGGTTGAGGGTGCCGGGCAGAGGGGAGGGGACAGTTGAATAGAGAAATGAAATTACGAGACAAAAGAAAACATGAAAATTCCATATATCATTCCATGCATAGTTTGTTGACTAATCCTCGTTCCACAACAAATTTGGCAAGGTGAACATCAAGCATTGATATCAGATGGTTACTCTTGAAGCCGCATTTATAAGAACCTTATGAACCACCAGCAACTCTGCTTCCTGTTTCAAGGGTGATTGAGAGTATAGTAACGATTATTTTTCAAAATGTTTTTTACTCAAAAAATATTAAAATAATTTTTTTTATTTTTTAAAATTTATTTTTGACATCAGTATATTAAAACGATCTAAAAACACTAAAAACAATTAATTTAAAGCAAAAAAAAAAAATTAAAATTTTAGAAAAAACAGGTTAAAACTCCCTCTCAAACACCCCTTCGTGACAAGAAGAAGAAGCTGTAGACCCAGCAATGTTACTCAATGATTGCGAATATTGCTCCTTTTATTAGTTACAGAATGCCTCACTGCCACGCGAATTAGGTGGAGTGATGCCACTAGCAGTTCGGCATATCTTAAGATCTTGTCAATTATCTTTAAGATTGGCCGCACTCCTTTCGTTTCAATAATTTGTTGAAGAAATGAGCGAGGAACTAGAATGGTCTCTGTCCAAACTACCAATCCACGCAGCTAAACTTGAAATAAGTTTGGCCGGTTTAAGAATGCATGCAAAATCCACCTGCAAGAAAAAAGATTTAAGATTTCAGTACATGCCTAGGAATCGTTTATAAGCAGGATTGTTTGCAAAAGTGAAAAGGACATAGAGTTCCTAAATCCAAAAAACAAAGGCTTTCCACAGTCTTAAGTAAATTTTCCATGAAGCCTATTTTTCTGTCTGAGGCAATTTTATCAAGCATTTGACGAATGATTGGAAGGCTAATGCACTTGAATTGTTCTGAATTAGCAGTTGTGCGTCAAATTAAGACAATAAAAGCCCTATAGAAACAAACAGCATACGAACCTGAATGACAAATTTTTCAGCAAACATTTCCAGAGGTATGGACAGCAAACAAGTCTCGATCCTTCGGTTAGTGAATGCATATTTGTGGCACCATATGGTTCAGACAAGATATCCTCAATAGTAAAGGGAGACAGAAAACAGAAGATCAATATCAAGACACCCATGTAAAATTTTCAAAATCATGAGAAACAGCAGGTCCTTTCATCAGTAATATGAGGCCACCCAGCAGTTCATAGATCGACTTGGAACAAGGATGCAGTTTATCGGCAGCATAGAAAAAATGAGTAGTGTTATTAATGCTTATCCAACTGCACCCAGGAGTTTTTGTTAAGCACCTATCTTTCATCATTGTTCTCACCTCAGATACTACATCCCATCTCCTGGAAGACGCATGTAGATTTGAAAGGGAGACATAATTCGAAGGGTTTTCAGGTTCTAACTGAACAAGGAACCTATAAGCCAGATCCTGCATCTCAGAATTTCCATGGATTATGGAAGCACTAACAAGAGCCCCCCAAACACTTGGACTAGGTTCCATTGGCATAGTTTTAATATAATCTAAAGCTTGGCCAAGCTGGCCTGATCGGCCTAACATATCCACAACACAAGCACAAATCTCAACAGATGGCTTAATTCTATATTTATTTATTGCAGACTTGTAGATGCACAAGCCTTCATCTACCAATCCTGCCCGGCTACAAGCAGAAAGAACCCCTACTATTGTTATCATGTCTGGTTTATTCCCAAGCTGAAGCATCTTGTTGTATACAAAGACAGCTTCCTCTCCCTTCCCGTGCAATCCATAGCCAGAAATCATTGAACTCCAAGATATCGGATCCCTGTGAAAAGAACCAAACTCAAAGACTTGTTTTGCATGATCCAAGCTCCCACACTTGGAATACATGTCAATCAAAGCATTGCATAAAGAAACATCATTATTGAATTGCTTCCTAATGGCATATCCATGAATTTGTTTCACTCCAGTTAAACCAGCAACCGCGCTGCAAGCAGGAAGAACACTCACAAGCGACACCTTATTAGGTTCTACTCCATCCCTCACCTGCATTTCATGAAAAAGAACCAGCCCTTCTTCCAGAGCTCCATTCTGAACATAACCATTGATCATTGCTGTCCAAGCATAAACATTTCTACACTCCATTCTATCAAAAACCCTTCTACCCACATTAACTCTATTACTCCTCGAGTACATATCAATCAAACAGCATCCCAAATGAACTTCTGTACCAGAACCCACGGCCAATTCAATTCTCACTATAAACCCATGAAGCTCCCTCCCATGGTCCCTTTTCCCCATATGCCCATTACACAGAGTCAAAAGACTGGAAACTGTAAATGCATCGGGTTTTAACCCCTCAATCTGCATGTCTTTAACAAAACCTGAAACCTCCTTATCAAAATTACGATCCCCTGAATCCGCATAACCCGATAGAATAACATTCCAAGAACCGACATTTCTCTCAGGCATTTCATCAAATAGTTTCAAACATTCTCCAAATCCCCCACATTTGCTATACATTGACATAAGAGAATTGGCAACTATAACATCCAAAACAAACCCAGTTTTTAAACTTTTCCCATGAATCAATTTCCCTGCATTCAAGTCACCAATCTCGTGGCAAACTTTTGACATTGTTGCAAGGGTATAGTCATCAAGCAAAACACCACGGCGACACATTTGATAAAACCAACCAAAAGCTTCATTATAAGCACGATTTTTTACAAACCCATTAATCAGCGAGTTCCATAGGTAAACACTCTTGAAATGTAGCGAGTCAAAAACGAGCTGGGACAGAGCTGGGACGCCGAATATAGCATACGCAGAGATGAGTTTGGTGGCCAAAAAGGGGTTTTGAGTGAAACCAAGAGAGAGAATTCGAGCATGGCATTGTTGAGTGAGTTTGAGAGACTTGTGGGTGAGTGAGAGACGGAGTAAATCAAGGAGGTTTTCAGCTGAAGAGACCGGAGTGGCATAACAGTAATTACGGGAGCTTCTGAGGCTAACAGCTTTCCATACTGAGAAAAGGGTCATTTAGAGCTTTGGAGTCTTGTTTGAATTTGGCGGGTGATTCTTATAGTAGACTGCACGGGAAAAAATCGCTTGGGCCCTTTGGGCAAGGAGTATGGGCCTAGCCCGTAGGTCGCTTTCTTAACAATGGATACTTATTTTTCAAAGTTGGATTTGGCCTTTATTTTAGATTTGAATTTTTAAGAGAATAATAAAAATCCATTTTCACTATGCTTATTGCTTAATTATCTTTTATAGTTTTTTAATAGGTTTTCAAGTTTCTTTAAAGTTTTGAAAACAATTTCTCATTTTTTTAGTTTTCTGAAAATTTATTTTTCCAATTTTCTTGTTTTTGCTAAGCCAAGAGATAATTTATTTTATTTCCAAATAATTTTGCCTTTTCTTTTTATCGTGATAGGATGTTTTGTAAAATTGGATGGCCTATAGCCTATAGTGGCCAACAAGGAATTTCTATAGAACATCTTACTTTTAAACATCTTTCTAAATAATAATAATAATAATAATAATAGCATGAACAAGCTCAAGCTTATAAAGGGCACTATTGCAGTAAATTATTCAATTTGTACTTTAAAAAGTCGATTTGTGCTTCATGAAACTTTTTTTTTTTAAATAAAAAATAAAAAAGAGAGAATGTTCTCTTTTCCCATCACATCCATATTATTTCCCACTTCTTTGATCACTAGAATTCATTCGGAGTCGTTTTCATGGAAGAGCTCCTTTTTTCTAATTTAATAGATACAAGCAAATCTAGATTGATTCTTACATCGTACAGCTCCATGTAAGACAGGCCTACGTGTCCTTTTCTCTTTCTCATCCAGATCAATTCTATCCTTCATCGAATCTTTGTCTGATAATTTATAGTAAGTGGATTTGGATTTGGGAAAAAATTGAGAAAATAATTCTGTATAAATAAATACATTAGTTTAAAAGAAAAAAATCACATATTATATGATAGAAAACAAGCTAACTTGGATTTTTAAAAAAAAAATGACTAGAAAATCAGAAAGGATAGCATATGAAATAAGTGGGAGTGAGAGAGAATCTAGTTCCGATCTCAACATGGGATTCCCTTGCAGACACAAACTGATAAATCAAAAGGACAACACGGATTGTACTAGATTGAAAGTACTCTCCACGATCACATATTTTATTTTCAGCATATTTATTTATTAGCATGGAAAGTAAAGGGAATATATGATTTAATACAGCAGAATTTAATTTTTTTTAGCTAAATAGTACATTTTAAAACATCACAGATGTCATATTTGTGAGACGTGACATGTAATTTCATTGTATTTCAGAACCAAATTAAATATCGTCATCCTTAAACGCGACATTCATTAAATGTCATGGTTCTGTAATACGACATCCATTAAATATAGTGATTTTGAAATATGATATAAATTAAATTGCAGTAGTCATTCCATGAATATCCATCAATAAAATTCCATTGCAGCTAAATCTAACAAAAAGGGTTCTTACGAAATTTATCATTAAACTGCATAACAATTATAATCTTAATGGTTATTTATTTTATTAATCTTACATTTAATTTAGTTAATGATTTTTAAGAAGTTTTAACAAAACTTGGACAAAGTTTCCTCCATGTAGGACTATATCTAAATTTTTATACCACTTAAAAATACATGCAAATAATTACAATAACCAAACACAATAAATTCTTACATTTTATAATCATAAACCCAAAGCACAAATCTCAGTTATTTTCACCCACCACATTTGTTAACTCTAATTCTATATAAAAATGTTTTCATGAGATGAATGCAAATAAACATACACACATACAAAGGAGATATGAAATACTTAAATAATACAATATTTTACTAATTAAAATCTTGGAATATATCAATATAACCCATTTATCTACTTGCATCTACTGGATGATTCGAACTCATCAATAGCATGACTGCATCCTGTTATTGCTCATACTTTAGTGGTCTTGTATTCTGTTACGACATCATCAAGAGTTAACATTTCTTTAAAATTCTCAAGTGCATTGCGAAAAACATTGAACCGCCGAGATGCATAGGTTTATCCTCTGTGTTCTTTGTCAATATTACGAAGCACAAATGCGACCTCTTAACCCCTCCATAGAAACAAGCCAACCTAATATTAAATTAAAATATCAATAAACATTAATGTTTTATCATATTATATTGTATACTTGTAATGCAATTTTATTTCATCTTGTATGCTTATAACCATCATTGAAAAATTATTCATCACAAGGGTTGATATAGCATCAGTAATAAAATTTGAATCGAGTTGATAATGCTTTTTTTTGGATAAAGATCGAGGTATATGTGTGCGACCCTTTTAACTTTGTTATCTCATATAAATCTAATTTTTTATGATATTCCCCATACAAATACAACTTACATTCAGGTGCTTGCATACATTGTAATTGAATAAAGGTCGAGTTCGATCGTTGAACTTGGTATTCAACTAATTGTGCAATGTGTCACCATTTAGCTGCATTAACTAAATTATTTTTATTGTTGAATATTTTTCCAACCTCTAAATCAGAGCATCCTAGCAAACGTTTATAGTTAAATGCTCAATTATGAGAAACAACAAATATAGAGTCAAAAGCATCTTTAAATTCATAAATAAGAGGTATTATGTCATTGTCAACATCATCAACATTTATTGTCACATTCAGGTCTAACGTCTCATCATTTTCATTGACAATAGGATTAGAATAGTGAAATATATATAGATCATCAGATGAATTGTCAAACATAGTATCATCAATACTTTGTAGCAAATCATCCGATAATGAACTATTTTTTGTGATGTTGAAGAATTGATAGATTGTGATGTATTATACATATTCGACGAGTAGTTAGGACATATAAATAATTTGGTTGACTACTTACATACAATATCATCATGTTTAATTCATTTTTAATGAAAAAATCAATCATTATCTTAAAACTATCATCACATACAATCGATGCAGAATAATATTGATGTTTACCAACTTGACACTTTCAAGTTATTTCAACATCAATATCATTATAATTACACCCAAGTCTATGATAAATAGTTTCTTTTATTTCCACACATGACATGCCTAAATTATCATTTAATAGAAAATTGTTCTTGCCTTTGTATGTGATATTATTGTTTATATCATGAACAATAGTGTCACCATAATGATATAACATAAAGATGTTATACGACATTCTGAAGAAAAAAAATCTAATTTCAATCAATTGGATATAATTTTAACTAAATTGCATTACTCCAACCCTAATTGTCAAAATTTATAGCAAAGTCAAACAAATTCCTAAAATTTAATGCAACTCATACTTCAGTAAAATCAAACATAATTCATGATATAAAATCTAATTGATATTTTCATGCTCAATTGCATTAAATGAAATTCAAATTCAAACAATTCAAAGAAAATATCAAAATTGACAACTTATCCACAATTTAATGCAACGTGTAATTCATCAAAATTATACCTCATTCATGCTCTATTGCATGAAATTATCAAGTGTAAATGATAACATTATTAGTTGATTCCAACCAATTCACATAAAATCCCTAATTCGGCAACTTATTTAAAATTCAACGTAACACATAATTTAATGGAATAATTAATTCCTAATTAATTGGTGTTGTTTTCATGTTCAACTATATCAAATCACTCCTAATTGATATCGTTACTCGTAGTTAATTTATTATTAATTCAATAAACCATAAATTCAACCTAAACCACAAACAATAATTTCATTTCAACTAAACTAAACACAAATTAATTTATTATTCAATACGTTTACTTGCTTGTAGAAATAGAAAGTGTTGGGGTGGCAGCTGCGACGATGGATTTTAAAGAGGAAAACGTCCTAGGATACTTGAGGGACTAAGAAGGGTTCGAGTTTTTAGTGCTTTAAAGGCAACAACAAAAAAAAGTGATTGGTGTGTTTTTAGAGAAAAGAAGGTTGTGGATATCACTTTTTAGAGAGAGAGTAGTTGTGTTTGTTCGTTTTCTTTAATCTAAGAAGGGATTGAGATTTCATGACATTTTACGCTTCTAAAATATGACATATTAAGTTATTGTAATTTTGAAACGTGACATGTTTAATTGTTACATTTAGAAATAATAACATTTAACAAATGTTACGTTTATAAAGCGCAACAAGGTAAAAGTGTTTTATTTCAACAAAACTTTTTCAAATATCATTTAGCAAATGTCGTGATTTTAGGCTATTTTGCTAATTTTTTAAAAAAAAATTATTTTGCCAATATTTGTTCCTCTGTTTTTTTTTTTTTTTTTTTTGCCTTTCCTTCTCCTTTGTTTTCTTCCTCACTGGGAGTGAACGAACGAGTTGCATTTACAACTTGTATAGATGCGTCGAATTTAATCAAATTAAACAGAAGTATTGATGAAAGCATTATAAAATCATGATCATAACCTTCTTTTCCTCTAAATCAACTTGTAACAGTGGTCTGGTCTCCAGTTAAGAGGCAAGGTCCGGATTTTAAATCCTTGCAAAAATTAGATATGACGGTAACTCATTTGCATGTTCCCCTAGGATTTTTTTTGGTCATGAATACGACTCTGTGCGTGTGCGTGTGCGTGAGGTTTTCATTTTTTCCTTTTTTCATATTTGATATTGAAAAAAAAAAAAAAAACAATAAAAACCAATGCTCTGTAGTTTGAATAGCTATATATAATATGGGCAGCACCCCTTTTATTAGCTACAAGACAAGTAGAAAGATCCGTTGGAGGACCATCCGAGTTTTTTAATGGGATTGAAAAGATGAAGTGAAATTGAAGTGTTAAATAAATTTTGATTTTCATGAATTTCTTAGTTTCAAAGAATTGAGTTTCGATGTAGGAAAATTTAGCACTTTGTGAAAGGAAAGAAGAAGAGGGTGAAGGGTGAGTAGTTTGTGCTATCAAGTTTCCATGATCCTGTGAAGAAGTAAAACGCAAGAGCAGCAAGTCATACAGGAGAAAAAGGACTGCAAATTAAGCTCTTGAAGTGGAGGTCAGAGGCCGGACGCGTCCACTCCTCAATTCATATGCAAAATTGGAAAAGCTTATTGATGGAGTACATGATTAAGATCTAGAGAGATACAGTCACAATTCTCACAACCAAAATTTCATAACTCAAGCATCAATCCAAAGCTCCAGATTGAGAGCCTTCGTTTGATGGCAAGCTAAACAGGAACAGTTGAAACCCCAAGAAAATGTAACAGCGCTAGATGATCAGTTAGCAAAAAGGTGACACCAAATTGTGCATGCTGGCTCTGCTTGTTGCACATGCCACACCAAGATTGCCATGGACATCATCCAGGTTCCACAAGCCATCCCAGAGCATGTCCTCGTTCGAGGCCTCAGGCACTGATGCATTGAACATGTTACAAAGCAAGCCATGCTCCTCGGTTGTGTTGGGGTATACGACATGAGGTGCCATTTCCTGCCTCATTTGAGGGGTATATGGTGCGTTGTTTTCGTTTTCATCGAGCGAGGACATGATCTTCTTCATGTCCAAGTGATTTAGCTGCAGTAGTTGTTGATGTTGGATTTGTTGCTGTTGTTGCTGTAGCTGCTGCTGCTGCTGCTGAAATTGTTGCCTCTTTAAGAGATGAGTCCTTGCCTTGTCTGAGTTGTCTGGAGAGAGCTTGGCCTTCTTCTTGAAATGGGTCCTCCAGTAGTTCTTGATCTCATTATCAGTTCTCCCTGGCAAGCTTCTAGCAATTGTGGACCACCTGATTTTTTAAAAAAAATTGAATTAATTATCTATATGCTATGAAGCTTATTTAGAAAATTTCAACTCAAGAAGAATGGTGGGAGGTCAAGTTTTTACCTGTTGCCCCACCTAGCATGCAGCTCCACAATAATTCTCTCTTCATGAGGGGTAATCTGCCCCCTCTTTAGGTCTGGCCTCAAGTAATTCACCCACCTCAACCTGCAGCTCTTTCCATTCCTTTTCAACCCTACAGAGCAGAAGACAGACATGAAATGCAAAAACATCAGTCCTGTGTACAAGTGCTATAATAGTCTATGATGAACACCGACATTTACTAAAACATGTAAGAAAATCCACAGGGGTCCTTAATCACTAGAGGGAGTAAAAATTGGATTCCTTGTCACAGGGTACTGCACCATTGCAGCTGCGACAAACTAAGTACTGAGCTTGGCAATTTCCATTTACGCAGGCTAGAACACTGAGTTGGGACTTAATTAGTAGCTAATTAGAGAAAAGGTTGAGTTTAAACGAGTTAGAAACACACCTGCAAGCCTAGCTACAGAGTTCCATCGTCCTTCACCATGCAGCCTTACATATTCAACAAGCAACCTGTCTTCTTCAGCAGTCCAGGGTCCTTTCCTCCAGCCCTCTTCAATGAGACCACCCCAGCGCAACTGCCCTGCCATCACTCCCAAAGACATGTGCAAAGGTTGGAAAAAAGAGGCTTAGGTTTGTTAATGTGTTGGCAAAGGCTGTCTTCCAAATTCTGTGCATCTTAGGTTAGAGTTTGTTGCGTATTTATGCCTGAACTAAACCCCCCAATTCCATCCCATCAGTCAATTCAGTGTCACCATCACATCATCCCTATCTTTCCTCCGTGGTGGGTACTGGTGATCTCCGAGATACCATCTGACGTCAATTGGTACTGGGAGTATAGTGATAATTATATTCTAAATAAATTTTATTTTAAAATATATTAAAATAATATTTTTTCTCTTAAAATTATTTTTAATATTAACACATCCAAATTATTTTAAAACACAAAAAAAAATATTGATATTGAATAAAAAATTAAAGTTATAAAAAAACACAAATATAAACTCCCCTTGCCCTTGATTTATCTATATACCCTCTCATTGCTTTGAGTTTTCAAAGAAGCGACAGTTTAATCCAGTGGTAGTGATGCAAGGATCAAGTTTTCCATGGATGGGAAAGGCGGCCTGTGCCACTCATACCAATACATGTGATACACACAAGGGGGAAAATCTGAAAGATTGTCAAGACATCGGGTGACATGTCCTAAGAAGGATCGAATCCAATTAGATTAGGATTTGTTTTGATGTAAAGGGAGACAAAGAGAGATAGTAATCTCGTGGGCTGATGCCACGTATGGAGTAGGGCTTATGCATCAAGACACTAAGAGTAAAAGCCCCTAAAGCATAATCTAGATTTACCAAATTAAAAACACATGGGTGGTGGGTTTTTTTTAACTTGAAAATTACCCGTGCGCCAATAGGATCTTAACAGCTGTTTGATCTGCTTACTTCTCAAGGAGATTGATACATACAATCTCCCTTATAATGTTAATTAAATAGAGTTGCTGGATACCATTTTACGCGTTGGAGACATTATAATATTGGACCGTACGTCACCTTGTGGACAGGTGTATGTATTCCAGATGAAAGTGTTCCGTGAACTAGGTGTGTACATTTTTGTAATGATATCTTGTTTGGTATAATAATGTAAATTAATTTTTTTAAAATAAATTAAAATTTTAGAACAACACGATTCGACAACATTTTCAAAAAAGGATGCTCAGTTAAAAAACTCTAAAAACAAAGAAGAAACTCGAAGATCATGATGATGTCTTTCCGAGTATGTTTTGCATGTACAAATACAGGCAAATCTACATTAGAAACTGTAACAAAAACAGGATACAACATTTGTAGTGATCAAATCTGTCAATGCTAGCATGGTGGTCACATAAAATCAAAGTAGACGAGACCATGGTCTTGGAGTTTGTCACCCAAATAAAAACATAGACTATTTACATTTCAAGAGTATTTTTAAAAAAATATAATTTTTTTTTTAACTTTAAATTAATATTTTTTTAGTGTTTTTAGATAATTTTGATGCGATGATATCAAAAATAATTTTTTAAAAAATAAAAAATATATATATTTTAATATATTTCCAAGTAAAAAAGACTTTAAAAAAGTTGTTGCGGTTGCTTTTCAAAAAACTTTTCGTGTTAAAATGCATCAAAATGATTTTTTTTTATTTTTAAAAAATTATTTTTGACATCAGTGCATTAAAATGATTTGAAAATATATTAATTTAAAGTAAATAAAAAAATATAAAAAATTTTAAATTATTTCAAAAATATTTTTGAAATACAAAACAAACTAACAAACCCACTCTTTTTAAGTAATCTGTCATGGCCATTAGCCCATTACATAAGCTCAGACCATAGAGCAACGTGTGACTTGACCATTCCACTATTTTGGCAGCTTCAAACTCAAATGAACTATAAAAACATTTAAAACCAGGAAAAGATCACACGCTGCCATTTTCCCTTTTGCCCATTTTCTTGTTTCCGATGTGCCTTCAGTGTTTTTATCTTGAAAAATCTTTTAAAAAAAAATATTAAGCTGGTATTTTTTTATATTTTCTGATAATTTTAATTTGTTAATATTAAAATAAATAAGATATTTTAATATATTTTTAATCAAAAAACTATTTTGAAAATTACATCGCACTATAATCTCAGACAATGACATAAAAAAGAATGTTCACTAACACGTAACTGTATCAACCCAAGAATCCCTTTACAGTTAATTAATCCAACCAGACACCGATAATCGTTGTTTTGTACGGGTTTTTTAAAGTAAAAAAGAGTTGGTCCGTCAGCATACATGTACACTGCTTAAACTTGATTTGTTTTACAGCTAAGCATTATTAGTGCACTCGAGCTTTATCACGAAGTTACAAAGATCTCCTGTGGTTCCTTGTTTTCCTCCTTTTGTGTTGTCTTTTCTGCTAACTGGGTGTCTTTTCAGAGCAGATTAGGATAAAGTTCTGAGGATGCTGTGGGGTTTGAAGGTGTGATTTTTTAACTACAAATTTATTCTCCTTTGTTTTTTTAATTATAGCATGTTTTTTTTTTTATATAAGAGTTCTAAATTTTAATTTTTTAAAATTTTTTAGATTATTTTAATGGGTTAATTTTTAAAAAATATTATCTTAATATATTTTAAAATAAAAAAAATACTTCAAAAATTACCCATCATCACAGTATCAAATATTATTTAATGATGTCGCATGCCCGTTAGTATCTAGAAGCCTGATAAGCATGGGATCACAATTAACAAATTAAATAGATCAGATCAGGATATGAGAATCGGTTTTGATCAAATTTTGTCTGTCGATTTCATCTGATCCAGTCAAGTAAATCAAACTCTGTCTGATATTTTAGCTGAGTCAGAATTTCACTCGGAAGTTGTGCCTCTGATTACTAGGTTAAGCATAATTACATACGCTTTATCTATTATTTTTTAAAGTTTTTTGTTTTTTTAATGTGGATGTCCGATCAGCTTACTAGTATCTCAATTAATCTCACGGATCTTAAAATTAAAGATCATATAAGCTTTTAGTAATTATCATATTAGCAACCACAAAACTCGAACCTAAAACTATAGAAAAGAGCAAACTCCTTAATCCTAAACTTTTATCATTACATCATCTACTATATAGTTATTTTTAATTGTTTTTTATTTAGAAAAAGTATTAAAATAATATATTTTTCTTTTTAAAAATCTATTTTTAATATTAGCATAGTAAAAAAATAAATTAAAAAATTAAAAAAATAAATTTTAATGAAAATCAATTAAAACTTACTTTCTAACAATGTTTAATTCCTATTATTGAAATTAGAAATAATGTCTGGATACGTATGATTCTCGGGATCTTGATTGCAACAATTGTTAGTGCGGAGTTTATGTGCAAGAGATATCAAATGCTTTAACTTCGATCATGACAGCAAGTACGATTTTGGTATGCCTTGCCTCTATCTTGTCTCTTGCGAGTGGTTTTTTTTTTTATTTAGAAAATTTGTTTTTTATATTTCAAAATATTTTAAAAATATTATTTTTTTTATATTTCAAATCATTTTGATCGTTAAAAATAATTTTAAAAAAATAAAAAAATATATTATTATAATATATATTTTTTAATAAAAAAAAAACAATTTAAAAAATAACAAAAATTATCGTGACAAAACTTAAAACTCATGCAGCTGATGCTAACAAAATTCTCTAGGTTAATTAATAGTTGGAAGCAGTGGCTGAGCAGGTCCAAGATTGAAAAGGTCCTTCAAGTTTTGTAAATATTTCATAAAAGTTCATGCTTTTGTACATGACGACCTCTTGATTTCTTTTTTATTATTATAGAAAGATCTCTTAAATTTAAAGGAGTGACGCTTTAGCCATTCAATATCAAACTTTGAATCCAATTTTTGTTCGTCATACTATACCTATGCCAAATTTTCACCCAAGCACAAAGATCAGAAAATCTTAAAAGATAGAGAAATTTAAGATTCTGTGCTTTTAAATATATAAAAAAATATAAGAATTTAATAAGCAATATTTTTCCAAAAAGTTGGTCAATAAAATAACCAATTTCCGTCCCTACAAGAGTGTCTGGCATTACGGTCAAAACATTGTTTGTTTAAAATTAATTATTTTAAGATTTTTGAATTATTTTAATGTCAAAAATATTATTCTGATATATTTTTTTTAAATAAATATAATTACAATATCAAATGTTTCTAAATTCAATTACATCCATTTCAAGATTGAAACTTGAAACTTTTTAATAGAAATCTTAATCTTTATTACAGGTTGTTTCTTTGAGGCTAAGCTTCTAGGTGTCGCAAATTGATTGGGGAAATTAATTAATGAACAGTTCCGGCCATTTTCTCCCCTCTAATTGCCATCTCTTATGGTCAAGATCCTGTTTAATCACGTGCCAACAATTGGACCGTCGTTTGCTAGGCTAGGGCGGCAAATAAAATATGATGAATTAAAGTAGCATAGTAGCCCCTAAGATTTCAAGGTTTCAATGAGTTCTTGAAAGCCAATGACAAAGATCCAGGTAGGTAAATTGGGATTTTAAAACTATCTTGAACTGAAAAATCGACTTGAAATTCCTCTGTATGGCGTTGACTGTATCTATCAGGGAAGGTAAAAAGAAACAATAAATATAAAAAAAAACGTGTGTTAATGGCGGTGGACATAAACCAACCCAAGTCCGAGTCAAACAAATTCTCAACCACATTTGACCGTGCCTGTAAAAGGCCACAAAAACATGAACGTCGAGGAGTGTGCAGTGAGCCTGGGTGAATATCGATTCATATGTTCTGATTTGGATAATCTTTTAAAAAAAAACATAAATCGAATCAAACCACATAAAAAAACTAGAATAACAGATTTAGTTTAAGTTTATGTTTTTAAAAAATGATCGGGTCTGATCTAATTTATGAGTTTTTTAGTTGAGTTGTTTTTATGGACCTTGGTTTTTAATATGAATTTAAATTATAATGAATTTTTATGGTTGATTTGGTTTGATTTGATTTGTTTTATTTTTAAAATTTGAAATCAAAATCTAAATTGAATTTTTTTAAAAAATGAACAAAAATTGCTTAAAAAATTCAAAAATATATATATTATTTAGATTAATTTTCATGAATATCATGGACAATTAGTTAATTTACCCACCCTAGTGACATGTAGTGACGTGAGCTAATTGTGCACGACTACATGTTTATATATATAATGAATAATCTGCATGATTGCATCTCATGAATTGAATGCCCAAAGGAACAGTGAAAAAAAATCCAAAAACTGTGTTAGGAAATATAATTACGATTGTTTGTTTAAAATATTTTTTATATAAAAATATAAAAAAATAATATTTTTTTATTTTTAAAAAAATATTTTTGACGTCAACGCATCAAAATATTAAAAAAATATCAATTTAAAACAAAAAAAATAAAAACTTTTAATTTTTTTAAAAAAAACTTTTGAAATGAAAAAATAAACAAGGATATATATATAATTAATTTTTTTTATAAAAAAAAAATTATATGGGCTTTAATTTACAGGCCATTGAGTATATTTACTAATCATGTAGTGAAGATCTACTTATTTTTATCTCCTAATTTATCTAAAATTAATCATAGGCATCCTTATTTTTATCTCCTAATTTATATCTCGTTTAAAACCGAAAAAATATGATAATCTTCCCTTTAATTTCAAGCCATCGTCATGCATTATAGGTAATGTCCCCTAGTACTCGAACAAAAAAATGTGTATGGCCCCATCACTAACAAAAGCGTTCAGAAGCCTAAAAAAACTCGAAAAGATTGAGTAATTAAATGTTATTTTTTCTCCTCTTCTAACTATGAAATAATTAATTGAATCTCTCTTATCTTTTCCTTGTAGATTTAATTATTTCTCCAGCTATAGGTTATTTTCTGTTTACTCTGACCCGATCTCGATGCCCTGTTGCCTTCGTAAGCGTACTTTTTGACCCGTCTAGCTTGACCATCGATATTATGCTCGTCTACTGTTGGTCAACGGTCAACTCTCTTACACAAGCCTGAAACACGGTTTGGGTAGGCGTACATTGCTATCATTTGCTCTAGCTATAATCCACCTTCCACCTTCATATGATTGTCTCTCCCGTGCCATGCAACACATTATTATTATTGTTGCCCCTTACACTTAAGTAACAGATTAGTGGTCCACGCCATGCCATGGCCAATCCAGTTTTTTTCTAACATTAATAATGAGTATCTTTTGTGTTGTTAGTAGATTTTATAGTTGTGTTTTGAAAAAAAATATTTTATAAAAAATATTTTTGATTGAGGTTCGTTTGGTATTTATATATGTTTGGTTAAAGCTGTGATTAAAATTGAGATTGAACAAAACATAGTTTAATGTGTTTGTTTAAAAGTAATACTAAAACTCAGGTTATAAAATAATTAAAAAAATATATATTTATTAATATTGATGGTTTTTAATTTAAATATTATAGATTTAACTACTGGCATTACATCATAAAATAAATACTTTATATAAAATATTTTTTATTACCCCATTAAACTATATATAATTTCATCATGTATGAAATACATCCGATAAGAACTACAGTTTCCTTGGTTTTTTAAGTGCACAACAACATCAGGTAAAATATCATCATGAATAAAATTGAGATCGTGATCAAATTCTGCAAATGTAGTATTATTAAATAATGTTAAACATTGGTTTTTCGAATAAAATACAATTAAAAAAATAAATTTTTTTATTGTTCACATTAATATTGCAAATGAATAAATTCACTGCACTGTTCATGTGAGCAATGCAAGTGAATAAAGGTTAAATGTGTTTTATATCAACATGTTGCTCTTTCTATGTGAATGTGCAAAATTTCATTGCATTGTTCACATGTTCACTTGCGTGCAGAGTGAAATAACAGTCACTCTGCACTATTAATTCACTCTACACTGTTCATTTAACAAAAGTGAACAGTGCCGACAAAGCAGCTAAATCTTACTTTTTTAAAAACTGTGTTTCGTTGCTATTTTTGTGGGTCCCATGTTTGAAAAACGCCGGTTTAAAATTTAACCAAACACAATTAATTTGTGATTTTTTCAAAACGTAGCCGCTGCCGTGTAGACAAACACACTCAAGCCTATTTGGGAGCATGGTTGTAATTGCTTTTCACTCATAAATGTATCAAAATAATAATTTTTTTAAAATTATTTTTAATATCAATAAAAAAATATATTGAAGCCACAGTAATGTTTTTAAAGAATTAAAAAAAAAACTCAAAAATCGAGTAATTAATTTGACTCGATTCAATAAGTATAATTAATTTAGAAATATGATTTAAAAAACATCAACGACAACATATAAACCAAACCACACACATGATGATCAACTCAAAATAAATAAAAGTTTTCAATATTATATAAATATATCATTTTAATATTTTTAAAAAGCTTTCATTATCTTATTTGATAATAAAGTATAAATTAAATGAGAATATGATAACCCTGTAAAAAGCAAAATGAAAAAATTCCGAAGCTTAATTCTTAGTAAATCAAATATTAAAAAATAAAATTGAAAGTAAAAAACCTAACCTCGGTCCACTTGAGCCAACCTTGCAAATACTCAACATATTTGTGAAATCAGGAAACTTTGTGAAAAGAAAATTGAGTAGAACAACAAAAAAACAAGTATTTATGTTAATTTAGGTTAACTCTCAAAGTCACAACACTGAACATCAGACCAGAATAATCCCACATAAATGAAAGTGAAAAAAAGCACAAAGCTTGTCAATCCTCGACCAACCTAAACTTGAAAGATAAAATTGAAAAAAAATTAAATTTAGAAAATGACTGAAATCAACTTGGGATAATATTAAAAAACCATGATCGAGTTATGAGGCTGGGACTAATCTTATAAAAGACAAACTTGAAAAACCCACAAAGCCAAATCCGCAGTCAACAAAATTTTGATGGATAAAAATTAAAAAAAAAAATCAATCAGAAAAAAGCATAAAAAACAAAACAAATAGAAATCAAGTGAACGGGGATCAAATTTGACATAAAAATAAAATGAAACCAAATGTTCAAGGATGGAAAAAAAATAAACCAAGAAGGGGATTAAAAAACAAATAGCAATGAAAAGAATAGGTACCAAGTTTGATATAAAAATTAAATGAAATCAAATGTTAATTGATGAAATTAAAAAATAAATAGTTAAATTCAAAACATAATAAATGACAATAAAAATAACGAGATCAAATTTGATTAAAAAAAATATATCGCACGGCACCTTTTAATTTTTGAAGGCATTCTAGAGGAGATTAGAGAAAAAGGAAAGAGGACAAAAAAAGATCATCGGAGCCCAACCGTTGCCCCACCATCAACACGAGGCAGACAACTGGGCAGAGCGCAGGATAGGGCAGTTAACCATTTGAAAATGCATTAAAACAATGTATTTTTAGTTTTAAAAATTATTTTTGATATTAATGCATCAAAATATCTAAAAAAAACAAAACAATATTAATTTAAACTAAAAAACAAAAAATATATTAATTTAAAGCAAAAAAAATTAAAAATTATTAATTTTTTTTAAAAGCGCATTTGAAATACAAAAACAAACAGTATTTTACAAAACTCAATTAAAAAAAGCATATAAAAACTAGTTCATGAAAACCACGTTTCAAACTCAATTTTTTAATAAACATTACAATATAAAACACAATTTTTATAGTTATCAAATACCTTACTATATTTTTTATACCATAAATATAAGAACAAGTAAAAAACAAACATACCCTTATTGATTCTCTGTAGATATTGGGAGAAAATATCTGTATTATTTAAACACAATTTATGCAGATAGATGAGCTCAATTTCTTTCTCCCTCATGTCGAGGTGACAGAAAATAGTAATTATATTAAATGTGACGCCATTACTGGAGCCCAAGCTCTAGGAGCAAGATGCCCGATGCAGACCTTTCGTTTTCACAACTTTTAGCTTCAGGCAAACAATGCTTTCTCCGTCACCTTTTCTGTCACAGGCAACGCTGGAGAAATCCAACTTACTGTGGTATTTGATGCCAAAGTAGACTCGAAATTCCGACCCCGGCTCGCGATTCGCCGGCGAGAAGATTGATTGCCTTATAAAGCCAAAATACTAGATTGGATTGTTGAATAATTAGGCAAGCAATGGAAGAAGTTGAGCATGCCATCCTCTAAAAGGAACTTGGCACCGGCCAATTGCTAGGTCGTGTTGTCTGCCAACAACCTAGTTATGGGATGTCCATTTTAATGACAAGGACATTCATTTTAAAGGAAATTACTTGTTTGTGTTGAGAAAGAGCAAGTATATTCACGGAATCTATTAAATCCAATGTGATTGTAAAGTAATTTTACAATTTAATTTAAAATATAATTGATTGAATTAAGTTGATCTAGATTGATTAAAATAATATTGTGTTAAAAAAAATATTATAATTTTGTTAGGAGAATAACTCAACCTAGACTATAAAAACCAGTCAACTTGTAGTTAATTTGCTTAGCTAGACTAGGTTTGATAATTTTAATTTAAGAAAAATAAAAAACTTTTAAAAAATGATGGATTTAACAGCTATGTACCCTGCATTTATATACTACATGGTTGCATGAAATAAGAGAAAAAACAGGGAGAGAGACCTTTTCTCATGAAAATAGGTATAGTATGAGGAGTCGTTTAGATTTTATTTATTTTTGTGTTTTAAAAAATTTTATTTTTTTTTTAAATTAATTTTTTTTTAGTATTTTCTAATTATTTTGTTGTGTTGATATCAAAAATAATAAAAAAATATTATTTTAATATATTTTAAATAAAAAATACTTTAGTTTAAATATTAATGTTGTGAATATAAAACTTCGATTATACTTTAAAACTCTGATTTTATTCAATACTTTTTAGGGTAACAGTGTAATAACCTTAAATAATTAAGGACCTAATTTAAATATCTTTAACTACTTTCTCTTTAATATGCAGACACGTGGTCAACTTTTCAAAAACTTGCAAGGCACAAATGTACCCTTGAATGCGATGGCAGAAACGTAGTTTTGTGAAAGTTCTTTGCCAATTAGTAAAAATCTAACTAGGATATAGGTACGCGTCAGCTTAAAATAAATTTGACAATTGTTTTTCTGTTTTTTTCGTCAGGTTCTTACTTGCCATCACTTTTTATTTTTTTACAATTTATTTTTGTGATCATACAATTTGAATTTTTTTGTTCTAATTTTTTTTTAGAATTTTTTAAAATACTAATATTAAAAAAAATTAAAAATAAAAATTATATATATTATTTTAATATATTAAAAAATATATATTTTAAAAAATAACTACTGTAACACAGAGCATGCTCTAAATATATCATAATTCACTTTTTTTTGTTCTTCTTCCATGTTGCAAAAAGACAATGGATGGCATCATTAGTTACAACCTAGCAAATGATACTCTAGAAAATATTTTGAGTAATCAATAAATATTTACAACAATAAAAGATTAAAAAGTACCTCAAATATTTAATGATTTTTTTTTTTTGGATAAATACATTTCGTGTCCAAATTTATTTTTCTAAAGAATGAGAAAAAATTGATTATCACAAAAATCCAAAAATGCATATATTGTCTTGTAGTCTTGTGCAACCTGGAATGTAGCCAGCGACCCGGCAGCAGTTACTAGGAAAAATGGATCACTTATTGTCGAAGCTTTTTTTCACGAGAATCACATGATTGATCTCTTAAAAAACAGCCACGCGTCAGTTTGACAAGGAGAAGGTAGAGGGAGGATTGATCTAGAAACCCGATTGTGTTGGTTCTAACAGAGCTGGATTCGTAGTTGAATTGCTTCGAATATAGATCCAATCAAATCTTCTTGTTGATTAAAACTCGGTCAGCTCAATCATGACCAAATCATTAACTTTGTGTGAAAACAATTCGACTTTTTTCACTCTTTACTTTTGCACTAATTTTTGGAACATGTGATTAACAAGACAGTAAATTATCTATCTAGTATAATGTACTGACACTATCGAAACATTAATAATTGATATATTATTTTGTTTTTTTTTAAATATATTTTTTAACAGCTTATTTTTATTTTATTTTATCATTTAAGATATTATTTTGTTTTTTAAAAATTATGCTTTCTGTTTGTTTTTTTTACTTTTTATGCTAGGATATATATTTGTTTCTTGGATTTAGTTTTTTCTTTTCGAATTCAACATTCAATGGGGCTTCATAATGTTTTTTCAGTTTGTTTTTTATGAATTTATTATGATTTTATCATCCATATCATAGATTTGACAGGTTAATCTCAATTAACTCGATTCTTTTTTTTTTTGCAGTCATTCTTTTTAAATGTTTTTTTTTTTCAATTTCATCTTTCAACGTTGATTGGAAATTCGGCCATGTGATTTTCTCAATTTACTTTTTATGTGGTTACCTCAATCTCATGACTCAAATTATGGATATGTCAAGTTAACCCGAATTGACTCTAGTTGTTTTTTGTCATCCTTTTTAGATTGGGTTTAATATATTTTTTTATATTCTTTATACAAGGTTGTCCTGATCTCATAATCCAAATTGTGCATTTGACATGTTGGCCTGAGTTGATTCTATTTATTTTTTTGGATTTTTTAATTAAATTTTTTTCCAATTTCACCTTCCAACAACTTAACATATTTTTTTCTTAGTTTTATCATTTAATATTAAGATTGTTTGGGATTGAACTTTATATTATTTTTTTCAATATACTTTATATGGAGTTATCCTAGTCTTAGAGATTTTTTTTTTAATTTTAACCTTCAACATTTAATATGTTGGAAATAGAGTTTTATTTGTTTTATTTATTTTTATAAAATTATCTTTGTCTCATGATCCATGTCGCGGGTTTAACAAGTTAGCTTGAGTTAACTCGGGTTATTTTTTTATCATTTTAATTGATTTTTTTTCATTTCATCATTAAACGTTGGATTGGTTGAAAACGAAACTTCATAATATTTTTCAATTTACTTTCCAAGGCATTATCTTGATTTTATAATCCGGATTACAGATTGAGAAAGTTAATATAGGATAACTCAATAGTTTTTTTATGTAATATATATAGTTTTTATTATGTCATTTAACATTGAGTTGATTAGGAATTAATTGACATTCAAAATTTTATTTTAATTTAATTTCTATAAGATTATCACGATCTCACGACTCATTATATATTTGATATATTAATTTAGGTCAATTCAATATATTACCATATCAATATTTTTTTAAAAATATCATTCAACATGCCATCATACTAATATTTTGAAAAAGATAATGTTTAATATGCATCATATTACACAATTTTGGCAATGCTTCCTTTACAAGATCGGAAAAATATAACGGGGACAACTAATTTTGACAAGTTGACCAACATGTGTATATAATAAAAGCAATTGTCACAACATTTACTGAATAAGAATTTCAAACAACTTATTGAAATATCAACAATATAATTATTTATTAACATGTATGCAATTATTTGTCATCATTTACTGATAATATAAAATTTCTACATTAATAATATGATTATTTCTTGTAATTTACCTACATCAACTTACAAAAACTTACCTAGGAGCATGGGTTGGCAATTTGCAATAAAAAAGCAGTAAAAAGACCCGTAGAGACCAGGAGAAAATGTTTCTAGATTTTTGGTTGAGGATTAGATGGTGTTTTGAGTAATTGGAGGCTGGATTTCCTGGTTTCTACAGTTTATTATTTTGCAGGAGCAGCAACTATATATATATATATATATATATATATATATATATATATCATAATTATGATTCAGAATTACAGTATTATTATGTAACCATTATTTCGAATAACGGTTTAACTAAGTACAGGTACAGCCATGAGAAACACTTCGTTCGATGTTTACTAACGCCATGATTACAGCGTAAGAGAGAGCAACCCAAGTTGAAAAAATCGATCAATGAACCGTACGTGGCAGACAATTTCTCTAATTTAATCCTTAAAAAATATTTAATATTATATATAAGTATGTTAAATAAAATAGAATTTAAATCACGGGGAGTCCAACCACACAACAACAACGACCATTCGATTGAACTATAATGATCTATCAATGGCTAGGATGAATCTTGGGTGACATTAAGTGAAAATCCATTATTAAAGATAAATAAAACTACTAGAAAGGATAAATAAAATTATTAGAAAGGATAAATAAAACTGACTTTTATTTATTAAATATTAAAAGCGTTGTTTTAAAAAAATATTTTGGTTGAAAGTTTACTGTTTTTAAAAACAGGATTTAATTTTATTTTTTTGTAATTTAAAATAATTACTTTTTAATTTGGAATTGGAAAACTCCTACAAAACCTCCAAATGAATTCACAATTTAAATATTTTATAGATTAAGCATAAGCTGGGCTCAGGTTATAGCTTTTTCATGGACTCCAGCTTTCGTTATAGGCCTGACTTGACCCGGAGAGGCCCGTTTTAAGGATCCGTCTCGCTATGTTTAGCCCGCCTTTGTTTTCCCAATTTAAGCTCCCTGAATAAAATCATCTAGGGTTGTTTGGGTTTCTTCATCTTCTTGACTCCTCCTCCTCCTCCTACTAGCGACAGTAAGCCTCTGCTTTCTCTCATTCATCTAGGGTTGCCTTTTTTAACTGTTCAAGAATAAATAGGGTTTTGTTTTTTACTGCTGACAAATAGTTTTCAGTGTTAATCTTCAACATTTCATGTATCTTGGCCATGCGCTTGCTGATTCTTCACTCTAGGGGTTCTATACGTGATTCTGTATTGTTCCATATGTTTATGAATGTTTGTTACTTACGAAGTATATTATTAGATGTTGTCGTATCATGAACGTGTTCTGCCGCTTTTGCCGATGTTTCTGGAGGAATTAAAATGATTAATCATTGTATTGATAGAGTTTCTGATGTCGAGACACGTTAAGGTTGCTGGTTCTTGATGATATGGAGCTAGATTTTGTCTGCCTTTCTTGAGTTGATCTGAAATAGTGAAATTAGAATGTAGTTGTTAGCTACTACCTATTTTCTTTGGTGTCAGGCTGATTGTTGTTGGTTCCCTTTTGTTGTTTTTAATTTGATTCCAGGAAGAAATGGGGAAGGAAAAGAAAATTCTTGCCGGTGAATCAGGTCCTGATGTTGATCTTAAGTCTCTCATTCATCAAAGTTCATTGTTTTTTGACAAGTTGATTGAACTCATCCCTGCTAAGTTCTATCTACCAACTGATGAGAAAGACAAGCCATGGTTTCACGGCCTTAGTAAGGGTGCTAAAGCTTCAGCAAAGAAGGAAGCAAGGGAAAACATCAAGAAAGCAAGGAAAGATCGGCTTGACCCTGAGAAGTCTTCTACAACAACCCTTGATTTGTTAATGCAAAATTTGGAGAAAGAAAAATCAAACAGTGAGAGTGATGGTGTTGAAGTGGAGATCAATCCAATGATGTCTGGTTTAGAAAACGATGACCAATCAGTCACATATGAAGAACTCCGGCAACGGCTTCGTCGTAAAATTGAAGAGCTCCGAGGAGATAGAAATTGCGGAAGTTCAGAAAAAGCTAAGTGGAGGAAGGAGAAGAGAGGGATTGAGCAAAGGAAACGGAAGAGGGAATCTGGGTCTGGAGAAAAGAATCATGTCCCGAGTACTTCATTGGAAAGGGTGGAGAAGGATGCAGAAGAAGCTACAAAGGAGCTCAAGTTTAGTCATGTTAAAATGGGCACTGAAGAAGAGCATGGGAAGAAGAAGAGGAAGATTTCAAAGTTAAAGGAGCTTGAAAAGGCAAAAGAATTGGAAGAAGCAAAGAAAGATCCAGAGAAAGGGGGTGTTATCTCAAAGAAGCATTCATGGAAAGCAGCTACAAGTAGAGCTGCAGGAATTAAAGTTCATGATGATCCAAAGCTTCTGAAACAGAGCTTAAAGAAGGGTGAGAAGAGGCATCAAAAGAATGCTGAGAAGTGGAAGGAAAGGATTGAAACCCAGCATAAAATGAAAGCAGAAAAACAGCAAAAGAGATCAAAGAATATAGCTGGCAGAATTGAGCAGAAGAAGATGCGGAGGATTGAGAAGAGAGAGAAAAAGCTCATGCGGCCAGGGTTTGAAGGTCCTAAACAAGGTTATATCAATGAAGGTTCAACTTGAGGTGCGTCAACTTGGAAGTTTGTTGTGTTGTGTTAGTCTCCTTTTTTTTTGTCCAATTATCCTCGCTCTATTTTTTTTCCTGCACTTTTCATAGTTTTGTATTAAGCATGGTTTTGGTATCAAAAGAACGTTATGATTTAGGAACCCTGCTCATAAAACGCCCCCGCCCCGTGTCTCATTTTTCATGCTCCATTTATTGTTCCTTCATGGTATGTTGTTGGTATTGCTAGTGTCTACTAATTGCTTATAACAAACACAGAAGATAGAACAGAATGTGACCAGGGGTTAATTTAGCTAAGCCTTATTATTTTGAGTCTGAAGCTGAATAAGCTGGCCAATTTTTAGACTGAATGCTTGGTTGCCGTACTGGAAGCCTGTGTTGCTGCCATCCTATGGCTGTTCTAGCTAGAATGTTCTTTTACCCGCGTTTGCCTTTGAGTTCACAAGCTCTGCTCGTTGACTGTAATGCTCGTGAGGAGATGTGGTTTAAATTAATTTTTTTGGGAGATTAGGAGAGAGACTGAAAACATCATGGGTTGAAACTTGAAAGTGGAAAAGAAAAACTACAGTATTACACAACAGCTCATAGAAAGGCTAGTTCAAAGTGGATTTAAATGGAGGAGGCTAGTCTGTATAACCAACTGCAGTCAGTTTGTGATTGAGATATTGGTTAGAGTTTGCAATTCTATGCTGACCGATAAACACTATATTTGTTTCGGTCGGTATCTGGATATTTGCAAGCTGAACAGGTACAGTGGCCTGCCCTAGGAGTAGAAATGTTCAGTGATAGCCTCTCCCTATCTCACCTGGTAATGTTTTCCCCTTACAGTTCTTTCACTTTTTTATGGTGAGAGTGAATCTTTCTTTCCTTTTCGTTTATTATCTCTCCAAATTAATAGCCTTTTTCTCTAATAAATATGGTAATAGATAGATGGTCAAGTATATGCTTCAAGTTAAATGAAAATTATGTTGAGAGCGTTTGTCTATGTCTAAAGTATATGTGGATTGTTGTGGAAAAGGTTTAAATGAGTACCACACGGGCTAAACCGAAAACTTCTTACTCTTGTTTCTAGGATTATTGTCCAAATATCTTCCTCTATTATATGCTTACATTCTGCGGCGCTACCTGTATGATGCTCTGACATTGGCACATCTCTTACAACATTTACTCCACGTCTTGTTTGAGAAGTCAAAATGTTCTTATAATCTGTTTCTGTTCTTCTCGTTTCTTTTCATTGAGAAAACTTGTGATAAAAGTACTATGATGTTATAAGAATGCACGCTCCCCTGTTTAGGCTTTCGAATTGGGTTAATTTTTGCTGATGATACCTCTTAAGCAAGAGAGTGTATCTTGAAGTTGGGGTGCACCGAGAAACATGTTTCGTGCCCTCTCAGGTCTGTTTCCAGGTGAGATATCTTGCTGGGGTTTGGCGATCTGAGGTCCTGCGCCTGCCTCAAGGGACAGAGCCAGAGAGGTGGTGTTTGTAATGGTAGTACCGATCTCAATTCCATGCGAGGTTTCTTAGAGAGTTTGCTGTAAGGTTTTTGGTTGGTTGGACGGTCGTGTTTCTTTATCGCGGAGGGTGTCGTCCTCTAAAAAGATGAAAGAGCATACAAAACTAGATTTGCAATACTTCACCAGGAACGAGTGTAATTAGTTTGTTTGTTTTTTATTAAAAAAATAAAAACATTAGGACAAACTACAAAGTAATTCTCATTACAAAGTCATAAAACAGCACGACCTTTTACTTGCATAACAACATTAGAAATTTAGGGAGATGAAAATAACAAGTTAAAACAGAGCAAATCAATAGCCCCAGCCAGGGTATCATGCTACACGCCCATTCAGTTATTCAAATTAAACCCTAGCACCTGCTACAGGAACAGCACCGCCCTTGTGTATAGGTTCACCAGTACCGGCACCGACGCCATAGTCAGTGTCACGGTATCCTGGTCCATACCTGCTGCTAAACATCCCGGCGTGAAGCAACAAGACGTACAGAAGCTGGGTAAATGTCAAGATGATTATAAATGCCTCTACTGCCCGCAGCCTCCAACCTCTGTAGCCTCCGACGTTTATCTCCTTGCACGCAAACCTGAAAACAACAGAGATTGCAAAAATTACCCATCTTCTACCAAGTGGATATGTGTTAGGATGTCGAATTAACGTACCCAAAGGCTAGGGCAGTGATGGCCCAGGCAATCAGCGAAGCTGATCCTGCTGCAGCTAGACTATCACCCCTCCATGCCCTGACGTGGGCGCCACCAACGAATTTGGACACCATGCCAACAACACAAGCTAATATTGCAAAGGTCAGGAAGAATCCTGTTGCTCCATTCCCTCCAAAGCCTGGCAATTTTATTTTTATTAGCCAAACAAAAGAAATTACACCATAGCCACCAAGGAAACAATGAAGGGAAGCAAAGATGAGAGCAACTGCCAACACACCTACTTGTTGAAGATTAAGGCTGTTTAACCAGACACAAGATGAAGTTATAATTCCTGTCTTTAGCTTAAATATATACTCGTTTTTTTCTCTCGACCTTTTGGAGTATTTTCAGGCCACTACTGTGTGAAAGATGAGAGAGAGAGAGAGAGAGAGAGAGAGGCTTACTTGGGTGGCTGGTTTGGCCATTGATGTACCTATTAGTGCACCAGCTAGCAAAGCCCAGGGCAATAGCATACATGAGCAGGTTAAGAAACAGCAATGGAGCTGCTATGTTTCTCCCAACCGTCTGCGCCATTCTCTTTCAACTTCTCCTTTTCTTTTAGCCTCGATTCTTATCTCTTCAAGCCCACAAAAACAGATTCCCGCTTTATACAGAGAGATTCTTTGCGCCACTCTTGTATATCCTTCTTGCAATTACACTCCAAACTCCTCGCAGTTGCTTCCTTTGAGCTGCCTTGTCAGGGGTTTTGCCGTGAAGCTATAAATAGACGAGCTCAATGTACAGGCACAAGATACGTGTAAGCCAATAAGGCCTTCCATGCTTGCTTTCGATTACAGGTGGTAGGACACTTGTCGATTTTTGCTCTGACGTTTCCCATGAAGCCTTCTTCATCCCTGTCTTGGGAATATCTCGAAGTTGATAACTCAGACGGTGCCTATCCGTTGCGAATAATCTGAGTACCCGTCCTTCACTATCAGTAATTACTATATGTTTTAAACTTTTTATTTTTTATTTTTTTCAGCAGAAGGTTAATTTAATAGTCCTCCTGCAATCCTATTTTTCCACTCTAATTATGCGAATATAAGAACCTTGTGGTTGAAATTATAAATCTTAACTTGTTTGAGATTGTAATATGGTATCAATTTAAAATATTTTTTATTTAAAAATATATTAAAATAAATAAAATTTATTTTTAATATTAGCATATTAAAACAATTTAAAAATATAAAATAAGTTATTTTAAATAAAAAAATCAAAATTTTAAAAATAAAATTTACACCGTATTTTTAAACACTACATGTGAATTGTGTCGGCTCCTTAAGTGCCTGTGGAGAAAGAAATCGAAAGGCAAAAGGAAGCAAATGTTTTTAGAGCTTCCTATCTAAATGCATTTATGAATCATGCTCTAAGAAAATAAAATAAAAGTATTTAAATAAAATCAATTATATTAATTGTATTTATTAAATAAGTACTATTATATATCATGATTTCTTAGAATTTTTGCAACAAATCTTATAAAATAATTGAAAATTGATTTAAATTATTAAATGAAAAGTAAATTATAAAATATCTCCTCTAGTTTTGCAAAATGAATTAAATCTACTAATTTCAAAAACTAACTAGTTAATCTCTCAAGCAATGTTGATGACACAAAATGGAATTGGTTGTCGGTGCTTCTCAAACCGTGCTCTCATAAAAGTCACACGAAAAGAGCGTTTTCTAAAAGCCTGACAGTCTGTCAAATCAAATTTTGTGTTTGTAATTTTAAGTTGTTTTGAATTCTAAATAAAATTCAAACTGCAAAAATTAGATTTGGTTTAAAATTCATGTAAAAAAAAAAAAACAAAGAGAGGTAGAGTGATAATTTAATATCTTTTAACTTAATTAAATGCTAATTTCAAATATAAATAAATTTGATGAGCTGTCAGGCTTAATTTGTTTTAGTTTAACCAAATATTGAATCTAGTTTTATATAAATTTGTCAAGTTTTTAGATTCATAATCTTGACCTCAGCAAAACATTAATTCCAAATATATATGGCTCGATAATTTTATTAGGCTCAATGTTACACTATGAGATTTTGATAATTCAAATTTTTTTTGAGACACATAAAAATATTAAATGCTATGGGAAAATATATCTTTTAAGCTATGTCTCCACCAAAAAATAAAAACCATAGGCTATAAAGATTTATTGAATCTTTGGAAACGAATTAACCGTATATTTATTTTCGTGGCATTGAATTGGATGACCATTCATAATTACCAAGGGACAATGATAGCTTCTCCATGATGGGCCAACACATCATCCTAAAGGAGGTACAGTCAATGGTGGGTTTGATTTTTAGGTAACTTTTGTGTTTGTAAAAAAATAATAATTTAAAATATAATTAGATGTTATTAGTTGAATTTAAATACGTATTTGGTAAAAGTTATGGTTGAAGTTTATATGTAGCAAAAGATATGTATAAAATATTTGATAGTTGTGTGGTTACAGTTACTTTTCAAAATGTTTTTTACTTGGAAAAATATCAAAATAATAATTTTTTATTTTTACAAAATTATTTTTTGATATCAGCGTATCAAAATGATCTAAAAACACAAATAAATATTAATTTAAAGTAAATAAAAATTAATTTTTTTCAAAAGCATTTTTAAAATATAAAAACAAATAAAATTTTATAAAACTCAGTTACAACGACATGTAAAAAATTGCTTTAAAAAAATTGTATTTCAATCTTAATTTTTTAATAGAATTTACCAAAAAAAAAAAACATAATTTAATATATTTCCAAACATCTTTTTATATTTTTTGAACCGGAAACATAAAAAGTCCAAGTAAACAAACGCAGCCTGACATTAGCACAAACGCAGCCAGTTGTAGACTCAACTCAAAGCAATTTTGACATTAGCCCACGCTAAAATGGCTAGTCTTTTCAACGCTGAAAGTGGTGGAATATTACAGTTATTTTTTAAAATATTTTTTATTTATAAATATATTAAAATAATAATTTTTTTATTTTAAAAATATTATTTTTGATATTAACATATTAAAATTATTAAAAAACATAAAAAAAATTATTAATTTAAATAATAAAAAATTTTAAAATTTTAATTTTTTTTAAAAAAAATTAAAACATAAAAATAAATAAATAAATAAAGCTGGATTATTTTAGAAAAAGGAGCGGTATGATTAGCTTGATTTTTAACATAACTTTAATAATGGTGATTGACTAGAATATCAACCTCTATAGGAGGCTTGTCTTTACCGTTTCCATAAATCAGAAAACGTTTTGCAGATCCAAGCGCCATAAAATATTCTCGTTATAACATCAACTTAGAATTCTACGACAGTAAATGATTTTTAGCCGATTAAGATGAAGAGAAACTAAAGAGTTTTCGAACAATTACTAAACAATCTTAAATGTTAAAAATGTTTATTTTTATTTAAAAAAATATAAAAAAAAAACCTAGATAATAAAACATTTGAGATGGTCTAGGACATCCATAATTTTGAAACCTGGCCCAACTTAGTTGATCTAAGACTGAAACCGAGCCGGATTGAAAAAAAAAAAAAAAAAAAAATTAAGTGCGACTCGATTGACCTAGCAGGTTGACCCGGCAACCTGGTTAACTCGGCAATACCCGTTTGCAATTCATTGACTTTTATTTTTTTTTTTTACTAAAATAATATGTTTTAATTTAAAAAATAAATTAACTCGAACAATTTGATGACTCGGTTCCAAATTTAAAATCTAAACCTTAAACTAAACTGGTCTAAAACTATTACAAGATCACATTTCCTCAAAGTTAGGTGTGTGATGTCCTTGAAAAGCGAGAGGAACAAGAGGAATCATAACGAAGATGTCAATGATAACATAACTACCACAACACTTTAGCTCATGAGTTTAAATATAATTAATATATTATATACGTGATTATGTGCATAATTATTAAAAAAATGTACCAAGTTGTCGAATTGATCCCAGACGTAATTAATAAACTTAGATAAACGTAGAAAAAAAAAATCATTGTGACAAATTAGATATTTTAAATCCCAAATGTAGAATAATAAACTTATTCAAATTCCTTCGTGAATGAATCAAGCATAATAAAAACACATCATTTATTTTATTTTATTTTCAACCAAACGCAAATATTATATCTAGGATTCGCATACCAACATCACTTGGAAAAAAAAAATCATGTTGACAAATTATATATTTTAAATCCCAGATGTAGAATAATAAACTTATTTAAATTCCTCGTGAATGAGTCAAACATAATAAAAACACATCATTAATTTTATTTTATTTTCAACCAAATACAAATATTATATCTAGGAATTTGCATACGAAACGTGTGTGTTTGTTTTGCATTTGCTTTTGTGTTTGTGACACAAAAAATTCAATGAGGTATTTAGTAATTATGAAAACTATATTTTATATTGTGGATCTACTAAAAAATTAAGTTTAAAATGCAATTTTTACATATTTTTTTAATTGAATTTTCTAAAACACTATTTGTTTTTGCGTTTCAAAAACACTTTTGAAAAAAATTAATAATTTTTTATTTTTTTATCTGCTTCAAATTAATATTTTTTTTGGTGTTTTAGATTATTTTGATGCGCTGATATTAAAAATAATTTTTTAAAAATAAAAATATATTATTTTAATGCATTTCCAATAAAAAAACATATCTAAATCTCAAATACAAAACCACACAACTACCAAATATTTTATAGATGTTTTTTTTTATATATAAATCTCAACCATAATTTTTACCAAATACATATTTAAATCTAACTAATTACACCTAATTATATTTTTTTTATTTTTTTTTTCAAATCACAGCTACAAAAATTAAATCTCAAAAAAAAAAAAAATCCCCTTGCCTCGCAAGCGTGCTTTTAGTGTTGAGGTAGGTTGGAGATGTGCGTGTTTGCGTCATCATACTTAATTTATAAAATAAATAAATGCTACACACTGACTTTTTTAGCTTCTGGATTAACAGAGTCCCCGTGTTAAAACCTGCTTTAAAAATGTTTTTTCAAAATTTTATTTATTTGATATTAAAAATAATTTTTTAAAAAATTAAAAATATTGTTTTAATACATTTCCAAACAAAATATATTTTAAAAAATAACCACTATCATTTTTTACAGTGTAGTTGTGGATTTTTCAAATAACTTTTATGTTAAAATACATGTCAATGATTTTTTTTTATTTTTTAAAAATTATTTTTGATATCAGCACATCGAAATGATTTGAAAACACTAAAAACATATTAATTTAAAGTTAATAAAAAAAATATTTTTTAAAAAAATATTTTTAAAACACAAAAATCAAACAGGATAAGTAGTCAAAATAAGATGGTGCTTAAGGGATCAAAAGCCTAAAAAACATCTAAATCCTTCCTCCTTCCTCCACATCTGATTTAATATTGTAGTTCAATTATATTTTAAAAAAATTAAATTATTTTTTTTATATTTTTAAATTATTTTGAAGTGTTAATATATATATATATATATATATATTATTTTAATATAATTTTAAATAAAAAAAATATATTTTGAATGAAGCTTCAATCTAACATGTATGTTGATCAAACATGTATGTTGATCATCTTAAGCAACATACAATTAGAGTAATAACTATAATAATTGTCAGAGAATAATATAAATTATATATTATTAGAGAATAATATAAATTTTTAATTTTTTAAGTTATTAGGTTAAGATGGTTTTTTGGTATGGTATTAGAGCCTTAATGACCAAGTGGTCATGAGTTCGAATCTCACCTATCCTAATTTATTTGATAAAAAATTCAAGTATCATGTAACGTGAACATGTACAAGTTTCAAGTCTAAAGAGCTTTAACGTGAAAAAATATATTAAAAAATAATATAAATTATATATTAGGACATACTTAACAGTCTAATTTATTAGATTGGGATGATTTTTTTTATAATAATTGATAATTGTAATATATATATATATATATATATATATATATATATATATAGAGAGAGAGAGAGAGAGAGAGAGAGAGAGAGTATGATAGACTAAACAATATTGCACAGAGATTTCATTTTTTTATGGATATAAGTTTTTTTTAATAAATAAAACGTAGTCACCATCTAATGTCATCATCATAGCAATAATTGAGGTGACGGAACCATGGTTATGCTGTTAAAAACAACAGCAACAATAATTTTTATTACAAAATTTATTTTTATTCATCTATCTTTTAAGACATCTTCTGAAAGCATGTCGGGAATATGACGGCTTATAATATAATAATTACATGGATTGAGATTTTTGTGTTTGATTAAAAAAAAAAAATTATATTGATGTTTCTTTACTATATTTGATTTATACTTGGAATATTCCTAAAGTTTAAAGCATCTAATCATGACATGGTATTTTTTGTAGATAACTGTGCTCATAAACATCCATGTTAGTATCGTTATAATTACAAAGTGAAATAATTTATTTACTAATAAATTATATAACATGTATTAACAATTAATAAAATAACTAAACGGTGTAGGCCAGTTTAACTATTTATATAAAAAAATAAATCAGACTAATATATTTATTTAATTATTTTATAACTTAACTTGTGTTAGTTGAAGATGAGGTTGGGGGTTTGAAAATATAATAATTTTTTTAATAAAAAAATAAAAGACAGATAGCATGTCATTTTTTATATACAAAGAAAACTAGCCAAGCCTCTGGATGGGGTCTTGTTGTGATAAACACTTGAATTTATTTTTTTTATTTGAGTTTTTTTTTTTTTTTAGATTTTAGATTTTTTAATTTCATTCATTTAACATAAAAAATTTTTATTTGAAATTTTTTTTTTTAATATGAGATTTTTTTTATTATTATTTAGTATTAGGTTCGTGGTAAATTCATTTTTTTTACTTTTTTTAATTTAAATTTAAATTGCTATATCAAATATAACAACAATATCAAAAAATTTCTTATGATCTATATATAAGTTTTTTCACTTTTCAAAAAATCTTGATATAACTCGCAGCAAAAACGTGGGCAATATAATAAACTAGTATTATGCTAAAGATGTTGAAGACTAAAACACTCTTATTATTATTATAATAAAAAAGAAGAAGAAAGAATATGCCGGTCCACTTGATATCAATAATGGGGGTGTTTTAGTTAATAAATTAAAAATTTATATTCAAAATCAAGAGAACGTGATTCCCTTGAGTAAACGACAATTTCATGATATTTTTTAATAAATCAAACACAGTTTTTCTTAAGATGATCGAGGATGTCTTAATACAAACAATCGTTTTTTTTAAAAAACAACAAATATTAAAAAATTATTATTTTTCTTTAGATTATTTTTTTATATTTTAGGATCATTTTGATATGGTGATGTTAAAAATAATTTTAATTTTTTTTAAAAAAATAAATTTTTAAAAAATAACTATTATTATACTCTCCAACAATTCAAATATAAAAGCATGACAGCTTACATATGATGGACCACATCAAATATATAATGCATGGGGTATGTGTTATTTTCCCTTTTCTATTCCATGATTTTAAATTATCATGACTGCGGTCAAATTTAATTTATTTTTTATAATTGAATTGCATAAATAAAAATACTTTATTTACTTTTTATATATATAAAAAAATTAACAATAATAAAGTCACCACTGACGTCATCGCAGCAGCCAGCAATCACCTTCATTTTCATTTCTTTTTAAATTATTTTCATTCAAAACAGTGGTCGTTGTTGTTTCTTATTAAACCACCGTGTCTCAAAGTCAAAACAAATAAAGAATATTAAGAAATAATACAAAAGTATAATCACATATTTGACAAGGAATATTAGATTTTTAAAAGTTTATAAAATTACGCGATTGCACTTAATATATTTTTTGAGTTTTTTAAAAATAAAGTAAAATTAAAGCTAGACGCCATCCTTCATTAGATAAAATTTCTTTGCTTTAAAATAAAGGAATTAGATCTTAATTTATTATATCTTTTCGTTAAAATAAAGTAATTTGATAAAATTTAAGTTAGACGCATTCCTTTAGAATATGGTTATTTTTTAAATAGTTTTTGTGGTTGTGATTTGAAAAAAATAAATTTTAAAAAAATATGATTAGTTGTGGTTAGTTGGATTTAAATAAGTGTTTGGTAAAAATTATGGTTGAAGTTTATGTACAGCAAAAAAAAAAATGTATAAAATATTTTGGTGGTTATGTAGTTGCGGTTGTTTTTCAAAGTTTTTTTTACTTGAAAATACATTAAAATAATATATTTTTATTTTTTAAAAAATTATTTTTGATATCAGCGCATCAAAATGATCTAAAAACATAAAAAAAAAATATTAATTTGAAGCAAAAAAAAAAATAATTAAAAAAAAAAGCTTTTGAAACGCAAAAACAAATATTATTTTACGAAACTCAGTTAAAAAAATATGTAAAAACTGCGTTTCAAATTCAATTTTTTAATGGGTCTCACAGTATAAAACACAGTTTTTACAGTTATCTTACTGTGTTTTTTCACTGTAAATACAAAAACAGTTTCTAAACAAACATAAATCAACAAAAACAATAATAATTTTTTTTAAAAAAAATTGACACACTCGCACAAACTCCTAACACGGATTTTTTACACACAAAAATATGGATAGGTATATTTTCATGCAATCTTCAAAGAATTATATAAGTGTCGTTTGATCCTTAAATTTAGAATATGTGCAATTACATCATTGTTTATACAAAATGAAAAAGGAAAACAAATAAAGTTTGCTATAAAGGAAAACAAATAAAGTTTGCTATTAAGGCCCGAGGCTGAAGTTATAAGAGATTCCGATGAAATCTGAATAATGGTAAAATGAAGTAAAATGTCAGGATTGAAATAAGAGTGTCATTATAGTGTTACTAAATCTAGATTAGTAGACAAATCAACTTGATGCTCGGTCAAAATCAATTTTAATATTAAATTATATAGAAGTTGATCTAGTCAAATAAAAAACCTGTATTTTAATTATTTCTGTCAAAATTTGGGTGAGACATGGTTTTTTTTTTCTTCAAAATAACATCATTCTAACTTTAAAAATTATTTTTTTAAAAAAAATATTGTTTTAAATTAACTCGTATAAATCAAAATTGATTCATCTAACTCTTGATCTGATTGAAAGAATCACTCATAGCCCACCTAACTTTTTGAAAGTGAAGTAAGATGAGACATGACTTGATTTTTTTAAAAGAAAATATTACTTTTAAGCTTTAAAAAATATCATTTTGAATTGACCAGATTAATCAAAATTTATCCACCTAACTTCCTACTTATGACTAGGTTCAAGTAACAGTTATAAATTAGAAGGTATTTGAGAATATGATAATGATTATTTTTTAAAATAATTTTTGTTTAAAAATATATTAAAGTTATATTTTTTATTTTTTAAAAATTAAATTTGATATCGGTACATTAAAATGATATGAAAACATAAAAAAATTAATTTTAAAATAATAAAAAATAATAAAAAAATCCTTTTTTTAAAAAAATACTTTTAAAATATAAAGATAAATAAAATCTAAGTTTTACACCTATGCATGACGAGATGGTATTATAGCTTTTTGTCATTTTATTAAGGTACTGTTTTAAAGGGTTTGACTAGTGAGTGCTTGAAGACACCTGTGCGTGGCGGACCTCGCAATCTCTCATGTTTTTACATATTTCCTTAATCATATCACTGTAAGAAAAAAATCAATTATAATTTTCAATTTATTTATATTTTACATCTTTTTCTTAAATATTTTCTTGTAAATATTTATGATCATGTTTGTTGCTCGTAATATGTTGGCTACTCATTGATTTGAATGTATTTTCGGAAAAACAAAAATTAAATTCCGATAACTTACCATGTGAATTATAATTTGTCACTTTTTTTTATTATTAATATAGATGTTCGGGCTAGCTTGTACGTATCTTAACTAATTCTATGGGCTCTAAAATTAACAATCATGTAAATCTTTAGTAACCTTAAAATTTATGGGATTCAAATTAATGATCTCCAAGAATCAAATTCAGAATCTGACCAGTCGACCTACACCTCTTAGGGTTAAATTTATCACCTTTCTTCTTTCTATATAGATTCACTAGCCTACAAATTAACATTGCACTCTTATTTCTAAATTTAAAAAAAAATCCAATTTTTTCTTCTTAATATAATATTTAATTTGATTTATAATTAAGCTATCATGTGTAATTTATATAATCGTTGATTTTAAATGGGAAATTAGATATATAGGTTCACTGATAAACTAAATGTTACAATTACTTAATCTTTTAATTTAAGGGTAAGATTGAAAAAATGAGTATTACACGATTGATAGGTTTTCTCCTTTATTTAATTACTTTGAAGCAACACAATTAAAAAAACTAAATAGGAAAAAAAACTAATTTTCATTTATCAGCTTAGTAAAGAAAAACATTTAAATTAGATAATAATTTTTCATGTTTGTTTTTGCGTTTCAAAAGTGTTTTTGAAAAAAATTTAAATTTTTTTATTTACTTTAAATTAATATTTTTTTAATGTTTTCAGATTATTTTGATGTGTTAATATTAAAAATAATTTTATTTTAAAAAAATATTTTAATATATTTATAAATAAAATATACTTTAAAAAATAAAATAACGAAACTCCCAAATATTTGTGCTGTGTCTTCATTCTCCTTAAAACAATCCAAGTAGCTGATAATTCACAATAGACAACAATGTAAGAGGGCTTTCAAGTTTAAATACTCAACAATATCTTTTTAAATATTTTTCTTTAAAGAAATACAAGGGAAATACTGAAAAATCAAAATTATTAAAGTACATGGCAATTTTTTTTTCTTTCTATTTTCTCATGCTCAATATAATACTGATCCAATTATATATTTAGTTTGAAAAAAGAAAGTGAGTGCTTGGCCTTTAACCGATACGGCATAAAAAGACTTTTTGTTTTTTTAGGTAATTTTTTACTTAATTCTGTCCGCGTGGAAAGATACAGAGCAGGAAAAAAAAAATCCTCCAGTGGTTACCAAAATTATAACGGAGTCAAAAAAAAAAAAAACTGATTAAATTAAAAAAATAAATAGAAAAAAATTAAAAAAATTGAACTACAAAAAAAAACCGATTAAAATTTAAAAAAAAACGACTGGTTTGGTTTTTGAGTTTTATAAGTTTAAAACAAAAAAAAAAACTGAATTGTACCGAACCTAAACAGAAAAAAACCAAATTAAATCAGAAAAAACTTAGCCAAACAAAAAAAAACTGAACCAAACTGAAAAAATCGAGTCAAACCGGTTTGAACCAGTTTTGTCCAAAAAACCAAACCGAAACCAGCCGGTTTTGAACTTGTTTCGGATTCGATTTAAAAAAAAAATTAATTTGGTTTTTTTTTTTTTAAACCGAACCGAACAAAAAATAATCATCCTTAACCAAAACTATGTAACAAATAGGAAAATCACTTTTTAAACAGACACAAGGAAACTATTAATTGTGAAATTATATTTTTATCCTCTGAAAGAAAAATGAGAAGCCTAGGTTTTGAAGATAATTTAATCTTTTTTAATGGCTCATTGATCTTTAAATAATTATCACAGGTATATACATTATTTCTGTTTTTTAGAAAAATAAAATAACTAATTTATTTTCCATGTTAAAAAAATTATAATTATTGACCAGGGTATTTCTATCTTTTATTTTTTTAGAGTACAGTAAAATATATTTTTTTCCTTTAAGATTGGAAAAAAAAAAACAAGACATTCATCCTCGATAAGGGTTACATTCTTTCACAGAGGGTCTTTTTTTTTTTTTTTTTCTGACTTCGTAGAGGGAATTTAGTCTTTTATATTTAATAATTAATTTTTATATTCAAAATTTTTTTTGACATATGTGAGGTGCCCGTGCTTTTTAAGCGATGCAAGCAATACCTCTTGTCAAATAACCCTTCTTATTTTTAAGTGTTGTTGGAAGCATAACCACATCTTTTTTCTAATAGCATGGCACATAACAGTAATAGATAGATATTTTGTTATTGATGGTTTTTTTTTATTCTCTTCTCTCTCCTTCCTAAAAAAATATATGTAGGACATTTTGTATTTTTATTTCAATTTTGGTTTTTATTGTTTTGATTTTTAATTTTTCTTCTTAACTCTTTTTTAAAAGTTTTGTTTGTTTTCAATTTAGTTTTTTAACAATTTGTCATGTTTATTATTTCCAATTTGATTTTTATTCTGTTGATTTTATTTTTTTAGCCTTTTTATTAAAGTTTTATCAGTTTTCATTTTCATCCTTTAATCAAAGTTTATAGAGTATTATTTTTTTCAATCTAGTCCTCGTTCTTTTGGTTTTTTTTTTGTTAAATTTATTTTTCTTCTCAATTTAACCCTCCAATCAAAAACCTTTTGTTGCCCTCTAATTTATTTTTTATTTTGATTTTCACCCTCATTCTTTTAATTATCATCATTTTTTTAGATCCTTTTGTGCAATTTAAATCCTTCAACGTTTTAAATCTTTATGGTGCCAATATTTTCTCGTTAAATGTTAGCTTTGTGGTTTTTTTCAATTTTTTCTATTGGATTATCTCAATTTCATGACTCGAATCACGAGTTTTACAAGTTAACTAGAGTTGACTTGCTTTTTGTTGTCCAAGTTACATGTTTGTCACCTCAACTTGGGTTGACTTAAGCCTTTATATTGTCCATTTTTTAATCTAGTTTTGTACTTTCAAGGTTTTAATTTCAATTTATTATGATCTTTTTCATAAAAAAAATTTATCCATTTACTATCGTTGTTTTTTTTATCATTTAATTAAATAAAACTAATTTATTAAACTTGGTCAAGCTTGCAACACAAGTTGTTTGTTTTTTTTTAGACAAACTTGTGACACCTGGATTATCACTGCCTTTTTCTTATTTTCTATTGTAGTTTTGGTTTTTATTTTAATTGTTAATTTTTTAATACAAAATTTTTTCAATAATTTTTAAATTTCAATTAATATCCGTCATCTATGATTTTTTTATTTTTTTTATTTGGCTTTTTTTAATAGAGATTTTTTTTAAAAAAACTTATTTTTGTATGTATTTAATTTTTGAAAATATTATTTTTATTCACACACACACAATATATATATATATATATATGTATATTAATTTCTAGATAATATTTTTAATATGCACAACTTTGCAAATATATTTTTTATTCAATTAGTTTCATGTGTGCATCTATTTCTATTATTATTTGATTGGATGAAAAAATAATTTTAATAAACAAATGCAGTAAACACAATTGAATAAATATCTCATGTTGTTGGATCAAATGTCTTGATCCATATCCATTTCTTGATTATTTTAGTTATTGTTGATGACTTTTTTTCTTCATTTATTTAAACTTACAATTCTTTTATGTAAAAAATATATTAAAAAGCATACATGTCAAAACTTTTTAAAAAATAAATATACAAAACGATATAAAACACATATCAAATAGCTAGTTTTTTCCCCCAAACCTCATAGTAAATAGCTTATTCCTTTATTTTTTCATATAAAGTAGATTGCAAGATGCAGATTCAAGTTGCCACTTTATGGGATTGAAAATAATTTTAGTAAAGTACTAGATAGGTAACCGTACTACAACATGGCCTTACCAAAAAATTTTATCATACAAAAGATATCAAAACGATGCAAATATTTTTTTAAAAAATAAATTTATGATTATAGTCATTGACACAAGATAAAAAAACAATGAAAAAAAAGACTAAAATCAAACCTGGTAAACTTATTGAATCCATGACCTGTGATACGATATCGATAACTTTATAGAAAGAAAAGGTGAAAAACCAAAGAATACCAATTATGAACTACCCTTGTGATGATGGATGAAACAAATAAACAATAACCAAAGCTAACTCGATTCAATTTTCATAACTTGTGACATGCTCACGACGCTGAAACATAGGCATAAAAGACAAATTCAAAAAAATAATAATGTAAATTTCCTAGCTAACTAGAATAATTAGAGATGAACTTGAAGAAAAAAAATTGACAAGAAAGAAAAAAAATATAGTAGTGAAAAAGAATAAGAACCAAATTTGACACAAAAAATAAAATCATAAATATTAAATTGAAAAACAATTTTGACTTAGAAAATGATAAGAAAAACTAAAAACAATAATAAAAAAATAAGTATTAAATTTTATATAAAAATAAAATATCAATGGGGATAAAATTATAAAAAAAACTAAATCAATAAAGAATTTAATACCAAAAATTTGCAATTAAAAGAATAAAATCAAGTTTAAATAAAAGTTAAATGCAAAGGGATAAAATAAAAAAATAAAATTAACTTAATAAATAATTTGAGAACAATTATATTATAATAAAAAAAAACTTAATTTGACTCAACAAATAAGTAATTATACTTTTTGTTTATTCTCAAAGGCTAACATGTTTTTTTTTTTTAAAGGGGAGATAGAAAAAAAAAAATCATGTGATTAGAGCTCAATCGGCGGTATTCTAATTGCACGCTCCTCACGAGCATGTGAAACTCTAAGCTATTTTAGCTTTTATTATTAATTTGTGAATAATTTTTTTTTCTTTCTAGGGGTTATTTAACACATATCTTTGAAAATATTGAAACGTTTGTAGGAGTTGTTGCCCCACCTGCACCCCATGTTTCTAACATGATAGGAGAAGTGGACTTCTTATGGTATGCTTGGAATATTGTTAATTATTATTTTTTAAAATGTATTGAAATAAATTTTTTTATTTTTAAAAATTATTTTTAATATCAATATATTAAAATTATTTAAAAACATTAAAAATATTAATTTAAATAAATAAATAAATATTTTTATTTTTTTTAAAAAATACTTTTAAAATTTAAAAACAAAAAATAGTGCATCGGTAAAGTGCGTAAAATTTAAATGAATGAGACTAGACTCTAGATTGGTTTAGATGGATAGATTTAAAGGACAGTATTCTATCCACACACACACACACAACACACACACACACACACACAGACTTGATCTGTCAACAACTTTCTTTTATATTTGGCAATCACGAAACATGACAGAACAACACGATATAATAACATCATTTTCATACTGTCTCGTGTATACAAATATATATATAAAAAATCTTCTATATTTTATATTGTTTTATGCATATACTAATTGTCTATTTAGAAGAATAGTAAATATTATTTTTAATTTTTTTACTGTTTAAAAATATATTAAAATAATATATATTTTTATTTTTTTAAAATTTATTTTTAATATCAATATATTAAAATAATAAGAAACATTAAATTAATTTAAAATTAAAAAAATTAAAAAAATTTTAAAAATATAATTAAATTGCAATTTCAAATATTATCTAAATATCTTGTTTTTATTATTGAGTATCTTTACATCAACAATTAAGTAAGCATGCTTCCCAATTAATTTTTTTTTTTAAAAACGACTATTTTGAGAGTTTTTTTTTTTAAATATAGTATATATTTTTTTAAAATAATATAATTAAAAAAATATTTATAAAAAATAGCAGAGAGTTTACAAGTGCTAGATGCAGTAAGCGTTCAACCCTCTCAAATTCCGGTGCCAGAGTCCAACTACTCCTCTTTTGAAACTTTTTGAGCATGCAAGGTGATTTTCGTCAGCGTAATCCGATCGTTGACGTGTCACCTTTTACAATGACATGTCAGTCACCGTACCTGTCTTAAAATCAGATCTTAACCGTACACGTGTGAACAAAATCAGCCAAAAAAAGAAACAATGAGAAAAGTACAAGCGGCAAAACTTTGTGACCCAAGTGAAGGACAATCTGTACTGTCCTAGAAGCGGTTTTTGTTTGCAGTTTAACCGTATTTTCTGATTTTTAAATTTTTTTTAAGATTATAATATCAAAAATAATTTAAAAAACAACATAAACCTGTATTTTCGTATTTTCTGATTTTTTATTTTTTATCTGAAGTTATTTTTTATTTTAAAATTATTTTAATGTTATAATATTAAAAATAATTTTTTAAAAATAAAAAAAAATAATTTTGAAAACAACATGTCCACACTCCCCCATCACAGCCTAACTTCTCCTTACCATCTTCATTTCATTGCCATGGCAGCTTCTTCAACTTGAAACGCTCCCCGCTCCCTCGCTCAATCTATGAAAAAACACTAACAAAACCATACTTTCTCTAAAAAATGGGTTCTCTACTCCAATTTCAAGACCTCAATCTTGCCCCGTCTCCATCCTCACCCCTAACCACCACCACCACAGCCGCCGCATCCACCAGCTCCAATACCATAGCCACCTTTCTGTCAGCGAAGGAGACAGCCAAAGCTTTGTTAGTCCCAAAAGTCGAACCTAAGCTCGAACCATTTGATGTTGAAACCCCAATCTACCAACAACAACCACCACAAGACCCCAGCAACAGCACCCGGGATCTTTTCTTTACCAGTTCCACCCCGAATTACTTCTCTAATTCCCAATTAATCCCTCCTCTCTCCCAGTCCACATCCTCCGAGGACGACAATGCCAATAATCTTTACTCTGAATACAACCGAATCTCCGAACTCTTTCGCACAGCTTTTGCGAAACGCTTGCAAGATCAATACGGAGACATTTCCGTCGTTTCGGACCCAGATTCCCGCGCTATCGTCCCTTTTAATGAAGATGATAATAATAACAGTGTTCTCTCCACCGTCGTGGTCTCCCGGCGTCCGAAGTATCCGCAGCGGTCTTCTGAGCTCGTGCGTGTCACCGACCTGGGAATCGAGGACCAGAGGTATTTTCGTGACTTGGTCCGCCGGACACGAATGGTCTACGACTCTCTTCGGATTTTGTCTATCTTGGAGGAGGAGAAGCGAAGGGGAGAACGCCTAGGACGCCGCGCACGTGGAGATCTCCGTGCTGCCTCTGCGATGAGGGATTGTGGGCTCTGGCTCAATCGGGATAAGCGGATTGTGGGGCCCATTCCCGGTGTTCAAATTGGGGATGTTTTCTTTTTTAGAATGGAACTCTGTGTTATGGGATTGCACGGACAAGCTCAGGCTGGGATTGATTATCTTCCAGCGAGCCAGAGCTCGAACAGGGAGCCTATTGCTACTAGCATTATCGTTTCAGGTGGTTATGAGGACGACGAGGATGCTGGAGATGTGATTATTTATACCGGACATGGTGGGCAGGACAAGTTGAACAGGCAATGCGAGCACCAGAAGCTTGAAGGAGGGAATTTGGCGTTGGAGAGGAGTATGCGTCATGGGATTGAGGTAAGAGTGATTAGAGGGATTAAACATGAAGGCAGTGTTAGTAGCAAGGTTTATGTTTATGATGGGTTGTATAAGATTCTTGATTACTGGTTTGATGTTGGGAAATCAGGGTTTGGTGTTTACAAGTATAGGCTTCTGAGGATAGATGGCCAACCAGAAATGGGTAGTTCAATCTTGAAGTTTGCGGAGAGTTTGAGGACTAAGCCATTGACTGTGAGGCCTAGAGGGTATTTGAGTCTTGATATTTCGAATAAGAAGGAGAATATGCCTGTTTTTTTGTTCAATGATATTGACAATGATCATGATCCTTTGTGCTATCAGTATCTTGAACGTACTGTGTTTCCAGTCTTCGTGCTCACTAATGGAAGTAATGGAACTGGATGTGATTGTGTTTCGGGATGCAGTGATGGCTGTTTTTGTGCGATGAAGAATGGTGGTGAGTTGGCTTATGATGAGAATGGTTTTTTGTTGAGGGGGAAGCCGGTTGTATTTGAATGTGGGGTTTCGTGCAGGTGTCCACCAACCTGTAGGAATAGGGTGACACAAAGGGGGTTGAGAAATAGATTGGAAGTGTTTAGGTCGAGGGAAACAGGATGGGGAGTTAGGTCATTGGACGTGATCCATGCTGGTGCTTTTATATGCGAGTATGCAGGGGTTGTCCTCACTAGAGAGCAATCCCAGATTTTCACTATGAATGGCGGTGGTTTGGTTTATCCAGACAGGTTTTCTGCTAAATGGGCAGAATGGGGGGATTTATCTCAGATCTATCCAAATTACACCCGTCCATCATATCCTGAGCTTCCACCACTGGATTTTGCAATGGATGTGTCAAAAATGAGGAATGTTGCCTGTTATATGAGCCATAGTTCAGCTCCAAACGTGCTGGTGCAATTTGTGCTGTACGATCACAATAATTTGATGTTCCCTCACATCATGCTTTTTGCAATGGAGAATATCCCACCTTTGAGGGAGCTAAGCCTTGATTACGGTGTGGCTGATGACTGGACAGCAAAGCTTGCTATTTGCAACTAACTGATTAAGCTTAAAGAGGATGTGCAACTTTTTTCTGTGGTGTGGCACTGTGTTCTGAGGACATGATGTGCTAAGGTAAACTTAACTATCTCTGTGTGCAGCTTGACATCTAGCCTGGACACATAATAGTGCATCTTACTCTGTTTGTGCATTGTTATAATAGGATATGTTTTTGTAGTTCTGGTAGTTTGCAGTAGTAACTGTGTCTCCTGTTGGGTTATTATTATTATCATTTTATATTCAAACGAGTTATTGTGTTTTATTGTGCATGGGGATTCCTTTCCTTACCTGGTTGTGTTCTCGTGGAGCTTTTATTATTTATTTTTGTGTCTAGTTCCTGCAGTCAGAACAAGTCAAATTCTGTTCTATTCTTTCCTATCTTTTACTTATTAAGTTGTGATTAAATTAGTATCTCATTACTGCTATAAGTCATAATACTGGCTGTCCTATTGTAAGGGTAAATCTTTTATGATGTTTGTTTTAGGATGTCTTTACCTTAGCTATTCTGGTTTCTTGGAACAGAACATTATTTCTTTTTCCCTTAATGTGATATTTCCTGCAAAGCTGAGCTACAAACTACATTTTCTATGTTCGGAGTAGTCTGCAGCATGGTCTCTGAATTCTAATTTTGCCAATTAGGTTTCTGAGTTTTAGAGTTTACGTTCACTGTGGTGCTTTCATGCATGTCCATTAGAACCAATTTAACAGTGTCATGCCACTTAAAAGTTTATAGATGATGCTTTTGCCATCCATGTTAACAGTTTGATTTTGATTTGTCCTGTGTTTCTTAATTGTTTTCAAGACATGCTGTTAACCCTCCTTTTCTTTTTGATATTGTCTTTCTTTGTAAATAATCTGTTTTTCTCTGAAATAGATATGATCAAGAAAACATCGATGCCTTTTTAAATTTGTGACTCCACTCAACTGCTAGATGCTAATCCCCCATATTTGCCATTAAGATTCTTGATATGCTCGGGCTGAAAGTTTATTCAATAAGAAGAGTCTCGGCTACATGCAAATTTATGAAACTTCCTCTGAGCCATCATTTCAGCATGCTTCCTTGATTTTATGACTGGGTTGATTGTTAAATAAAACCTTACCATCCCAAATGTACTAATGGCTGCACATGGGAATTTGCCATTTGTAGGGCTGATAACAATTGGACAAAATTGGACTGGAAGCACTTGATTGCTGTCCATGAGAAGTTGGAGCCTTGAAGGGCTATGTAAATAAAGGAAATTAAATGTTTGTGGCCTTCTCTAAATTAACTATAGATATCATTCAGTTTTTCCAAGTCTATCATTTTTTAGGATATCCCCGTTTCCTCGTAAGCATCTCCTTGTGAAATCGATCAATGTTTAAACATCCATTCATGCATTGAGGCTCATTTAATTTTTTGGCTTTCCTTATTGTCCTTGAAAATAGATTTATTAGTACATGATAGTTATTACTGCTTTGTAGGATGTAATATTTTTGTTAAAATCTTTATGAAACCATTACTTTAGTTTCTTATGAAGATTGAATAAGGTTTCTAAGCTAGCATTTGGTTTACCATCTCGGGAATAAAGAGATGGAGACATTGGTGTATTTCTGTTTTGAAAGTAAAAAAATTCATTTTAAAATTGTCCCGAGACAAATTTATTTTGTCTTTGTCTCTTCAACGAAGCAAGTTTCTGTCTCTTTTGTAGTTGTCCCTCCTGTCCTGGGATATTTATCAAATGCAACCTAATCAACATCCTTTTTTGTTTCTTTCTGTTTAGTTATCTCTACACAACATAAAGATTTTATGGTTACAATAGTTTGCCCGCAAAACCACAACTAAATAATGTGGAAAAAAGAAAATGATTGGCAAATACCAAAAAATAAAATTTTGAAAAGATAGAATTAAATAAGACAACCGTTCAGTTACGCATCTAAAGCAAGAGAAGGCAATAAACTTAAAACTAAATTGTTGTAAGGCTCAAGATGAAGTCTTGTAGAAGAAATTGTGCGCTTAACTCCATTAAATGAACACTCAAATATTTGTACAATGAATTAGATTTCATGTGATAGTGTCATTGTATAGTTATTGATTTATTTATAAAATTGTTACTGAGAATTTCTAAAACTAATGCATTAGTGATGTTAGTGATCTAAATTTTCCTGATAATGGATAAGTGCTCCTACTAATTGTTTCACTAACTTCCATGAACACATCAGTAATCTCTTTCATTTATTAGTGTTTCCTCCTTGTCTTCCGTATTTAATCTCTTAAATAAGTTGGTGACTGATGCTGGGAGCTATTATTCACAGAGACAGAATTTTTGGGTCAGGAGGGGGGGTTCTCAAACAGTGATTTCTATACATAATTACCTTTATTCATGAATGTATGGGGCAATTGGTGGGGGTTCATCTCTTGAAGACATTTTGAGATATTCCCCCCAAACTCTTTAATTTAATAATACTTTTCTCAAGAAAGTTTTCATTAGAAAGGGGAGGGGGTAGATTGGTAATCAAGTCATTTCATTCAAGTGCATCAATATCTGAACTTTTATGAGTGTTTATCAGAGCAGTATAAACGCTGGCTGGCCACCCTGCTTAACAGTCTCAACAGTGAGTGTTTGCAATTGTAAGTGTACATGTATAATAATTTCTAATGGAGATTCTATCTAATCACCTCAAAAAGAGGAGCAACTGACTTTCCAGATAGTGTTGTTTGTGAATGTAATATCGAACCTTAGGCTGCACAATGGGTTGGTGGTCCCAGTCATCAAAATACCGATGTAATCTGGGACTTCATCCATTGGATGTTCCTTAGGGCTGAAAATGGTCTGCTTCTGAAGTTCTTAGTGACTTACATGGTATATATTACAGCTGTGATGTCATGTTCATGCAACACAATTGTATAGCATGCTCGGAAATGTGAGTATCAATTTCTTGTTCATGCCAACTTTGTGCAACATGATTTAATTCTTCGCAGCTTTCTTCTTGTTCTCTTCTGTTATTTTATTTTATTTGTTCCATAGAAAAAGAAATGCATGTTCTCATGTTCATCACCTTTCGCAGGTGGGAGTTGGAAAATGGATCCTCCCCGGTTTTGAGCAAGGTGGCTGCTATCTTTTTACCTTGAGAGTTGATGCTACAGAGTCCTCTTAGAAAGGGAGCATTCACCTATCATCTGCACTACAAGGCCTTCTCTGCCTCCCCACCCTTGATTTCATACTTCTGGTTTCACAGGTGATTAAAAAGGTGAAACAAAATGCTGGAACTGATAAGTTCTCAGCAAATATGTGGATGCTGCTGTTACTGGCATTTTGACTTTGTAGTTCACTGAATCTCGAGGATGAAGTCTTGTACGCTAATTCCTTTAGTCAATTTAACTAGGGTTTTCTGTAAGCTTACTACTTGTATGCATGACTGGATGAACTTTTTGTAACTTGTATATACAAAGTTCAAATTGTATAAGCTTGTATAGAAAATCTCAGTGCATCAAAGATAGCCAATCATTTTATTTTCAATATCTTAGATTGCATTTCTTCTTGAAATTAGGAGTTTGATTGAGTGATGATTGGTGGCTAAGATATTTCATCATGTTACGTGCTTGGTTGGCATGCCCCAGACGCGTGACAACTTCCCTCAGGCGAAGAGTGTACTGTTGTTCTGGGGTGATGAATTGGTTGAAAATCGCACTGGCACAGCTGCATGGGGTAGGTTCATATGTGCACATCTGTCACCATGCGGTAGGTTTATTAGGTTAATCAGAAAGCTGGCAAGTATCCCATCTCATAGGTGGACACAGACACTACAAATATGGTTGGTGAGAAACCTCTCAAAATTCCAATAATTGTAACACTACCTGCCTCCAGTTTTAAGTTGTTCTTGGGCGGGTTAAATCTTCTTTAAGGAATAAAAGTTTTAAACAAGTAGAAGAGCATGACCATGCAGTTATAAGCATGTTTAGGATGCAATTTCTTTGATGATGTTCAGCTCTTGCCACTTGGTATCCCCATCACTAAAACATTGCTATTCGATGGTAACAGGTACCATTGGCGAAGCAACTAACTTTGCCATCACAGAAGTGCACACTGCCGAAGACACTTCCCCTGAAATTGGTGTAACATTCAGTTTTCTTTATGTACATTTATGCAATCTTGAGGTGAGTTCATAGTAGTGCCAATCGATGCTTAACATAACAAATCCCCTTAATCACACATTTCGTAAAGGGCATCAAGCTTGGGAGGTTATTGTTCCATTTTTTTCCAAAGCCCACTGTCTTGCTCGTTCCATCTTTCGTTTACGCCATTCATCTAAAGCTGAGTCAATATTTAACATGTTAGTAGGATCATCAGCATGATAGTATAATCAACAACACACCTCCTTAAGAACATAAAGTTCTGAAAGCGTAAATGTTTTGAGGCACCATATAAACAAATGCATTAACTTTCGATAGCCACATAAATTATGAATCCAGAGACATAAATAGTGTCCAAGACGTAAAATTACAGAACGCAACTAATCATTTTGAATGAATGCGTTTAGGGAGAGGCAATCTTAATGTATTTAACATGTCAATTGACCAACCATAACCAATGATACTGGGATAGTTTGATATTTTTTAGCCAGAAAGTTTATTGTTTATTCGATGCAGCAAAGTAACCATTACCATCTCACAGATATAAAGCTTTTCTGTATGGACCACTAAAAATGGCTGCACAAAACACAGCTGAAAGATAGAAAATACAGGAAGCAATTACCTTTCAAACTGGAAGCATTATTAAGCGAACGGAAATCCTGTAACCTTTTAGAAAGATCAGCGGCAGCAGTCTGCTTGATATCTTTCTGTTGGACTGTTTCAGGTCCTGCATGTACTTCTTGCTCAATTTCTTTCACCTGCAAACACGGAAGGAACCAACTTCTATAAATAACTTGTTCCAATCCATGAGTTCGCACAATTTCCTTCCTCATTCTTGTTTTGATACAAGGTAACATGTAAGAGAGAGAGAGAGAGGGATTCCATTTTTTATGGGAAATAAGTGCATGCCAAATTTCAGGCACATAATCTAATAGTCAAAACGGAAGTGAGAAAACAAAAGCACAGGCAAAGCTTCATTTCCAGAAAGTTTTTCATGTTGTTCTGTGGGATTTTAATCAAGCATATAACAAGCATGTTAAGATTTAAAGCAAACACCATACTCTTTTTATAAGCTTCCAAGGTTGCGTGGCAAGGCGCATCTCTTCAGACTCCTTGATGTAGCTGAGCTTAACTGCATTTTGAATTGTTAGGCATTAAAACACAGTTAAGAGTTTCCATTGCTCCTGAAATGATTTAGAAACACAGTAAAGAAATAAATAGAACTCGGTGGCAATCAAGAAATACCACCGTCAAGTTCAGAAAGTGTCATTCAAAAATCAGCAACCTTCAAGAGTCATGCATGGCCTTGACAATACTGATACCAAGCTTAATACCAGATGCTTTTTGATTCATGTTCAAGAACTGTGAATTTAAATTAGTACATCTTTAAGCTGTGTGGACGTGATTTAATGTTAATTAAATGCCTTAAATATAGCAAAGCATTGACAATCACCAAACTAGCACTGAAGGGTTTGTTTCCAATCTTAAAACAACATACAACTAAAAAATGTTGAAAGCATGCTGCCATAGTCTTGTTTAAATTGCAATTCAGACTCTAGTCATTTACATTACAGAAGTCTCAGGCAAAAAAGATAAAAAAAATTGTGAAGAAAATTGTTTTAGATTCATAAGAACTAGAAGAAGACAAGAAAAGTTATAGATCTAGAAGAAGCCAGGAACGAGTGATAAAATGTGGTAGAAAGATTTAGGTTAATTTTACATTATTAAGTCTAGAGATCATGATTTTCTGAAACATTCTGCACATGCACCACTGTCTGATTGAAATAAGGTCACCAATATAGGTACAATTAAAAGAATATTTTGTTGATTAGTTCCAAGTGATAGCCAATACAGAAATAGGATATAATGGCAAAATTACTGGAAACATTCAGATCTCTGGGATTGTGGGGAGAAAACCTTTAAGTTACAAAAATAAATTATTGAGATACAATAGTTCTGATCCTTCAAGATAAAAAAGAGGGAAAAGAAACATAAAAGAGACCTAGAGTGAGTTGGATGATCGAAAACAACATTTCAAGAGGTGGGACTTAAAGTCAGTTTCAATTTTTCCAATATCCATGTCCTATTGGAGTAAAATATTGTATTTGACAATGAAACTACATGCAGTGGTTTTTCTTGAGTTCAAACCAGCTATAACATCCACATAGCATTACAGAAAGAGAGTAATCATGGTGTTGTTTTGTGATGACGCACCTCTTCAGTTTTTTTTTTTATTATTATTATTGTTTTTTACATATAAACAATAAAGTTTCCCTGTTACAGGGCTTCCTGGGGGTCAGTTAACTGAAGAAATATGAAGCACAAGCAGTATCTGAGAGGTGAAAAAGGGTGAAATTTCAGATAATAGCAGTCTATGTAACTCTGCAACAATTCATCTATCACACTTCCCCCTCTCAGAATGGTGAAAAGTTGACAACTAACATACATACACCATCAACCGAAGCAAATCCAATTAAATACAACACAACGCCATAGTAGAGTCTGATTGATCAAAATACTATTATTACCTCATAATGCACTTAGACAACATCCTTAGGGTCAAGTCTCATCTAAAATGAGCAACTGCACGTTACACCCTTTTATCCAATACAGACTCCAAAAATTAGAAAAAATCCTGAGGGCCAATTCTCCACTAAAATGAGCATTGAACTGCTTGTAACACCCTCTTATCTAAAACAGATTCGAAAAATTGTCTTTATGATAATTATCCTTAGACAGATTAAGCTAAAAGGAATCTAACCAAAAAGAGGAAGCAAAATTACTCGAGGCAATAAATCCCATTCCTAGTAAGGTGCAATCTTTTGAAAAGTGTTGGAACCCTAGGGTGCATTTAAATGGGAAGGTTTTACCCTACATCCAAACTTCTTCATATCTAAGGCTTTTAAAGGAGCAGACCGGTTCTGGCTATGACTCATACATATGCACGAGGCTCAAATGTTAGTCTGAAGTGTCGCTTCAACTTGATGTCAAGAGCAGATATCAAGCTTCACTCGCAAGGTGCAAATTGAGATATTAATAGAACAAGTCTTCATAAACATCAAAGGATGAGTCCTGTCCCAGTGAAACAAGAGGGGATAAAACATTCTTATACTTGAAAGATTTCCCATTCATTTGGAAAGTCCTTGATCATAAAATCCCAGACTCCACCCATGCTCTTAACAAGCAACAGAGAAGCGATACAAACAAATGACTCTTTTTATTTGGGCTAAAAATCACAAAACCAACAAAATAGAGCAAAGTGATAAAATCCGCCTAGCCGATAACTTTTTATTCAATTCAAACATATACCCATTATTATTCCAAAGGTTTATTAAAATTTTAAGAGAGAGAGAGATGCATGCCTGAATTGGAGTGGTCAGGTGAGAGCTTGCTGTTGCGGGAAGAGGGAGAAGAGAGAAAGCCCTGAAGCAAGAAAAGGGCTGTGATTGTATTCAGCAACGTCATGAATATTGTAGCGTTCTTGAAGGAAAGTCTCACTCTCCATGACTGCAGTGTCTCCATTTTCTTCTTCTTCTTCTAGACAATCTTCTTGTTTTGTTTTGAGTGATGAGAATGATCGATAGCTGATGTTCCTGTTTTTAATAAAGGAAAGAAGCAGGGCTTCTTCTTTCCTTTTTCTTCTTGTTCGGACAAGACAGGACATCTAACCTCAACGGAAATGTTGCTCCTCTTTGGGACCCACTTTGAACTCTATTACTAATAACCATCCCTCCGATTAAAAACATTTCAATTAAGCCCCTCTATTACTAATTGTATCAGCCTGACCCTTTTCTTTTTCTTCCTTTTTTTAATTATTTACAAGTTTATCATTACTTTTTATTTAATAACTAAAAATCTTTCAAATTAAATATTAAAAATTTAATCTAGAATAAAAAACCTAAATATTAAAATTTATTATCCAACAAAAAAACCCTAGTCATCTTCTTCCATCCACCTTCTTACCCTAAATACCAAACCTAACCATCACCGTCGTTTCCCTTTGATCCCTTCAAATCCACCGTCTCCAACCATAAACACACAATCCAGCCGAGCCGAACTCACCTAAAGCCGGTTTATGGCTAGAATTTTTAGCATGCCAGAGAGGAGCGAAGAGTCCTAAACGGAGAACCGCGGCATTTCGAATAAAAAATGCCATAAGATATATATATATATATATATATATATATATATATATATATATGAAAAACTAAAAAATGACATAAGATATAGATTACAAGAAACAGAGAAAAGATTTATAATATTAAACTACAAAAAGGAAGAATCTGAACAGATTACAATACATCAAAGAGTACGAAGTGGGCGAAACTAGCAGCTTTATCTTGCACTGTAACATTATCCTTATTTTATCATAACTCACAAATCTCATTGGGTAAAAATAAGACAGAAAACCCAAAATGAAATGCAATGCTAGAAGTCAGAGCTTATAATTCTTAGGAATTTCCCGTTTCAGTGCCATCAAATTAAAATTAACTTGAAAAAAAACAAACATTGCTTGCAACTGCATAGCACAAACTCGAACCTATCACCAGTATATTGAGTATTTATATGTTTTGCTTGGAATTGATTTATCACCACTAAAATGACAGATATTAGGAGTAAATTTTTTTAAAATCTTGATTGCTGATTGCTGATTGAAAACCTTAGGCAATTCAGTATATTAAAATTGAATGCGAGGTGAAATTCTTTTTCAAAAACCAACAATTCAGTGCTCCAAATCCAATTTCATCCAATTATAAGACATAACAAATACAATGCAATCAATTTTTTTTATTACTAAATGATGGAGATATCTCATATATGTGTTGAGTGATAGTAAATTTAGTGAAAAGTAGTTTTTTAGAAATTACTTTTTAAATTTTTTTATATTTATTTATCATTAAAAAAGTTGGCCAATGAAAAATAATTTCTAATCAAAGAAAAATTTGGTTTGATTCCAAGAAAGTATTTTCCTTTTATTTTGGGCGGAAAATATTTTTTTAGAAATTATACAAATTTTTAAAATATCATGTTATTCGCTGATTATATTAAATTTGGTCCTCAAACTTTTAATTGCTATATATTTTGTTTTGAATCTTTTTTTTTCTCAATCTCACTCTTTAGAATTTGATTTAATTTGATTTTTATATCAACTTTAGTTCTTATTTTTATAATTTTTATTTGCTTTTCTCTTATATTTTTTTAATTGAAATTTTTTATCTATTAAATTTGGTTCTCATTCTTTTTTTTGTTATTTATTTTATTTTAAATAATTTATGATATTGAAATAATTTTTTTATTTCATCATCTTTCAACTTTTTTTATCTGTTATATTTGATCTCCATTATTTTTATTTTTATTTATTTTATTTAAGATAATTTATGAAATTAGTTTTTTTTTTTCAATTTCATTCTCATTCAACTTTTTAATTTGTAAGATTTATTTCTCATTATTTTAATAAACTTGAAAAAAAAATCAATAAGTTATTTTCCAACTCATTTTCTATAATATAGCTAAATAGTAAAAAGTGTTTTCCAACTTATTTTCTATGACACTACCATTAATTAAAAAATAATTCACTTTCTATGAATTTATTTTTCAAGAAAACTATTTTTCAAAGAGAAATCACTTTTTAAACTTCCATGTGTTTGTTTGCTTTTAAAAAAATTGATCAATAAAAAATACTATTCAATTAAAGAAAAATTTGGATTGGTTTCCTGGAAAGTGTTTTACTTTTAGTTTGGGCTGAAAACACTTTCCAGAAGTTGTGAGAAATTTAGAAATATCATATTATTTGCTGATTATATCAAATTTGGTCAAACTTTTGATTGCTATATATTAACTTTTGATTGCTATATATCAATTTCATCATTTAGAATTTGATTTTTATATTAACTTTGGTCCTTATTTTTTATGATTGTTGTTTGCTTTTCTCTTATCATTTTTTATTAAAAAATTTTATCTATTAAATTTGGTCCCCAATCTTTTGATTGCTACTTATTTTATTTGAAATAATTTATGAAATTGTAATTATTATTATTTTAATTTCATCATCTTTTAATTTTTTTTATTTATTAGATTTAATCTCTATTATTTTGATTATTATTTATTTTATTTGAGATAATTTATGAAATTATATTTTTTTTTCAATTTCATTCTCATTCAACCTTTTAATTTGTAAGATTTTCCTCATTATTTTAATAAACTTGAAAAAAATAAAACACTTTTCAATTAAAGAAAAAATTGGTTTGGTTTATCAAGAAAATGTTTTCCTTTTAAAGCTGAAAATATTTTCTAGAAGTTGTGAAAAATTTAGAAATATCATATTATTTGCTAATTATATCAAATTTGATCCTCAAATTTTTTTGATATATATATATATATATATATATATATATATATATATATATTTGAATATTTGTTTTTCAATTTCATCTTTAGAATTTGATTTTTATATTAACTTTGGTTCTTATTTTTATAATTGTTATTTGCTTTTCTCTTATCATTTTTTAATTGAATTTTTTTATCTATTCAATTTTGGTACTCATTCTTTTGATTTCTATTTATTTTATTTGAAATAATTTATGAAATTGTAATTATTATTATTTTAATTTCATCATGTTTAAATTTTTTTATCTGTTAGATTTAATCTCTATTATTTTAATTATTATTTATTTTTTTTGAGATAATTTATGAAATTATATATATATTTTTTAAATTTCATTCTCATTCAACTTTTTAATTTGTAAGATTTTTTTTTATTATTTTAATAAACTTGAAAAAAATAAAATATTAATAAATTATTTGTCAACTTATTTTCTATGACATAACTAAACACTAGAAAGTGTTTTACAACTTGTTTTTATTGTCACTACCAAATATTAGAAAATAAATCACTTTTCAAAAAAAAAAAATTATTTTCTAGCAAATAAATGGAGACCACTCATAGTAATTTTATGTGTGTATGTTTGACCACTCATGTGAATTTTATTTTTTTATTATCAAATTTTTGAGAATATGCTTTTCATATGCATTTTGATAGGAGGAATAGATGATGGAGGTGAATAGCTTAATTACATTTAATCAACCAATATAGATCAATAGCTTTAATCGTAGGTTAGGGTACCAAATTGAAACACTAGTAGTAGTTGGAGGGTCTGTATGTAGTTTAAAACAAGTTATAAACGCATCGTTTTGAACAACGAATTCAAATTCCTCAGCCCGCAAAAAAACACGAGACAGCAACAGAAGCAATTTCCTTTCCTTTCACTATTTTTAAATTTTAATTTTCCCTTCGCGTTTCCAGAAAAGTAAAAGCTCCTCCCTCCAGTCTTGGATCCTAACAATGGATCTTCTCCAAAACTACCAAAACGACGGAGAATTAGACCAAAACCCTAATTCCTCTCCGGATTCATCCCCTCCACGTCTGCTCCCTTCCAAATCCGCCGCTCCCAAAGTCGACGACACCATGCTAGCCCTAACAGTAGCCAATCAAATGCTCTCTAAACCTATCGACCCTGTCCAGCATGTCGTCGCTTTCAACCCTACCTACGACCAGATGTGGGCTCCGGTTTTAGGCCCCGCCCATCCCTACGCCAAGGACGGCATTGCCCAGGGCATGCGCAACCACAAGCTCGGCTTCGTCGAGGACGCCGCCATTGATTCCTTCGTCTTCGACGAGCAGTACAACACTTTCCACAAGTATGGCTACGCGGCTGACCCCTCTGCTTCTGCAGGTAATAATTATATTGGTGATTTGGATGTTTTAGAAAAAAATAATGGGATTTCTGTTTATAATATTCCGCAACATAAACAAAAGAAGCGAAAGATTGAGAAGAAAACGGAAGCTGTTGAGGATGACGATGATGGAATGGACAAGGAAGAGGTTGAGAATCCGGCTACGGATGCGTGGTTGATGAAGAATAGGAAGAGCCCTTGGGCTGGTAAGAAGGAGGGATTACAAACTGAGTTGACTGAAGAGCAGAAAAAATATGCGGAAGAGCACGCGAGGAAGAAGGAGGAGAAAGCTGGTGGTGAAAAAGGTGAGCTTGTTGCTGATAAGACTACTTTTCATGGAAAAGAAGAGAGGGATTATCAAGGGAGGTCGTGGATTGCGCCACCTAAAGATGCTAAAGCTAGTAATGATCATTGTTATATACCCAAGAGATTGGTGCATACATGGAGTGGCCATACTAAAGGAGTTTCTGCTATAAGGTTTTTTCCTAAATATGGCCATTTGATACTTTCTGCGGGTATGGATACGAAGGTGAAGATATGGGACGTGTTTAATTCGGGAAAGTGTATGAGAACTTATATGGGTCATTCTAAGGCTGTCAGGGATATTTCATTTTGTAACGATGGCTCCAAGTTTTTAACTGCTGGTTATGATAAGAATATTAAGTACTGGGACACAGAAACGGGCCAGGTTATCTCTTCGTTTTCGACTGGGAAGATTCCATATGTTGTTAAGCTCAATCCTGATGATGATAAGCAGAATATATTGTTGGCGGGTATGAGTGATAAGAAGATTGTGCAGTGGGATATGAACACAGGGCAGATTACTCAGGAGTATGACCAGCATTTGGGGGCAGTGAATACCATCACATTTGTGGATAATAACAGGAGATTTGTTACTTCAAGTGATGATAAATCACTCCGTGTATGGGAATTTGGGATCCCTGTTGTTATTAAGTATATTAGTGAGCCTCACATGCATTCTATGCCATCGATCTCTCTTCATCCCAGTATGAATTGGCTTGCTGCGCAGAGTTTGGATAACCAGATTCTTATTTATAGTACTAGGGAAAGATTCCAGTTGAATAAGAAGAAGAGGTTCGCTGGTCACATTGTGGCTGGTTATGCTTGTCAAGTGAATTTCTCACCAGATGGAAGATTTGTTATGTCAGGAGATGGTGAGGGTAAATGCTGGTTTTGGGACTGGAAGAGTTGTAAAGTTTTCAGGACCCTCAAATGTCACGAGGGAGTCTGCATTGGGGCTGAGTGGCATCCGCTGGAGCAAAGTAAAGTGGCCACTTGTGGCTGGGATGGATTGATTAAATACTGGTAAGTAATATGTCTCACACAAGCTTAGTACTTAATAATTTTCATGTTTAACGAATCCACGCTTTTTTTTTCAGGCAATATGCCTTGATGTGTTATGTATGCTCAATCTGTGCTGTGAATTCAACATTGTCATGTGCTCCAAAATCAAGCACCTCTTTCCTTCAACAGCTCATCGGATATCTGAATTCTAGATTTTGGTTCTGCATTGCATCATTTAAACCATCCTTTTTGTGCTTAGGCCCACTTTGACATTTTTCAAATTGAGGTTTATTGGAGGAAGATCATTATGTCATATACAAAGAATGCCTGGATGTTCTCCTTCTACCATTTATAGTATTTGCTACAGCATTGTCCTTCTGAAAACTAAACCAGTTTAATGCTGTGAAGATGCTCCATGTTTGGTGGTTGCTTTAGCCATTTTTCAATTATGATGATGTGCAGTCACATTAAACTGGGCATGAATTTGAAGTATCACAACTTGATTTCTATTAAATCTGTTACAGGCATTTTTAATCATTGTAGTAGTGTTTAGAAAGGTTACAATCACTGCTGCATACACACTTGTCAAGCACTGCCACTCCACATATAAATTTGATTATATGATGGATTGGTCATTACATTTGGAAGCTAACGTTCATCTCTTGCTTCTGGCTGCAGGGACTAGTTGCTTTCAGATCTGACTTGGCACATATATCAGTTGAGCAACCCACTTCATACACCCTGCCAGAGAGGGACTACAGATATCCTGCTGAATAGATGAGTGGAAGAACCAAACTAGTTTCTTCTATCCAGAAATTTATGTGCAGCAATTGGTGAGAATTGATTGGGGACCATTGAGAAACTCATCCCAACGTTTGCAAGTTAGTCATTTTCTTACTGATGTAAACTAAATATGTAACTTTCTTAAAAGGTCCTGAGTTTTTTTGGCAGTTCTCACTTAAAGTTTCGACAGTTGGTATATACTGGTATGATCCTATCTAGTTTCAATGAGGCATTATGCATATCGAGCACGGATTTGCGATGATCAGTGCATTAGTTCACTGTTTAGTGATTGCATCTCCCACATTCCTTCTCAAGACCAGTTATTCTACCTGGTCTCGGCCAACATGAGGTTCAACCTTTGACTAGGACAGGCCTAATTTCAGAGCGAACTTGCAGAATTCCGAGTTAGTCCTTGCAAATAACAAGTTTATTTTCTTTAGTAAACACGGGACATTGGATTGTAACAATCTAATTGCATTGGGTTATATACATTACTGATTGTAAATTCTCAGGGGCGTAAAACAAGTTTCTCAATTTTTTCTTTTGATATAATCTGTAGCAAACTCTTACATGCGATGATAGGAACTCGTTTTATCTTATAATGGATACTTGACATGCAAACTTCAAAGGGCAATCTGCTGACATATCACGATTTCAATATTTTGAGATTTGTTGCAGTTCTAAACTTTACAAGGTTTGATAGTAGTGCATAACCCAAAGTGACTGTCATCCCTGGGCTGTTATTGAGTTTAGAACCACGCTATGCTTTAAGGTCGTATTCTATAGATCAGTTTCCAGTCTGTATAGCTTGCATAGCAGCAGCATCTTCCATCAATTTTTTAATGGAACTATTGTTGTTTCTATGATGGATGATCATGTAATCGTTTGAAATTTATTTTATCACATCCATAAATTTGTCGTGTTCTTTGTTCATGTATATCGTTTAGGATGGTAAATTTTGATGCTGCAGCCTGCAGGTTATCTTTCTAGCATTAGATGTCGACAAGCACGAAAACATAAAAATCAGACCATCTGGAACTCGACCTGCAGAGTTATGTATAGATATACAAATACAATTTGAAGACATCGGACTCGTAGATTTTAGCAGCCTTGCTCACATTCCACTGCAGGCAAGAACTAGAAATGAACTATAACATCTGGATTTTACAAGTTAAAACAGTAACTTGGGAATATACAAGTCATATCAGTGGTATTCTCATTCATTATTCTTCTGTATGCTAAAGCTGGGAAAATATAGTTATTATAAAAATGAAAAGGCACCTCAATCAGGGCCAGTCGATATTGTAAAGCTGATTCGGCCACTCCTCCAAGCTCAAACCAACACCCGGTGTGCAAGACGACGGTTCATGAGCAGAAATTTTTAGAATTGCCATTGCAATAAAATCAAATCAATGTAACAGTAGTGCCTTCCCACTTGTGGGCAAAGCCACCATTCTTAGTGCATTCTCTGTCTAAACCCAAGGAAGACAAGAATTATGATGGAATATAATTAGTGTCTGCTGTATGAAACAGGATCCTCATGAAGATACCACCACCTGCAGAGTCTTTCAACTTGTGGCATTCAGTTTCTGTTGAAGGATCTTGTTCAGAAGTCCTGGATTGGCCTTACCTTTTGATAACTTCATCACCTGCAAATGAATCAGCGTTCAGAATTATCCCAATCTACTAAAGCATAATCAGGGGAAAATAAATGACATGAAGGTTCGTCTTATAACTTGTAATGGTTTGTATACCTGGCCAGCAAAAAAGCCTTGTATCTTAGTTTTTCCAGCTCGGTATTGTTCCAACTGCTTTGGGTTCTCTGAAAGCACTTTATCTACCATCTTCTCAATATGAGCAGGATCTACTATCTGTTATATTGAAACATGTGAGAAACCCACCTATTTGAACTAAAATAGTGTTCCCCTCCTGATTTCCATACAACATTTATTCCATATTCAATCACTGAAATTACACTTATCTCACACTGTTAGATGTGTTAAGAAACTGAACCACAGATAAAGCTTGGCTTGGCAGACACCTCCTCCAGCCTTTTCCACAACCATAGAGCACATTGCATTTTCAAGCTAAGCTTCTAAGCTTTGCCAGCACCATGACCAACTCATTAGACAATTGAAGCACAAAGGTAATCGACAATTGAAGCACTAAGGTAATCAATCACACAGCTGAATGATATGTTATTTGTTGGCACCTTTTAAAGAAAGTAAAGGTGGAAACTTTATCAGAAGACTCAACAAACTCAGCTTTTCTTCACGTCTCTGGTTCTCAACACCATGCTAGACCAAGAAGGCTTGTAAGGAAATGACACAATCATGCAGCAGCGCTTCCAATTAATTTGTTTGTTTCTGCCGTTTGGCATAGTAAAGGCAATCACATTTATTTTTTAGCTTACTTGTGCATAAACTCAGGGCATCTACTTCTAAACTAAAAGTTGTTGAACACTTAGTTATTGCTGTGAACATAGTTAAATATGCTGCAGGGGCAAAGTGAGAGACTTGCCTGAACCAATTTTTTTTCTTCTATCAGTCCCTTAACAGTTCCACCTTTGGCTATGAGCTCTAACAGTATCTGCAAATAATAAATGAGGAATTCTCAAAAATTAAGAATTAGTAGTTATTTATGCTTATGCTCAGAGAAGAACCAAAAGTACCAAAATTTTCCTCATTTATTACTCATCAGCACAGAGAAAATAATAGAAAGGCTCCAGATTTTAACCCTGTTAACTCCTGTATAACATAAGGCTGCAGATATAAGCCTGTCTGTGACTGCTGTATAACATGAGGCTGCAGAAATTCTAGCCTTTATCTCTAACTATTAAATGTCTTCAAAATATGTATTCTCTTGTAGAATTCTTGCCTTTACAGGACAATAGCAAAGGATAAAAAAAGAAGGAAAACTGAAATAACGGTTAATCTGCTTTCATGCTAATGATAATGAGGCTTTCGTAATCCACCAAGAAAAAGAAGCAAAATCTTCAAGCTAACGAGGTAGGTAAATTATGTTTTATCCTACTTTGTTTAAAAAACTCAATATTTGTTGCCATTTGCCAAGTGTAAATAACATGCTTAAACCAGGAATACATGAGAAAGATACTGAAAAAAATAAAAAGAACTATCTCGCAGCTAGCAGCAAAGACAACTGATAGTGGCTGAAATGACATTAATTCTTGCAAAGTTAAGGTAACATATCGTATTATGGAGATGAGATGGGGTATTATATCATGATGAAGTCTGTTCGGAACAAAAAGAAGAGGAAAAGGATCCTTATGAAGTTTGAATATGAAATAGCATTGGTAATGGAAACAAACTTTTACCTCTTTCCCAATCTTCCCACAGATAGTCCCACCTTTAATAGAAGCTATAAGCTCAGCCAACTCCTGGGGGTTAAGTTTAATATCATTTATAGATACTTTCTCATTTTTCATATAGGCAACAATATCCCCCATTATCCAGTTGGTAGCCAGCTTCACATCAGCACCCTTGGCAATTGTTGCATCAAAAAATTCAGCGACCTAAAAATTCATCTGGTGAAAGAAAATCCTACATCAGATCATTCCAGCGTGATACCTTTTACAAGAAATGCCTATGATTCAACAAACACATGAATTGAGAACTCAGTGAGTACAATCATTCAGGCTTGCTTTATAGTAAGACAAGAAAATTGTTCAAGGTGAGCTTCGGGGGTCTGGAATTCAATAACCTGAAACTTAACTTGCATAGCAAACCATACATTACTGTTGGTGCATGATGCACTCTTGAGGCTTGTAACACTGCTAGATGCTGGCAAATACCATGAGCTTTCCACATCAGAGTTTTGAGGAAAATTCATTGTAACAAATTTTTAGGGAGGAGATGAAGACACCTTTAAATTGAGAACCCCAGAACATATAATTCCAAGGCTTTCTAACCCAAAGCATATTTTTTCTCAATACTTTTATACCAGATTTCTGCAGTGAAAGTATATAAAATGTGCGTGGTAATGTATTTTTTGGTCTCTGAACAGTTGAAAAACAGATCCTAGAGAATACAGGAGACATTAAAGACCGTGGCAAGGACTTACATTTATGTCATTTGCAAGGAAAAGAACATCCTGCATGCTTAGGCCCATGCTCTCATACCTCCGGCGCTTCATTTCTGGAAGTTCTGGCAGAGAATTTTGAATACTATCAGATACATACTCTTTTTTGACAATAACTTCTGGAAGGTCAGGTTCTGGAAAATATAGATAATCAGAAAGCCCCTCCTTTTTCCTCATTGTAATTGTTTTCTAAACAGAGTAAAAGAGGATATAAGTAACCATTAACGAGTGAGTGAACTACATCTTCTATGTATTGCACTAAAATGAGGGACAGTATCTAGTGTTAACCTGAGCGCCTTCTTCCCAAAGCTGAGTTTCTTGTACAATTGAACTGCCTTGCCCTTGACTGTGCAGAAGCACTTGTCTTGATATCTCAAAATCAATGGCCCTATTAACTGAAGAAAATGAATTTAAATTCTGTCTCAACCTGCCAACACGAAATATAAGAAAATATATGAGCAGCTAAATAATACAAATCACATAAACCATAGTTCTTTCAAATTAGCTAAATAATGCATTTGACAGTACATGTATTCTTTAGAATGAAGTGATAATCACAAGAAAGAAAATGAGCTTAGAAGGGATGAATCTGCTAGTGAAGAGCATGGCAAAAGAAATTCTTGCATTTCCAAGATGGCTGAAGATGTATTCACCCATTTGCAAGCATATGCCATGTCTTTCACTATTCAGTATAACTTCTGTAGATTCAAGTTATCTGTATAATATTATAATGATTCATAGCATTTCACTTCTTGCTTTCTGAGTTCTGAAATACTCCACATACTGAGCCAACTAAATCATGTATTTGAGTTGCTTCAAGCACCAGTTCAAATTACCTTTGTCCCGAACTCTGATTGTCCAATTGGTCGAATCGACACCTTTACATCACAGCGAAGTGAGCCTTCCTGCATATTACCATTTAACTAATTCCCAAGTAGCGGACCACCCTCTGTATTTCAGCTGCATGCTCTGCAGCTTCAATACCATTTCTCATATCAGGTTCAGAAACAATTTCAAGCAAAGGCACCCCTGCTCTATTCAAATCAACCTGCAAAAGACGAGAAACACTTGTCAGGTGCTCAGTCACAGCACAAGTTTAATTATCTACCAATTCTGAAGATTTAGAGGAAAAAAGGTAATGAACTAATAACCCCCTTTCCCCATTATCCATAATGGTCCAATGAACAAAATCACGAGGACAGGAATACGAGGAGCACTTGATACTGATATCACATTCAAGAAAAATGAAACAGAATATCTTCCAAAAGACACAATAAGAATTCAGGAAAACTAGTAAAAACTAAGGAAATAAATAATTTCCTGAGAATAACTCCCATTTCCTGAATAAAGCAGCTTCCCGGCATCCTCTTCCATATGAACTCTTGTAATGCCAAACCTCCTATGCCCACCGCCAAATTCCACAGGAAGATCCAAATCAACATAACCATTGGTTGCGATTGGTATATCAAACTGAGATATTTGGTAACCCTTTGGAAGGTCAGGGTAAAAATACTGTTTCCTATCAAACTTCGAGTTTAAAGACAGCTTGCAATTAAGCGCAAGACCTAATTTCACAGCAGACTCAATGACTTTGGAGTTCAGAACTGGTAAAGCACCTGGCAAACCCATGCAAACAGGGCAGATAGTTGTGTTTGGTTGAGCTCCATAGTTGTATGGACATCCACAAAAGGCTTTGGTTAAAGTGGATAGCTGGACATGGGTTTCTATACCAATGATTGCCTCATAGTCTTTTATAAGTTTATCAATAGTTTTGGTCTGAGTTTGAGTAGAAACTTTGATTTGTGGGTTCTGCTGTTTTTCTTGTGTGGCTGTTTGAGTTTGTGTGACGCTGGTGCTTTTCATCGTGCAATACAAGGCACCATTCTTTCTTCTAAAGAAGGCACTTGGATATAACAATAATGGGACGGTTTGAATGTTTTTTAACAGAGTGGAAACCATAGTTTTTTTTTATTACTAACTCCAAACTCCCTGCAAAATATCAAATAGGTGGTAAGCAAAAGCTACAATGGACAATTCAAAGAGCATTAAAATGTGAGAGCAAGAAACCAAAAAAAAAAGAAAAAGAAAACATAAAACTTCGAACTTTGAACTGAAACTGAAGAGAAGGGCTAAATTGATGAGTACCCAGAAGATAAATTCATGATTAAACCTTAAAAACGAAGGCCATAAATCCTTGTAAAAGGTGAAAGTGAAATCGTAAGTAGAAAAAGGAGTGATTTTGAAAGGTGCCCATGAATTATTTTTGTCAAAAAATAATGAAAATAAGTTAAAGGAACACAAAGAGAAAGACAAAACTTGAAGACGAAACAGATATTACTTGAATGAATGTATAGCAATGGCATTACTAGAAGTGAAAGGAATAATGATCGTTCGTTTAATTACTTTCATCACCTGTTTTCTTCAGTACCGAAGTAATCCAACTACTTGAAGAAAAGCTTTCTTTTTGAAGGAACCAGCAAAAGTCATACTTTAACCAATCATACTTTAAGAAAATGTTTCAAGAAAACAGCAATTAGGTGGGCGTGCCGGAGTGGTTATCGGGCATGACTAGAAATCATGTGGGCTTTGCCCGCGCAGGTTCGAATCCTGCCGCTCACGATTTTTGAATTATATTTTTATCACTGTATTGGTCAGAGCGCGCGCGAATATATTGAACGATCTACAGCCGGAAAAGGTTTCCGATTGTCAGGCAGGTTCTGCCGGTATATATTGACCTAGTCACAAACATAGCTGGAGTTCCAGAAACTTCCAAAATTAGCTTGGAACATCAAAGCACTCCATATTTAGCACATCTCCACAGTGCCCTGTGTTGTTAATCCACAAAATATGAGCTAACAAATAGCAAGGCAGTTTTGGATTAACACAAACCATCCACAATGGCTTTTAATTTGTAAAGCCCATTTTATACCTCTAGTCGTCTAAACCCCGATTGGTAGCTGTTGGTGGCAGTGGCGGTGGTGGCCGTTGGTGGTGATGGGGAGTGAGACCACTGCACGATCAAGGAAAGTAATGGTGGTGGCAGACCCAAGCCGCGAATCAGCAGGTGCGCTTCAATATGCACTTTCCCATGTAGTTGTTGAGAATGATGAGCTCATACTTCTCCATGTCGAAAGTTCATATTCTTGGTGGAACACGTTTTCGTTCAGAAAGATATATAGTCTACCGCCAGGTCCGATGCCCAACTCATCTGAAGGAGGCGGTGGCGTTGGGGAAGGTGACTTTCTTGAAGCAATGCGGCAGGTGTGCCGGATTGCCCAGCCAAAAATCCCTGTTCGCTTAGAAAGGACTCAATTAATGGAGGAGACCAAGGACAAGGCGAATACTATCCTTAACAAAAGCAACCTGTTAAGGGTCGATCTTCTTATTATTGGCCAGAGACGAGGTTTCTCTACTGCAATATTAGGGTGAGATTGACAAGCCATCTTCAAACTTTGCATTACATTACATGTAAATATAGCTAGGAAGATGAAGAAAAAGAAAGAAAGATAAAAAAAAAAAAACCATGGGGAATCCCTAATTCTGCACGAACTCTGTTAATAAACCACATTCACAAACCTAACAAAATCTATCCTGAAGGGCTCAAAACTGCCAAAATCCAAAGCCAGCTAGAATGCAGAAATACCATGTTTCCGATACAATATGCAACTCTTATTCATGGCTGTCTCTATCTGGTCTCCTCTCCTGCTACATTTTCTTTTTAATTCCTGGCCTGTAAACATGCATATGTAGTTACTTGGTAAAGAAGAACATGTTAAATTATGGTCCGCAAACACTCCAAATGAGGTATGGTTCTTAGCATGCCATTCAAAAAGTAAATCCGGGTAGCAGTAAGACAACTAGTCCTGCTCGTGAAGACGATCAAAAATGTTGGAGAGAGGTTGGGCAGGAGAGAGCTTGAAACTCGATCACAGACTCGAAAGATCCTATTAGAAACAGGATATCATTTTGATCTTGTTATCCAGATCTTTTCGGATATGAAGTTCCTAATTCTCTGTTCTTTTTTGTATCTGTAGCACGAGCAGGTATAAACTGTCAGGAGGGTCGGGTACAAAGGGGTTAGATACAGCAGAGTATTTGATTGAGAACAGCAAGTGCACTTGTGTTGCAGTGCAGAAAAGAGGACAGAATGCAGGTTATGTGCTCAATACAAAAACCCACAAAAACTTCTGGCTCCTAGCATGATCATTTTTGGTCAATCTCACAAAATTACTTGAAAATCCTGCAAGCTTCATAGAGATGATCACTTCCGAGGTCAGCTTCCTCTATAGTGATGGCAATTGATTCAAGAAGAAATGCATCGGCCTATCAAGTGACTCCAAACCCATTGCTCCCCTTTAGCCTCGCATGTTTATGACACTCACAGATCAATTTCAGAACTTGAGATTGTTAATCCTTTCATTGCCAGATTGAGTAAAACTTTTTATTCAAGTTTATTCTTTTCTTCTTTTCATTTTATTACTGTTTTCTTCTCTTAATTCTCACAATTTCTAAACATGTGTCTTTCTTTCTGTCACTTCAAATGCTTCGGAAATGTAAATATCCATATGGGGAGAAGATGGCGACCGAAGCCAGATTCTATTTTCTTTTAACTTATTTCTCATGTTCTTTCCTCTAGTCTTTCTGTCAAAATGAGATCAATCGTAGCCAATGAAAAATTCATATTTTTTTAATCGCTCATCAAGGTGGCCTCAACATAATAAAAATGCGACAACAATGACAACCTATAACCTATCGCATGGTATATTACTCGAGTTTGCAAGTGAGCCAGCATATGGAAACATGGGTACGAAAGCTGAAGAGCCCCTGTACGAGGACTTAAATTAGCAAAACCTAGAACCTTAAAGTTCATCGTGCATGGCTTGTTCTACAGGTACTTCCACCTTGGGAACTGCATTGTCCAAGACCTGAGCAACATTAATACCATCTTCAATAACTCTGGGTATAGCATCTTCAACAGCTCTGGCTTTGATGGCTCCTTTTCCGGCCATACCGGCTTTTAAGGCAGCAGTAACCTTTCTCTGCAATGCAAGTACGCCAATGCGCTTGGAAACAACATAAAGAACAGCACATGAAAACAAGAAAAATCCTACTGCCAGTATCACCCTGTCCAGATACAATTAGCATTAGGTTTCGTGAAAGGAGATAATTTCTGATCAAGATGACATAAAAAGCCATTTTCTTTTCTTCTATACCTGTCAAGAACATCCTGACGTTGCATCGTAGAGAGAAGATTGCGAGTTCGCGATAACAATGAGCGATGACCCTTATATTCTGTTTCAGCCTTCCTTAATACTGTTGTTGATTCCTCTGCAAAACCAACCTGAATACATTAGCTAAATTACCCAAAGGTTTCTAAAGGATGTGTACTCTCAAAAGCACAGAACCAGGACATGCCATGCAATAAAGAGCACAAGTTGAAATAAGAAAAATACCAAAGAAACTCCAAAACTGTGTAAAAGTACTACATCATACTAGATTGGGTAGCAAATATAAATGACCAGGTAAAGAATAAAGCTGAAAATTATGTGGCAACAGTTACAGATGGCATGTTGAATTGCAAACCAATGCCAACAGGAAATTGTAGTGTGATGACATCCAGTGATATCAAGAAGCAAGTCTAAAGAGCTAAGACCTTCTGATCAATAACTCAATCTAATACTAGAACCAGTGTGATGATATCCAAACACACAATTGGAGCAAACCATGCTCATTATTCAAAACTTCCAACAAAGTCCAAGTTGTGACCTCAGCAGGTCCACAGGCTTTGATTGTCAAAGATAAATTTCAGCGGGTTGTCTTTGATTTCTAGACTGTTTTCATGGACACAATGTATGAATGAATTGAAACAAATGGTAAAGTTAAGGTTTTGATTTTGTGTATAGAATTCCTGCTTAAGAACTCAATTGTTTATGATACATTACAGCAGAGTGACAGGAAAAGAAAAGGAACCATCGAATCAGCTAATGAAGAGAATAGAGTCAAGTTCCATTTTGAAAAGCTCACTGCAAATTCCAGAAAGCTTTATGAGAAGATGAACCAAAAACTAACATAGTCCATCAAATTGTTTATCATCTTCTATCTGGAATCAACTTTATAAAAATATCATCTTATAAAAAACTCACAAAATTTCACTTGCACGTAATTTATAAAACAGGAAAAGAAGATGAAATGCAATAATAATTGCTTGGAAATTAAAATCAGCCAATCTTGAACTATTAGTGAACACGAAACAGACAAAAATTAACAGGATAACAACAAATAATGACATGTGTTGAAAGGAATAATGAGCGAAGGAGGATTCTCGCAATGTCATTATGATGGAGGAAGGAAAAAAAAACTGAAATGCTTTCAATATGCACAAACAAAAAACACGTACCAAAAGTCATGAGAGTGCCAGTACTTCTTTCAACCTCCTGCAAACCCAGGGTAAGAAAAAGAAATTAACAACAAAAAGAAATTAAGAAAAAAAAAAAAGGGAAAAAAGACAGCGCAATGACTAACCTGAACCATTAGCTGACGAGTTCTGCGAAGGCTCTCCGTGATGCTTTCTGCAGCGGATGTCATCCCAGCCTTTGTCCTGATACAAAGCAACAAATCACGCAGCGAGTGTTAACAAAACCACATAAAAGAAGAGTAACAAGTTGCCCATTTTCTTTAAGCAGTGCATGATATAATTTACTCCTTAAATCTATAAAGAAAACAATGGATCGTTACAATATTCTGATTGAAGGTAAAAAGAAGAAGACATACTGCAAATTTCGCCTGCGAATAGTGGACTCTTCTCCACCACCAAGAAGAAGCTCTCTCTGCAATGATTAATGAGTATAATTTACAACAAAACACAATCAGATTTTTAAAACAGAACAAATAAAATAGAAAGAGAGAAGTACCTCTTGTTGAGCAGCTTTTCTCATGTTAGCCTTGGCTTGCAAATTAGCATTTCTCAAACTCGCCCGCAAACTAATTCCAAATACACACAAATTAGTGTTTATTAAGAAGATAATTAAGGGAGAGAGAGAAAAGAAAAAGATTTACTCATGGTAAAGCTGTTTCCAGGAATCAAGTAATTGGAGGGCGGATTTGAGTTGATCATCGGTAGGCAATTGCGGAGCAAGGAGATCGAGCTGGAACTGCAAGGATTGAAGCAAAGCTAAACAATCTTGTGCCAAGCCATTCAATCTCGGAAGAGAAACAGAAGAAGAAGATTTGGCGTCGTAATCTTGAATTGCTTTCATGTGTTGTTGTGCTTTAGAATACGTCTCTTCCCATTCTTTCTTCACCTTCTCCACTGCCTCCACTACCTCATCCATATCGCCCTCGTCCTCGTCCGCCTCCCAGGAAAGATGTTTCTTCTACTCCTAATCCACAACCGCTACCGCTAGGTGTGATCTCTGCCTGGAGACCAAAATAAAATAAAATAAAAGAATGAAGAGATAAAACTGTAATTTTCTTAAGGTTGTATTTGGTCAGCAGTTAAAAAGTTAAAAAAAATAAAAATAAAAAATTGAGGTAGCGTGCGTATCCAGTAAAACTAAGAAAAACACCAATCAAACATACTTTAAAAAGCACTCCGAAGTAATTCTAAACGTATTCCCATACATCGAAGTGTTCAAAGAGAACTGTAAAGGTGTAAGAAAATGGATAGAGGATACTCTGGGTATGTAAAAATTCTATGGAATAAGTAGGATTAAATAAATATAATTGAAAAACAATAAATTGAAGGGATAATTAGACTTTCAATAAAGACTCAAAAACTCAATGAAATAAACAATGAAGACTCGACTACTTAAATTAAAATCACATATTCTCGTTTGTTGAAAAATAATTTTTTGAAAATAATTTTTTAAACCTTTTTATATTTATTTATTATTAGAAAAATTAGTTAATAAAAAATATTTTTTAATCAAAAAAAATTAGCTTGATTTTTAGAAAAGATTTTTTCTTTTATTTTGGACGGCAAACACTTTTTAAAAGTTATGAAAAAATTAAAAATATCATATTATTTATTGATTATAATAAATTTGGTTCTTAAACTTTTGATTGCTATATATTTTATTTTGAATCTTTTTGTTTTTAATTTCACCCATTAAAATTTAATTTAATTTAATTTTTATATTAATTTTGATCCTTATTTTTATGATTGTTATTTTTTTTCTTATTATTTTTTAATTAAATTTTTTTACCTATCAAATTTAGTATTTATTCTTTTGATTGTTATTTTATTTAAAATAATTTATAAAATTATAATTATAATTATTTTAATTTTATTATTTTTAATTTTTTTATCTGTTAAATTTAATCTCTATTATTTTTATTTTTATTTATTTTATTTCAAATAATTTATAAAATTAAATTATTATTTTTTTAATTTTATTTTCATATTTATTCCTTATTATTTTAATAAACTTAAAAAAAATATTAATAAATTATTTTTTAGCTCAACATAACCAAACACTAGAAAGTATTTTTTAATTTATTTTTTATAACACTATCCAACATTAAAAATAATTTATTTTTTTAAAATTTATTTTTTAAAAAATAACAATTTTCAGCAAACAAACAAATCTACATCTTCAATGTTATTAATCTTCAATGATATTAAGAAGAGGGCTGTGATTGCTCGGCCAAATGGAACTGATTTTTATTTTTAATTTTTAATTTTTTGTAGTGCAACACCTTTTTACGCACATAATTAACGACACCACAATGAAAAGACCAGACTACTGGCAGGCAAGCGAGTCTAATGACTAACCATCACTTCTCATGGACCTGCTTTCCGTGTTTTTAAGAGCTTCAGTTCAAGAAAATCCAGGGGCAGGATACTTGCTTGAGGCATTGAGCACAGTTGCATAATTAAATCGTTTCCAAAAATAAATCATTGCGCAACAGATTTGCCCTCTTCACTGGGCCAGCATACGAGTTACAACTACTGCTCGTGCTAGTGGAGCAACTGGGATCAAAAACAAAATTGCTGCAGCCACCGCTACATTGCTTCCATATCACTTGCCATATACATGTGACGGGAAAATTCTCCTTTCCATATACAAAGGATGGAATTGGATGGCATTTCCTCCCATCATAGCAGAGCTTCTGCCAAGGCGAAGAAATAAAGTTGATGCATTAATGGAAAATCACACCTACCTCCACAGACATGGTGGTGCCAAGTTTCAGCTATTTACCATTAGCAACACCAGCCAGTTTGAAGCCTTTAGCAGGAAGCTGGTTGATGATAAGAGTTTCCAGTGTCAAGCAATGCTCTCTCCGGGAACTATAAAATAAAGAAAAGAGGTATTGTCCATCGCTTCTTTCTCATATACATAGGATGGGATTTCACAGGATTTTCTCCCATCATAGCAGCTTCTCCAAAAAGCGAATCGATAAAGCTGTTGATGCATTAATGAACAGTCACACTTTCCAGAGAGAGATTGGTTGTGCCGAAATTCCGATGCTTACCATCAGACACATTAGTCAGTTTGAATCCTTTAATAGGAAGCTGGTTGATGAGAAGAGTTTCCAGTAAGCAAGCAATACTCTTTCCAGGGACTATGAAATAAAGAAAAGCAGCATTGTCCATTCCTTCCTTTGAACGATGTGAACGGATTCGGCTTCCAAGATCATCCGTCTGTGGCAAAAATTGAGCAAAGAGTGTAATTAATAAGAGTTGAAACTCAATAAATCAAATTGATGAGCTTAATCCATAACCAGATGCTGGAAATGAAGGTTTATTAAGTTATCACACCCTGGTATATCTGGGTTATTTTTATAGCCATTTCGAATCAATGAAAAAAAATATAAACCCTCATGCGATGACCAATGTCCGAGTGTGAGCTCAAAAATGATAACAGGAAAGGAATATGTTAAAAGAAAGTACCACTCCAACATATAGCTTCTTGTCCGGTCTCAACATCACATAGACACATGAAGCACTGATTGTTGATGGAGGTGGCTGTTCCCTGGCACCAATGGCAACACAGTGGAATGATACAACTTCTGATGTGTTTTTCTGTTTGTAGAGCTCAATCAGCTTCTTCTGGCATATCATTGTAATAGCATTTTCAATATCTTTCTTCTCCACAGTATCCACTGCCTTTGTTGAATGGGTACTAGGATGAAGAGAAGCTGTGGTTCCACTGGATAAATGGGCTTCATCAGAATCATTAACAATCCTATCAGAAGAAAACTGTCCAGCACTGTTGATTGTCTTTCCTGAAATAACTCCTTTAGCATAAGCTGAAAAATACAGGTCTTCAGCTCTTTGGATTATACTTTCAGGGATTCCTTCCTTCTTAGCTGTTTCAAAAGCAAGACTTTCTCTGCAAATCCCATCTATCAACCTCCAAGTTGGTTTTGTTCGTCCATCCACATACTCTGTTCCCATTGCTTTATACACAGTGTTGCTGGTATCAAGTGGCAAATCAAAGATGTCATGCAAATGCGTGGACACAATTCCAAGACAACCAATTCTATCAAGAGTTTCAACAATGCTTCCAGCAATACAAGCACCCTTCGCTGTTTCTGTTCCTCGACATATTTCATCTACAAGCACAAGGCTTCTTGATGAGGCTCCAGTTACAAGTGACCGGATTTCTGACATTTCCACCTGAGACATTAAAACAAGATAAAGAAAAACTCAAACAACCACATCTCTACAACCCAATCGGCAGGGTACAAAACAATTAGCAAGAGATTAAAAAACTACATAAATTGTAATGGGGCATAAAAAAGTCAATACCTGAAATGAACTTTTTCCATCAGCAGGACTGTCGTAAGATTTCATGTGAAGCATTATAGAATCGAAGTTAGGAATCAAAGCTGATTCTGCAGGAACCATAAGTCCACATATTCCAAGTAATGCAGATGCACAGATTGATCGAAGCAAACTAGATTTACCACCTCCATTTGGTCCTGTCAAAAGAAACAAGGACTGCATATCCACTGTATTCTGTACAGCACTGCCTTCTGCAGCATTAAACCAATATGGAGACAGACCAACAAATTTCATCCTGTTTGCACCATCCGAGGATTTCACACCCTGCTCAAACCATCAGCATCAGAGACTAACAAATGCATAGCAGCTTGATGAGATAAAATCTTACAATACGATAAAATATTGTAGGGCCTTAGTGTGACATATCCATCAAGTATAACAGCTACAGCTAAAGAAACATCCTTGAATAAAGTTTCCAAGTAGCACGACATCAGACACTGAACACTACTAGGCCAGGTGATCAGAAATGCAGGAAATTGTACAATTTGAATCAAGTGCAGCAAATTTGCTTTGAAATAATCCATGTTTTCAAAGGACCACGCAGTATTCTATGATTCAGTTTTTTGTCATACAGCAACATAATACAGAGGAAAACAAAATCAATCACCTGGTTGCCATTTTTAGTTTTAGTTAAGCAACTCCACTAATAATAAGTAAATTATAACTTCTGATGAGAAGTACTGATATTAGAGCACACCAGGGATCCAATAGCATGATGCAGTACATGTCTGATCGTTAGCATAGATGGAAGCACAAAAAATTTGTGCTACTTTTGTACAACCAGGAGATGGGAAACAAACATTTACAGTACATTCAAAATCTTCGTTGTTTGATGCAGAAGTGAAATGATAGTGCTAGATAGTATGCTTTGCAGGTTCTATACTGCAGACACAAAAAACAGCAATGTTAATTTGACCTGAAATTGACATGTTGCATACTACCTTTGAATCATTGAACCCAGTAAGAGTGGGAAAAACCCATTTCCTCCGTCTCCCTTCACTGTAATAAAATTGAAACCAAAATTAGATGTGGATCAAAGAACACCAAATATCAAGGAAACGTCAGACATGATAGTGAATCAATTAACAAAAGATTCACAACTCCAACATTTCAGGTTACAAAGTCCCAAAATATTCCAAAAAACTTTAATTGAGATAATAAAATAGAAAAATGAAGGATTTTTCTTGCTGTTAATTATCAGCCAAACCCATAGGAAAATGACCAAAGTCAATTGGGTTTGGGCAGGCATAACACCCTACCTCATTAAATGTAGCCCACAACATTCGTGAGTGCGCGTGCGCGCAGCGGCATTGTCATTTCAGTGGAAGAATATGCCAGATAAAAAGTTATGCATTGACAAGTTGATGTTGAAAAGTATAAACTTGTAAAGGCATGAACTCATCCAAATCACTTTGTGACATCAAATAAAAAAATTGCCTTCTGCACAGTTTGCTGGTTGAGCAAACCATTTAAGATGTAGGTCAACTTATGAAGATAGGTTCGGATCAGCTTTATGAAGGTAGATAGGATATTTCAGAGACTGATGGACTGTTTGTAACTAATAGCTAGTGAGCCTAGTCTAAATCAGGTTTTTATCCAACAGCCAAATACAATACACATAAACTGACATTCCCATTCTCTTAACCCATCCATAAGAACTTGTCCATTAAAATGGGGATTAATATTTTGTTGTTGTTCTTTCCATTATGGATCAAGTAGATTCACTAAATTGTAAAGTATTTTGTACTCTTTTGTGTTTGTCTATTCCAGCAAACTTTTCACATAAACACCACTGCAGAAGACAATATCATTTATCAAACAGTAATAAAATAGTTTCTGATAAGATTAACAATGAAATTATGCTCAAACTCATAACTTCCCAAAAATATGAAACCAACCTCACATGAGCAAATAATGCCTTTGCAATGACAAGCACCATTGATGCAAAGACAAGGATATTGACTTTTGTTTGTAACTCAGCGGAAAGCCCCCTCAACAATTCCAAAACCTTTGCTTTTGCTTTCTCGCCTGCATCATGATACCTGAAACAGAGGTGGCATGAGTTGATTTTTGAAACAGAACTAAATACAGAACAGAATCTAAGAAAGTGAAAGGGGAAGATCAAAGAAATCTTTTTTCATAGCTTCAAGTAAAAATAGCACACCTCATTAAAGCATCCTCCAACTTAATTGTAGTGAACCATTCTTCGCCAACTTTTCTACCTTTAGAATCTACAGCAGGTTTAAGCTGTTTAATTTGTTCTTCCCCAGGGGTACCAGCCCATACTGCTGGTGCAAACCGTTTTCCCTTGAACCAAACAGCTTCATGCTCTCGAGCATACAATATTTCTCCCTTTGGACCACCAAAGGGGGATGTGATTGCTTTTATTCTTGAAATGATAGGAATGAAATCTTCAGTGACCTACAACAATGATGGAAGCCAATATTTTATGAACAAAGGAATATGCTGCATACCCGTATCATATTATCCATATTAATTAACAAGCAAATTAATAATAAATAAAAAACACCCTAAAGATGACAAATTTAGTCAGGTCAAGTAAGTCATAAAATTCCAAGGTTGATCAGAAGTGTCAACTTTTTTTATACAGGAGATGCCAAAATAAATCTTTCTGCACCAGCAGATTATGTTGTTTATGGAATAGTTGTTGAGATAATAAAAATACATGATATCAATCCACCAATGTCTATCCATTCCAATTACAAGACCCGCCAAATATCACTATGTGAGAAGTTAGATATTTTAAAAAAAGATAATGATCCATAGAGCTCAAGAAATAGGATAGAACATGATACTGATTCTTGCCATTGGCAAGAATCTAAGCTGAAAAACACTGGTCTTAACATGGCTTCCAAAGTTCCATGCTCATTAGAAGTTATCGATTAAGAAAGAGTTCTGACACTTTAGGAGATCCAATGTCTGCACTTATTTACCTACTGTGAAATGAAAATTCACCTATTTTAAATTAATGAGTGAATCAGGTAGAATATTCGTAGTAGAAGAAATCAAGATCCCACCACTTACCATCCTGTGCCAGTTATTTTAAATTTTATAGACCAATCACTCGTCCTAACTCGATATAGCAAGTCAATTTATATAGAACAGGTTAGTTGGTTCATGGACATCCCCAAAAACAGGGGCAGTGCAAGGAAAGAAGTGAAGGGGATATCATTTAACAGAAAAAAGGCATCGATCAGATAAGGGATTGTTGAAAATATAACTATGCAGAAATATATTTAAGACATTATGGCATTGAGACATAGTGCCTGAGACTAATTCAGATTGCACAGGTATATTTTTTGTACAGAGCATCCTATTCTACCTTCTCATCTTCTTAGATTTTTAAAAATAAGTATAAATGCCCCTTTAGTTGAGGGCTGCCCATTCAGTCTAAAACACTAAATGGTCTATCTTCTCTTGTCACAGCATCTCGTTTTTCCACTTCCTTTTTAGATTAAGCTTTAACATGTCAGTTGGTCTAAGGCTGCTCAAATTACCCTCTCTAGTTTGGCTTTATCATCCGCCTTTTCAGATAATTTGTCAAATATCTTAACATAAAATTGATGATACACCATGGGCCTCCAGAGTCATACTGTGAGCTATTAAATATAAAGCACTATGAACCAAGACTGGAGTTGCTGATAAACTCATAAATATGCATGATATGGATTGTGCACGACAGTGAATTTCTGATTCAGTAATGAACTACAAACTAAAATAAAAAAGAATAGACAAAGCAGATAGCCACGAGTTTATAAATATACCATCAAGAGCATAAAAACAGAAAAAATAAATACTCTTCTAGGAGCATTGAACAATTAGGGTAAGAAGCAAGGTGTCTACTCATAGCATGAAAAGTTTTATTCCAGAGACTTACTGCTAAAGATAAGGCCTGCGCAGCCTTTTCCACTTCTGAAAATTCCTCCTCTATATGGACCCTCTTCACACGACCTTTCCATGAAGACTCCATATCCTCAAAAAATTCACTTGGTACAACAGGACAAGAACTTATCTTTTGGTCACTTTCACCATCTAGGGAAATCATTTCAGAAATTCTGGCTGAAGCCCATTCACATTCATTAACCTGGAAAAAACAACAATAATATTGAACACAGCTTACTGAACCAGGAAATCCATACAAGAAGAAAAAAGAAAACATGCCAAAAACATTACTGTTGGGTCATGTTTAACTAGCTGTAGACGCAAATACAATGGCACTAGATTTTACTGCCACAAATTGAAAAGCTTGTTACAACTATCAGCACATGAGATCTTGTTCAAAAGGCTACAACTTACGCTAAAAATACTAAAGCATTAATCCAAGTGATCCAAATGGAATATCTGCTTGAGGTGTCAATATTTCTTTAAAAATTCTAATTAGCATTGGAGATATAATTACGGGAAATAAACAAATTAATAAAATGTTTCTTGTTAAAAGGAACAAAAAAAAAATAGAGAAAGTAGGATCTTGACAGGAGCATTAAATCCATAAGAGTCCTTGGAACCTTGGAAATTCCTTGGGAGAGCCCCTCCCAATAGCAATCCCTAACCTAATAAATTTTCTCAAAGTTATGATAATTTTTCACCCATAATCTATGTTATTCAACTCCTTAAAAGGTACTTTTTTCTCAATGGCCCTCCTACGCAAAGTGGTGGCGTTCCACCACTGCCTTGGAAGTTGCATCAATTACAGAAAACAACAAGAAAGATGAGAAAAATAAAAAAACACTGCAGCATTGAAGCAGCCTTGAGACTGCCAAGATATTAAATTTGTTGATAGATATTAAATTGGTCTGATATATACAAAAGAAGTTTATAAATAAAAATAGAAGTTCCAAATTCTAACAAAAAATATACCACACTCCATGACTACTTCAAATGTCAGATTCAAGTTTTTCCTCTGCATTACTGAACAGCTAATGTTATATTTTGGTGAACATCAGCACATATTGCATCGTAAACAAGGCAACCATACAAGATAAAATCCAATGTTCTTCATTTAATGCATCACACCCATCCCAACATCAAAAGCATAAACTAGTGTTTGTTTATTTAACAAGGTAAAGGAAGAAGTTTATTGAAAGGGTATCAATAACATATAGAACAGGATGCTTCCACTTACTAATGTCTCAAAGTCGATTTTCAAACCAGTTGCCATCCAAGCAGGATCCATCAATGATTTCAGTATTTCATTGAGCTCAGAGTTTCTATACATGAACAATATTTCATCAAGTACATTTTTTATTCTACAAAACTCAATATGATTGGCTTCCTTCTGTTCAAGTAGCTTCACAAGCTGCATCACATAAGAAACCAAGAATCAGATACAGAATTTGAAAGTTTTTAGAGATTCAGCATGGATATCTTAAAAAAATATATTAATAAAAAATGATGACCATACATTTTGCCGAATTAGGCAACAGTAAACATATTATGTTGTTATCATCTTCATACTGATTGAGTTCATGCAACCATTATTACTTTCAGGGTGCATTAAAGGCAAGTAGCAGGAACAGATATTACAATAAACAATGGTTTCAATCCATCAAATGCACTTTTACAACTGGGTAATAATTTCTTCATACAAATTAACAAGCTCAAATTTTAAGAGCTTATTGTTTTTGAATTTTTAACGAGGGTAATCACTTAACCATCATAGCAAGAGTCCAGGTCAAAGTGTCTGAAACTCCAACAAACTTTTAAGAAATTTCCAGATTCAATCTTGCCCTCAGCATCGTGAATGTGACTTAAAAATTGCAGTTCTTATCTATTATAAATTCTATATTTATCAAGTAAAACAAAAGAACCGTGCCCTCCCAAACACATGATTTGAATTCAGTCAATTCACCGTTACAATTTAACAAACAATTTTAATCAGTCATCAAGAAATCATAGCAAAATCCTAAAACAATGAAATATGGTGAATAAAGAGCCTAACAAAGCATTAATGGGAAAGGAAACTCATGTACTACATTCCATAATAACTCTAATTCCAGTGAAGATGGAAGCCAAAATTAAGATTAAACAGTAAACAAAAAGGAAGCAAAAGAATGCAACATGCAGTTATTTTACATCAAACATATTAAAAAGGTAATTTAAAAACAACCTTTGCAGAGGACACACAAGTGAACTCCGGAATTGAGCATGTTATATTGCTCATAAGTTTGCATGTTGCTGCCAAACAAGAATAAAATAGTACATAAGAACATGATTGGCACTACCATAAGGCATAAGAACAGCAGAAATTCAATAGACTAAAACAGAACAAAATAAATTCAAAGGGGAAATCCCATAAACTGCCCTGAAATATTGCTAGTTAAATTTTTCCATTATGCACTGCTCAGTATAACTTATTTCTAGCAAGACGTATTGCCTTTTCCTATTAAATTTGACAGGTTTGCAATAACTAACTATTTTTATTTTATTATGGTCTAAAATAATGTAAACTTCATTTGCATCAAGAACTGTTTGTCTACATTATCTTTTTGTTTTTATTTCTGTGATAAATTGGCCCAATTGATGGTCATGAGTGTCACATAATCACTAACATGAGTGATGTGGGGGATTGAATTGCATATTTAAATATTTAAGAAAAGCCTTATTTCTGCTTTTTCATTATTTAACTACTCTTTTTTATTATTATTATAATTACTTACTCCAAATGCAATATTTTTATAGTGCGTGTAACGATGTTATCAAATGGAATTATTTGTTAGAAAAGTGTTTTTTTTAAAGGGTGACGTTGGAATTAGCCTTATCAAAGCCCAATTTATTTTTATTTTTTTATTTTAAGATATGTTTTAAGAAATATGCAAATTCCTTCTGACAATGATATTTACCTTTGTTGTCTTCTCAAATAACAATAAATGATATTGTTTTTCATTTTAAGTTTCAATAGAAACATATTTAATCACAAGATAGGAAGAGTATACATCATACAAAAACCAAAGTGTAACATGATAAAAATAACATTATGCAGCAAAAGTCAAATTTACCCTTCACTGGAATCTATATTTGTGCATACGAACAAAAGGAAATCACAGTATTTAATAATTCAGCTGAAATGAATACACTTCCAGCACCCAAAGCGTTTCTAAATTAAGATTAGTATGAAGATTAAATCGTGAAATATTTCCAATTGTTAAGAGAGACAGCAAGCAACTTTTTTGGAATTAAACTCAAACAAAATAATTTACAAGAAAATGAGCTAAAGTCATTTCAACCATGAACTTCATTTTGATGCAATTCAACAACCAATAAATAGCCTATATAAAATACATATCAGAACTCACCTTGAATTGTTGATGCAATTTCATAAGCAGGAGGGTTGAGAAGCATATCTCTAACATACCTGAGAGATCATGAAAAATATTAATTAAACATGAGCCTTATTGCATTGCAAAGACAGCAAGGGAACAGAAAAGTGTGTGCACCTTCATCTTCTAGATAGACCAAGGAAAAGATAAACTTCATGCAAAGCTATCTTGAAGAACATAGTTCTAATAAAAATGAAAACAGAAACAAAGGAAGCTTGAGGAAAGCTTCTTTGAAGTGGAAGATAAAAAATGGCTTGGCAAGATAGAAATTCCACTACCATATAAACAATTATATGTACAAATTGAACCAATTTTAGAATTTAATGGCTCTACGCATGAAAGAAAAGGTGCATACATAGATTTGCATAACTTGAACTAGTTTTGATGTTTCATCACCTCAATCAACATCCACTCTCCTGTCCCTACAAACATCCTCAAAAAGGAAAATACAGATCGGAATGACCAATTTCCTGAAGTACTACATTTGATAATTCTTGCTTTAAAATTCTCAGCTTCCTTAACCCGAGAAACCTCATCCATTCTTTTGGATGAACTGCAAAGCAGTCTTCAAGGCACAATACTTTCATGTCTACCATTCCAAGGAAAGCATCAAAACATAAATTTCAAAGAGTTCGCAATAATAAAATCTGGTAGGGGCGCACAAAGCTGAACTTAAGACAACTATTAACATTAAACTAAGGATAATATTTTGTTGCTAGCAAGCCAAAAGACAATTGAGAATAGAACATTCCTTTTCTTTACCAAACATTCAAAAAGTGAAATCACTAAGAAACAAAAAGAAGTACAAGAGTGCATTTGAAAAGCTCAGCTCCAATAGCTGACTTTCTTTTGTTTCACAAGTTTTCTCAAGACTGCAACTATATTGTCAATAGTCAACTTCTGCTCAATAATACTAGTAATACAACAATTTTTAAGATCTGACCAATAAAATAATGACACTCTTAAAGTTTCAAAATAAAAAATTAATAGAGGATCCTTATCACAACACACTGAAAAGGATCTTTATACCTTGCCTACCTAGCCAATGATCACACTTAAATTATTTGCACTCATTATGCTCCCAAATAAATTTCAAGCACTAGATGAACATTCAAAGAGTTAATTCACCTCAAAACTTAGTTTGCAAGAACTAATGACTACCAGAATTTTGTACATATATGGTGTTCCTGAACTTCTGGTCAAAAAACAAAATACTAAGGAGTCAACTCAGGGGCAACTAAGGAACTTGAACCTTCTTAGAGAACCAAGTTCTAATTTAATCAACTAAAATAATGTATCATGGTATCATTACTCATACGCTGGGTACAAATTTGTGTTGGGATGGGCAAGTATTTTTTCTTCTTTTGAGAATTAAATTGAATGGATCCTTCATACACCCCTTTCGTGGGTGGGGATGACAAGCTCCCTTTTACTTTATTCATTCCTTGGCAACAAGGAACATAGATTTGATACGTTCATCAACTATTGCCTCTACATAGCCTTTTAAGAATGAGAGTGAAAAATCACACTTACAGTTCTGGTAGACCTGTGCAATTTGATGGAAGTAACACCTTTAATAAACAAGGAATTCCTTCTGTTGGTATGGCACCTGGCAGTATGGAAAAAATCTTGCCGAATTGGTTTGCATGTCGCAACCTGGTGCTAATGAAACAATTCAACATTAAACTGTGTAAATAAAGTTCAACTGACCAATTTGTGTTGCCGTTCCAAGGTGTAATGGTCTGGGCCTGTTTTCTGAAGACACGTAAGCATTTCTGAACCCAACTTTATCATCAAGACCATAAAGCTCCCTGACCTAAAAGTGTTGATATTCTTAGATTATGTAACTATAATCAAAGCGCAAACAATAGTAAGAGCACAAGAAGAAATGTGCTTGAACCTTGAATAAAAGCTCAGTGACAGGATCTCCTTCAAACCACTCAAAATATCTGTCATTACATTCTCCCCACAACAAGCCACCCCGACCATACTCTCCCCAACGACAAGTTCCTGCAAAAATGATGCTATTGTGAACAACAAAGTACATGGTATGGGCAAGAGAAGAAAAAAAAAACAACGAAAAAAGATGCATGTTGTCACTGGTAATGAAGAATTGAACCTCCACTGAGTAACCCAAATATGGCTCTACAGAGCACTAAGAAAATAATATATTCCATGCAAGGGAAGCAAAACTTAAAGATGCATTTTTTAGGCTTAAGTTCCCAAGCATAAGATGTACCTGCCTTTCTCCATTAGTCTGCACAGATTTTAATACCAAAGAAGGGGGTGATTGACATTTAAGACAAGGAAATAATGAAAATTGAGGCAACACCACAAGTGAAATCTCGTATCACACTCGAGAAAATCATGAATGCTAATTTTTAGGTATGCCTCAAATAGGAAAAAGAATTGATGCGGCATGTGGGGAGTAAAAATTGATATCAACTTTTATTAGACAAACTGTGTCATTTCAAGAAAGTAGTTAAAGCCCCAAAAGTAAGAAAGTGCAAACCTGAGGAATTGTGTCTCAAGGATGTATGAAGGAATAGATGGTGGTACTGACAAGTACGAAGCTTGGTAACCAAAGCCTCTTCAGTCAGACCATCCTCTAATGAATATGTTTTCATGGTCTCTAAGACTGAGATCATGCAATAACCCCTTGCTGATTGAGATATCCCTACAAGTGCCAGAAATATTTTACAAAAGATAAGTTCGCTTTTTTTTTCCTCCAATCTTTTATGCACTGAGATAACTAGATTAATGATGATGATGGTTTTCCATACCAACCACGGGCATTGGTTCTGGAAATTCAAGATCGTGATCAACCCCAACAAGTCCAAAAACATATGGACTCCCTGGACGTGCATGCCTGAATCCTCAAAGCAACAAGTCAGAACAAGATATGGAAATTGTAAATAAAAAATAAAATTTAACATGAATAACAGAAACACGGCCTATCTTTAATATATATGATCCCTTCATTTCTTACAATTTTCTCAATTGCAATTATTGTAACTAAACCTAGCAAGAAAGTCAAAAAAAAAAAAAAAGACTTCCTAGTGAAACACAAATTTAAAACGTAATGGAAAAATTATTGTAAATCACATAATGCATTTCGTTTTTTGGTCTTGCTCAATGCCTTTTCTTTTGCGAAACACTGAGACATAGTGCAAAATGATCTGCGTGTATCAGATACTATTATTGTTCCCACTAGAAGTACATAAGCATGCCTTCCAAGCATTAAAATTATTTTCTTTAGAAACATGTTAATGCAACACACCAAGAACAACTTACATGGAAAATGCATGAAACAAACATCAAACTCAAAACTCAACTGAATCATTTTTACAAATTAAGTTAATTCCAAACATGTTCCTTGAGTATGGGCAAGGTGAAAAGGCTTTAAAACTACAGTATATATTTTATTATTGTCTCATTGTAACCAGAACAATTTTGAATAAATTGCTTTGGCAAGTACAAGACCATGGCCACCAACACCATTGATAGCACAACGTTAATACTGGGTGTTTTCTGTGTGATTACCCAGAAATGAAACGACCTTTACGTGAACGAGCTTGTGTTGGACCCTGAACCTCCTCCACTATGCACTGTAAGAAACATAATGGAACCATTGAACAAAATCAGCCGGTAAAGGTTCATACCTTAAAATGGTAATATTAGGCACGATAAAATTAACACCACAACAACAACCAACCTCAATCCCAAACTAATTGGAATCAACGATATTGAATTAACACCACATGATGAAATAAATAAATAAAAGGGTCAATTTAGTAATGCAAAACTAAAATAATGTTGATCTTGAAGGAAAATAGAAGGATCGAAAATGTTAAAGTAGTCACAACATATAACTTTTCCCTGAGAAATTTTAAATTATTCAATGCCACATTGCATGACATTATCAGTATTTTCCTTTCCACTTCCAACCAAAAAAATAATAATAAAACTTATGCAGCACATGATAAAGGCACAAGACTTGATCTCCCATGCCACATTAAATAAATAGGCTTAAAAGGAAGAAAGGTTCTACAACCTTCATGTTTAGCTGAAAAAAGGAGATCTGTGTGACAGTTTCCATACTTACCACTGAAAACCCATTACGTGTCAAGTCATCTAAAGTTTGCCGAAGATTCTGCATTAGCATTTTATAACGATTAAAGTTTCACCATCAATGAGAATGAATAGAATTAACAGAAAGCATCTTTACTCATTCTTCAAAAAATAATGCAGGGGGGAAAGAAAAGAAAGGGTAAAGCATGAAGTTTGTTAAACTAATAGGATAAGCAAGATTTCTAGAAAAGAAAAAAAAGGGACAAGATCTATCCTCTATATAGAAAATCCTTCTTCACATAACTGAAGAAACTAGGAATTATTTATTTATTTATTTATTGAAAAAAGATGAATGTAACTTAGAGGACTACTGCAAAGAACCTGATATAGGGTTAGGATGAAAAAACAGCAAGACATCAATATGTAGATAAACTGAATAAATGCAAGTGTGTGTGTGTGTGTGTGTGTGTGTGTGTGTGTGTGAGAGAGAGAGAGAGAGAGAGAGTCTCGCAGTAACACAAAATTGGAAGTAATTAAGCATCCCTCCTGGGACCATCTTCTAGAGGCCACACTGGAATCAGAACAGACATCCTTTCTGCTGCATCATAATTTTGACCAATCACAAAATAGTGCATTACATCATTCCTTAAACTCAACAAGAAATCTTCTCAAGACTTTCGCTTAGTCATGCAATTTGGGGAATGCAGCTTAATTGGCATAGGAGGCTATAAGTTAGCTAAACATGAGTCTACACATTTTTCCCCTTCCTGTAAAAACTAGTAATGAACATGGCATGTGCAAACGTTGCAATAAAACTGTAGTTCATAAACATTCTAAATCTAAGAAATCTACTATAACAAATGAGGGATGTAAATCCAATACCACAACAGGGCAGCCAGCTCTAGGAACGCTATCAGATCGCAGCCCACCAAAAGGATTTAAACCAGCATATTCAACAAGAATACAAGCATCTATTCCGATGGCTTCATAGAAATCCCCAACCTGGAAACATAAAACACTAACTTGACTATCATCAACCAATTATAAACAGATATGTAGTGCGAAAGAACAATATAAATATTACAGGAGACAGACAAACAGGATTCATTGTGTCTTGGATGAACAATTTAGGAGATTATGAAACACGAACCCTGCAGAGCAAAACCTCGCGTGGAAACTTTGACTTGAATTGCAATATTTCCCAGTTGAGATTTCCTTCCTTCAAACTGCAACCGAAAAATTAAAGGTTTTCGTAATTAGTCGTTATGCAGCAAAACAATAAAAAGTAACCTAAAGATGCATTGTGAGAGCGTACCTCCCATTTTTCAAGCTAGCATCCAAGCCGAGCAAATTGGAATACATAAGCCTTTTAACCAGATTAGCAGTGGAAGGCTTCTTACACCGCTGCAAATTCTGCGGTAATAAAATAGAGCGTGCGCGCACAAAAAGAAATAAAACAAAATTTCATGTTTCCAATTCTATTCCATTTTCAATAAAAGAAAGGGAAGAGGAAAAGAAATGGAAGCTCACCTCCTTCCACCATATAATGTGTGAAAGATCCTTATCGTCGAGAACATTATTGGATGCTTTAGATTTCTTGCTATTTCTTGCAGTTCCTTTCGGATTTTTAAAGCAGTAAATAGGTTGAGCCTGTCCGGTCCTGCTGTAACTATCAGTATTTCACAATTTTTTTAGATGCTAAAACACAAAAATATAATATAAGTTTGAATTAAGAGAGAGAAATTACAAAGGCGGTGGCGACAGGCCAAGTGAACTGCATTTGAAAGGGGCACTGAGGAGGAGAGCGAAGGAGCGCCACTTGGGAAGTGAAACGACGGCATTTCTAGTCGCTAACCAGTACATATTGGAATTTTGTCTTTCAGTTTTGGGGAGAATATTGAATATATTGAATTGATGATTTCTAATTCTAGGGTTTTTGGGGATTTGAGACGTTTCTCTGCATTGCTTCTGCTCTTCCCGCCACAAAACAACAGATAAAAGAATGCCAAAAGGGTTGCTCTTATTTATTGCTACTATTTTTTTTTTACCGTGGGGACCACTAGTCACGAAACGGCGATTTTTTTTCTTCGTTTTCTTTCCAAATAATTATAAAAAAAAAAAAAAAAAATCTTAAATTTTAAAAGCATCTTTCCTTTTTCACCGTCGATTACGGATTTTTTAAAAAATTAGCTAGCAAGTTAAAAAATTAACATAATAATATTATTTAATAAAATAATATATTTTTATCTTCTTAAACTTTTAAAGTATGATAGTTATAAAATATGAAATAGAATGTCTGCGCATTGTCGTGAGTTTATAAAATAAATATATTTGATAGTATTATAATTGTGAATCTGCGCTAAATAAATAATAAAAATTAAAAGTATTATAGAGCCAATATTTCATGACGAAAAAAAAAATTGTGTTGATAATCAAAAGCTTAGAGACTGAACAAAATGATTTGTAGCAATCTACAGTGTTTTGGGAGGAAAAATACAGTGTTTTCACTATATGATTTAGCTTTTCTGTTAATAAAAATAAAAAAAAATTACAAAGCTAAATTTTCTATCAACTTAATATTAAAAAAAAACCAACAAAGACAATTTTGGAAGTGAAAAAACCTATGAGAAAAAATGTTGTAGCGATTGACAGTGTTTTGCGAGGAAAACTACAGTACTTTTCAGTAAAATAAGATAAAAAACCATTTAGAGAAATATTGTAGCAATCCGTAGTGTTTTGTGAGAAAAACTACAACGCTTTTCCCACATGATTTAGCTTTGTTGTAATTATAATTCTTAACCAACTCAATATTAAAAAAAAATCGACAAAGATAATTTTGGAAAAAATCATATAGAAAAACACTGCAACAATTCACGGTGTTTTAAAGAAAAAAAATTATAAAGTTAAATTATTAATTAACTTAATATTAAAAAAACAAATCGACATAGATAATTTTTTAAAAAATAACAAAAATAAACACCAAAAAAAGGGAAAAAATCATACTGGAAACACTGTAGTAATTAACAATATTTTGTGATGAAAGCTGCAATGTTTTCCCACATGATTTAACATTATTTGTAATGACTTATAATTGTAATTCTCAACAATGTTTTGTGATGAAAACTATAGTGTTTTCCCCATGTGACTAAGTTTTATTACAAAATTAAATTCTAACCAACTTATTATTTAAAAAAATAAAATCAACGAAGATAATTTTAAAAAAATATATTGCAAAAAAAAAACTACAAAATAAACTAGAAAAAAACCTTGTAAGGAAAAATTGTGTCAATCCATAGTGTTTTGTGAGGAAAAACTTATATTTACTAATAATTGCAATTCTTAACCAGTTTAATATTTAAAAAATAAAATTGAAAAAAACAATTTTAGAGAAAAACATAACAAACAGAAAAAAAAATCATGTGGGAAAAAACATTGTAGCAATCCACAGTAATTTACGAGGAAAGTTACAGTGCTTTCCTCACATATTGTAACTGTAACTTTTAACCAGCTCAATATTAAAAAATAAAATAACAAAAGATAATTTTGAAGAAAATCATAAAAAAAACAAAAAAAAAAATCATGGGGAGAAACACTGTATCAATAAACAATATTTTAAAGAAAAAAGTTACAAAACTAAATTCTCAGTCAACTTAATATATATAAAATAAAATCATCAAATATAAATTTGAAAAAATAAAAAAATAAAATAGAAAAATTACATGGAAAAATACCGTAATAATCCATGGTATTTTAAAGGAAAAAAATTACAAAGTAAAATTTTTAACCAGCTCAATATTTAAAAAGTAAAACCAACAAAGATAATTTTGAAAAAAAAATAAATGAACAAAAACAAAGGAAAAAAAGGAAAGTTGGAAACAAAAAAGAAAAAAAAAGAAAAGTTGAAAAAAAAAAGTGCAAAAGAAAGAGAGGAATGCATCATGGATTATAAAAATAAAATAAAAAATAATAATTTCAAAGAAAATCCTAAATAAATAAATAAAACAATGTGGGCAAACACTGTAGCAATTAACAATGTTTTAAATAAAAAAAATTACAAAACTAAATTCTCAATAAGCTCAATATAAAAAAATTAAAAGTGACAAATATAATTTTGAAAAATAAAATAGAAAAATTATGTGGAAAACTCCGTAGCAATCCACGGTATTTTGAAGAAAAAAAAATCACAAAGCAAAAATTTTAACCAACTCAATATTTAAAAAGTAAAATCAACAAAGATAATTTTGAATAAAAAAATAAATGAACAAAAAGGAGGAAAAAGAGGAAAGTTAGGGAAAAAAAGGAAAGTAATTTGGAAAAAAAAAGAAAAAAAGTGAAAGTTGGAAAAAAAAGAAGAAGAAAAGGTGAAAAAAAAGAAAAGAAAAGAGAGGAATGCACTGTAGATTACTGATGTAATCTAGAGTGCATTTGGGTGTGGGGAAACAATGATTTCCCTATACCTTTTAGTTTTATAACAATAAAAAAAAAAAAGATAATTTCAAAGAAAATTATAAAAAAACAAAAAAAAATCATGCGGAGAAACACTGCAGTAATCAATAATGTTTTTTAAAAAATACAAAACTAAATTCTCAATCAGCTTAATATAAAAAAAAAAAAAATTGACAAATATAAATTTGAAAAATAAAAAAACTATGTGGAAAAACACCGTGGCAATCCACAACATTTTAAAGAAAAAAAATTACGTAGCAAAATTTTTAACCAGTTCAATATTAAAAAAGTAAAATTAATAAAGATAGTTTAAAAAAATATTAACAAAAAAAAAGGAAAAGGAAGAAAGTTGGAGAAAAAAAAAAGAGGAAAGTAATTTTGGAAAAAAAAGGAAAAAATAAACAAAAAAAAATAAGGGAAAGTTAGAAAAAAAAAAAAAAAAAAATGAAAAAAAAGAGAGAGATGAATGCATTGTTGATTAGTATTGTAATCCATAATACATTTGGACGTGAGGAAGTAGTAATTTCCTCGCACCTTTTAGTTTTATGTATAATTTTTATTTTTAAAAGTTATAAGATAGTTTTAGAGTAATAATATTTAAAAATAAAATATATTTTAAACATAAACAATTTAATATGTAACCGCATTGCTAATACCTAGCTTAATTGGTCGGTCGGTTGATCTGGTTGTATAAAGTAGTTTACCGTTTCAGACAAAAGCAATAATTTTTTGAATTTTTTTTTCAAATATATTGTACGAGTTAAAATATATATTTTTATACAACTTGTGGATTAAAAAACAGATTTCAATTAAAATCTCAAAAAATTATTGTTTACAAGGTAATTATCCTTTATTTTTCACTATTGATGATATAATCAAACCTGATATAATAAAAGATTTTGAGTAGTTAAGTATGAGTTTGCTATAAGTGGATGAATACATGTCTTAGACATATTACGTGAATAGCCTAGAAAATGCATTTATGGATCAGTGTGACATGTCCAAGTCCAATAAAAGGTCGGGTCGCGTCTAAGTAAAGTGATAGCTCGAAAATGCCATAACTTTTTATTTGATCGTTGGATTACACTCAAATTTTTACAAAAATTTTAAGATGTTGTTTTTCTTGTAATTCTCACCTCCTACCAACCATCGGACCTTTAGATTTTAGAAATCTCGTTTTGTAGCCTGCTGTTGATAATTTACTTATTTTTTTAAGAATTAATTGGCCAGTTTAATTGATCCTTACAAACTAGTTTACTGATTAGTCTTGAATTTAATAGATGTTATAATTATGAATTGTGATATAATTAAAAAAAATTTATGATTTTCAGCCATAATATTTAATTAATACTGCAATTTAAAAACATATTTAGTTACACGTTACCATTAAAAATCATGATTTTTAAAAATATTTTATTTTATCAAAACTTTTTATTCCCATGTTAGTTCATCAATTTTATTTTTTTTGCTTGGTAACTGCCTAATTTGGCTGTGGTTTACGTACTGGATTGAACAAAAAAAAAAAAAAAAAAAATGAAATTGCCTGTAGTATCAGACCATAACCCAGAACTCCCTCTTTCTGTCGCTCCCAAAAATAACAACTCAGTCAGCAGTCGTGTGACCCCTACCAGACTGAATTAGCCTCGCCAACCACCACCACCGTACCAACACACTAAACCAACCTCTATCGCACTAAATCACAACCCAATCTAAAACGGTAGTTGGGGGGGTACTACTATGTCTGGGCAGTAGTTGTTGGTGACGGCGTTGGAGAGGGAGGCTTCGGGCTGTTGATCCGTGATGATTTATCGAGGGGATTGTGTTGGTGGTTGGTTGGGTTTGTGTATCAGATCCTTTGACGAGACAATCCTTATGCATCTCACGGGTCTACCAAAAATCTTTGTGGGACGGAGTTTGGTGCCGTGTGCAAGTATTTGTGAGAGGAATTTGATGGCGGATACGGCGAGGGTTGTTGATAAGAACAAGGTATGTAAGCGAGAAGATGATGGTTGCAGGAAGATCGTTGCTGATAGTTGGTTCTAGCGAGCAAACATGAGATTTTTTAAGATGATCTTCTCAGCCGACAATTGGATCTTATGGTGCTGTTTTATAATGAAGTTCATATGCTTGCAGGGGCAAAACGGTGTACATGGAAGTTTGCTGAATTCCATGAGAATTTACATGGAAGAGGAGTGCTTAGACAATTCACTGGCAAAGAAGCTGTATGTAGCCAGCAGTCTCGTAGTGACCATGTTCTCTGCTACTGTTTTACTTGGTGAAAAAAGGCTTTTTTTTTTTTTTTAATTATCCCTTTCTTCTTCTTCTTCTTTTGTTGAAGAATAAGTTTCTAAAAAATAAAATTAACATCTTTCTTCTTGAAAAAACAAAAAAAAAATGTTGTTAGGGTTGATGAATTCAGCAAACTTGAAAGTTGTCAAGATGGATTAACTTGCAACCGATCAAAACCTGATGTAACTACAAAAAGAATTTCAAAACTTAAACATGAATTATTCCACCTAATTAATAAATATTGAAAGAGCTTTTGCTTTTATTATAGCATCATTCCTGTTCATTATTTTACATATCACTTATAGATTTGAGCAGTAATTTTTAAGAATTTTTATTTTGATACTCGATTTTTTATTTTACATGATTTAGTATTTTTAAGTTCAAATTAGTATTTAATTGCATATTTTGTTGGGAGGAAATGTTGAATTGAAAAATAGATAATTAAAGTGAAAAAAATAGGTGAAATGTATAGCTATTTAGAAATTTGTCTTAAAAAGTTATTTTCATCCTTTTGTTATTTTTTGGTTTTTAGATAACTGGTCCTTTTAATTTTTTAAAATTTAATTTTGATATAAAATTTAATTTTTTTTATTTTTTAGCGGTGGAGAGGGAGGGACTCGTCGAATTCTGACATAGATAAAGAAAGTTATCATTGATGGTGATTTCAACCACTAAAATGATTGATTTTTGTGTCAAATGATTTCATGTAATGAGATGAGTTTGAATTTGGTGTTTTTTTTTTATCTTTAAAATGCTTAAAAAAAAAACTCGAAAAGATTTTTGGTTTTGGATTTTGAGGTGTTTTTTTTGCGTTTTTTGAGGACATGAATTGGTTTGATAAGAAAAAAATAGAGTTGAACTTTTGTACATAAATCAAATTGTGGTAAAATTAAGGGACCAAATAAGTATAACCTGAAAAGTTGAAGAACTAGATTGAACTCTTAATAAAAACTTTGAACCAACTATTTATTTTTAGCTCATTTTTCACACTAATTCTTGTTATTTTAACTTTGTCCTTGGTCAGCAAATTTGAGCCACTTGTCATTTAATACATATCCAAAATGATGCAATCGCTCAAATACAAAGTTTAAGAATTAAATTAAAAAAAAATTAAACTGAAAATCCACGATGAAATATGAGCAATGTTTTTTTCTAAATTAAAAGACACATATGTGTTTAGTGTTTTTTTTATAGTTATAATAATAATGTATCACGGATAACATTAAAAAACTAAGAAATATATAAGCACAATATTCATGAAACCTGACATAAAATTCACAAAACATTTCACATTTTTTTAATATGAGAAACTCTAAAAGGTCAAAGCATTTTACTTAGCAATTAACAATGAAATATCCATCTCGCCATTTAAAGTCAAGACAAAAAAACTAGTTACCATGGGGAATTCGATAATTGCATAATTGTTCATTAGCCATTGTTAAATTTAAAAGGGCCAATTAAGTATTTTCACTTTCGTAACACCCTGTGAAATGACTTTAATACCCTTATATTCATTTTTTTCAAAGCTAGCATGTAAGGGTATTTTTTTAATTTTTTTAAGCGCAACAAAATAACTTAAATACCATTAAAAGTAGAGTTTTATTCAGTCTGTATCCATATGCATTTTTATCCTTTTCAAATTGTCTCAATGTCCTCTTAATTCCTGGACAATATGTGTGATGGCTAAAACTATGTTGTGGCTCGATGACCTTAATTTCTTATTATTGTAGCACTGCAAACTCTCAAAACAACCATTCAATTTGCTTTCCTTTCAGATTTGTTCGTTTTTTATTACTATTTATTTCATTTGAAGTAGTTTGTAAAATTGATTTTTTTCAATTTTATCATTTTTTATTGTTTTTACATGTCAGATTTGGTCTCTATTTTTCTAATTATTATTTATTTTGTTTGAATTAATTTCAATGGTTGGATTTTTTTTTAATGATTTTGTCCTCCAATTTTTTCCCTTGGCAAATCTAGTTATCATTCTTTTGATTGTTATTTATTTTATTTTGATGAATTTTCTAACTTAATATTTTTTTTCTAGTTTTATCATTCAATATTAAATTAGTTAAGAATTTAGCTTATTAATTAAGCTGGTGTCTATGATTTTACGGGTTGCAAATTTGAAATTAACATGAGTTTAGAAGATTTAGAGGGGTTTTGCTTTTTTTTTTTTTAAATATATTTAATACAAAAAAATCTTCGTCCTCTTTATAGCTGTATAATTAAATGGAAAATTATCTTTGAGATAAAAAAATTATTGAATTTGATGACGCGCTTAACTTGCTTTGAGAGTTTGAGTGGTTGACTTGAATTCACTAACTTTTATTTTAATTAAACTCAATTTTTTACCAATTTCATCATTTAAAATTAATTTGATTGAGGACTCAATTTTTCAATTTGGTTTTTGCAAGATCATCCTCGCAGGTTTCAATGGTAAATATGGGCTGACTTATATAAATCCAATATGTTTTCATTTTCATATTAGATAAAAATATTATTAAGTATGCAACTAATTTTGAATTCTTAGTTAAAATCTATTTGTTTTTCCAGGAAAGACATTAGTGATACTTATATTTTTTTTTGGAATTCGAGAATTCTTTTGCTCCAACCTTTGTTATAGCGTGGACTAATTTTATTATTATTTGATTGATTAAATAATTTATTATAAAAAATAAAATTATTAGATATAATTGGATACATGACCCATGTCACGGGATAAAATATATCTATCTATGTATATTTATTTACTTTTTGAGTTTATATTTTAGTTACTGTCAACACTTTTTTATGTTTTACCTGCATAAAAAATCATATGATTAAATAAAAAAATTACTCAAAGGAACAAAGTTATTAAAATTATTATGATATGAAATTAAATATTTTAATCTATATTTATTTCTTGGTTTTTTTAGTCCAGTCTTTACTTATTATTAACATTTTTTTTACATTAATTGGTATATACAAACTTTTTATTTTTTATGACTAAAAAATACTTTTAAAAAACTTATTATATATGAATTAAATTATTTGACCCGCGATGGAACGCGGGTCAAATAATTAGTCATATTTGTAACAGGGTAGGATACAAAATAAACCGGACACATCAGAGCCACAAATCGCATGCCTGTATTACTAGCAGACTCGTGTGTCGAGCGTGCTCTTCTTCTTCTTCTCTATAGCAGCCTCCATTTTTTCTTCCTAAGGACAAGACAGGGCAGGAACCAAACACAGCATTGCTAACTTAAAACACTAGCAGAGCAGTGGTTTTTATCATCAAACATTGCCAGTCATGACTTCCTCTACCATTTCTCCAAACTCCACATTCTTCATCACCAAAAAGGTTTAGACTTTTTTATCACAATCTTCTTGCATTTTACAAATTTTTTTTTTGTTCTGGTTTCCGTTACTATGCACTCGGTTGAGATTTGTTTGTTTTCTGATGCTGAAGGATCCGGGTTTGTCGGCCTTTTCTTCATCATCACCATCACCCTTTTCGATCCCCAAATGCAAGAAATCAATTTCAAAAAAAATAGTATCGGTCATGGCTCCTCAGCAATCAGAGCGCAGGCCTGCCACAACTGGCTCGGTTAGCTTCCTTTTGTTTTGCTTATTCCTTTTTTGTTTTTCCAGCTATTTTGTTTTGGTTCTGACTAGGTGATGTAAAGCTTTTTTTATTTTAATTGCTGTCTTTTTCATTTTTCCAATATTTGATTTGATGTGCTAACATGGTGATGGTTTTTCTCATGGTGAATTTGTAGGTCAAGACTGCGTTGACAATGACAGAGAAAATCTTTGCTAGAGCCTCTGAGAAGCCCCAGTTGATCCCAGGTGAGAATGTTTGGGTCAACGTTGATATCTTGATGACCCATGATGTTTGTGGCCCTGGTTCTATTGGGATCTTCAAGAAAGAGTTTGGACAGGATGCTAAGGTATTCGATTGTTTTAGACTAGCTTTTTTTCATTTGCAAGTAGTTCTCGGATTCTTTTTGAAGAAAATAGGGTACTTGAACGGGCTCTTGTAGTGCGAGTGTAAAACAAGGTGTTCACCATGATACGGGTGTTTGATGCTGCATGAAACGGAGCCTAATACTTCGGAGGCTCTGTTTTCTTGAATACTGCATGAAATACCACACTGATTCAATTTCCATTTGATGCCCAGAAACTCCATTTATTACTTCAGAGGTTTCAATAAATGGCAAATGGTGTTCATTTCTACCATATTTTTTCCCATTTAGCATAATCTTTGAATTAATTCTTGAATTCAAGAACTGACACTCTCAATATTCCGACCCCCTCTCTCTCTGTTTGTATCTCTAGTCTTTTTTTTTCTGTGCTCCAAAGTACCTACCTGACTCGCTCTTTAAAAATTGCAGGTTTGGGATCGTGAAAAGGTTGTCATTATACCAGATCATTATATATTCACTAAAGACGAACGTGCAAATCGCAATGTGGATATATTGAGAGATTTCTGCAATGAGCAAAATATAAAGTACTTCTATGATATCAAGGATCTTGGTAACTTCAAGGTATGGTTCAATGACAATTTATTTAATTAAAAAATTCTATACATTTAAGTAATGAATTTGTGGTTACTGCTATTTTCTGACATTGAATGTGCATATTACTTTGTGACTTTGCAGGCTAACCCTGACTACAAAGGTGTATGCCATGTTGCACTTGCCCAAGAAGGTCATTGCAGGCCTGGAGAGGTGCAATTTTTTACCCTCATTGAGTTGTCAAATTTATCATTTATATTGAAGGAAAGCCAGTAATCATCCATTATGAACTTCAGGTCCTGTTAGGAACAGACTCACACACATGTACTGCTGGAGCATTTGGCCAATTCGCAACTGGAATTGGCAACACTGATGCTGGTTTTGTATTAGGCACTGGGAAGCTCCTGCTCAAGGTTTGGAAAATTGATCCTTTATTTTGCATCCTTATTCTTATATTGTATAGGGTGCATGAAATACTTGATCTTATGACCTCACATCTATAGGATCGAGGCTCCCCCCCCCTCCTAACTCCTCATGTTCCCCTTTGACCTGTCATTAACCTGGTGGTTTTGTTTCCTTTTTATGAAGAAAATTAATTCTATTTGAATTAAGTCATCAGCCTATTCTGTTCATTCCTTGTGTATTTTTAAACTGCAAGCAGCAGGTGCGCTCTCTACGTTCCTGCACCTGGATGTTCTAAAAGTCACTATAAGCCATAGTTCTCAAAAGCACAAAGAACTTGATGTTTGTGAAAAGTTAATCAAACTGTGTTGTTATTCATATTTTTTTGAGCTTGTAGATGTGTTAATTTTGTCATTTCTACAAATTTGTGTTCTCATCTGGATTGAATTGATTGTGGTGCCAACTTTATTTACCTATGATTTTGCTTCTTAAATTTGCAGGTGCCCCCAACTCTGAGATTTGTAATGGATGGTGAAATGCCTGATTATTTGCAAGCAAAGGACTTAATTTTGCAAGTAAGTTTACTTGGGTCTTAGGCATTTGTTTCCTTTAAATTGCCGGTCTTAGGCATTTGTTTCCTTTAAATTGCCACTTAACATATGCTTAAAAATATTAACTTCTGTTTTCTGTATCAATTGTGCGATGTTTGCTGTCACTCTTCAGATTATTGGTGAAATATCTGTTGCTGGTGCCACATATAAATCGATGGAGTTTGTTGGCTCAACTGTTGAAAGTTTAACTGTGAGTAACCATCGGTATCTTTAGGCGAGCAATATGCGCTTCAGGTACTATCTGTGCTAGTTAAATTGCTCTTCTATTGATTTTTTTATTGTCTGTCTTCGATATAGATGGAAGAGCGGATGACATTATGCAACATGGTTGTTGAAGCTGGGGGAAAGAATGGTGTTGTCCCTGCTGATAGCACTACATTCAAGTACCTTGAGGTATGCCTCACTGATTTTTAGATGGACTATTCATCATTGCTTACGTTTTCTCTGTTTTCATTATGGACGATATTTTCTTTTGCATGATTCTGAGCTATTTTTCCTAGCAAGAATTTACAATGTTATATTTTGTTGTGCACAGGATAAAACGACTCTGCCATATGAACCAGTTTATAGTGATGCAAAAGCAAGGTAGGTTTGTGCAAACTACGTGTTTGCCAAGAATTAATTTCTTAAGTTCTTAGGGTTCTCTTTTTACTTATTGTTTTAGTTACCCTATGATGTTTTGAGAATACATTTCTGACTGACTGGTTTCTCCATTCCTTCCATTTGGAATTTGAAAAAGGTTTTGAAAAAATCTGCCTGATGAAACTACCTTAGACAATAAAAGTATTGAATCATTTTTAATAGAGTTTTTTGGGTGGTAAATTGGGGCTTTCCCAGCTGAAAATAGTCATCAAGAATCTCTACTTCGTCTGGTTTTCTGGTGACTATAATGGGATCTGTAAAAATAAAACAAAATGCTCTATATATGTACTGTTTATAGGAAAATGGTCATATATCAAAATTCTGTTTAGATTTTGGATCATTTTTTCTATAATCATGTTCAGTCATTAACTAAATAATCTAAAGCAATCAAATTTTATAATGTGATATGGATAATTAAAGTTATGGCATTGAGCATATATAGATTGAGTTGACTTTTTGTAACTTTAAGGTTGTCTTCAGGCAGTCAGTGCCATAATTTGGTCTTTTAGAAACTCTTATACTGATTTGAAAAAAAACTCAAAGGTCATTGAACACTATATTATTTTTTCTGCTGCAGGATCATGACATTAACTTTATTATTGTAATAGGTAGTCACTACTAGAATAGTGATAAGAAGTTCCATGTCGTGATTTTGGTTTTCATTTATAGTGATGGCATGTTTCTTTGGCTTCTAGATTTCTTTCAGAGTACAGATTCGATATCTCAAAATTGGAGCCATTGGTTGCAAAGGTGGGTGATTTTTTTTTTATGTTTGAGTTTATGGACTTTTTTTTTTTTTTTTTTCTATATTTACAGCGGGGGACCAAAACTTTGATGGACCTATATTGATTCTATTACAAAAGCTGCTATTATCTCTTAGTTCTTGGAGATTGCTTTTTTACCATTGAAGAAGTGATGCAATCTTATATTTTTGCAGCCTCATTCTCCTGACAATCGTGCTTTAGCAAGAGAATGCAGAGATGTTAAAATTGACAGAGTATATATCGGATCTTGTACTGGTGGAAAAACAGAGGATTTTATGGCTGTAGCCAAAGTTTTTCTAGCTTCTGTAAGAGCCATATATCTATTTTACTTATTTCATGATGTTATTGCTGCTGGACTGTTGGGTTGTTATTTCAACTCAGCATAGAGTTAATTGAAGCAGCTACCGAGGAAGAAATTTTGCTTTTACTTTTATAATAATTTCAATTTGATTTGTTAGCACTTCTACTTGTGTGGGCCTTTTAACCATGGTCAATAAAAGTATAAATTCAATCATATCCTCAGGTTGATATTGATTCCTAATTAGACAGGGCTTAATTTTTTTTTTTTTTTATCTTTTTAATTTATAGATATTGGGATATTTTTATTAGGATTATATTTATAAATCTGTGCAGTTCCTGCTGTGGTTATCTGGTATTTTTGTTGAAGCTAGAATCTTCTAGGAAGTCTTTTTTCGAGTTCTAAGTTAGCCACTTATGGCCCATTATATGTAGTTTTGATCATAGACAGCTATGAAAATTTTGAGTCTATAAACAACCCCACATGTAATGATTTCTAAATCTAACTCATTGCAGGTGCTAGTAAGCTTTTCTCTGTCCTTCATCTATAAAAAATTGAATATCTTTCTTCCTCCATAGTATACTCATTTCTGATGACTAAGTTGGATTGTCATCTATGTAAAATTTGAATATCATTCTTCCTTCATGCTCATTTTTGCTTGCTAATTTGTATGGTTGTGGCATGCAAATGTGCTTGGGCACAATTGATAGGAGTTAATAGCTCTGAGCATTTGATTTAGGGTAGTCTGGCAGTTTAATCTTTGTAGCAAATAGTAGTGTTTTACACTGAGATTCGGTTTAACCCTTACATTGGTTCCATCCCTCTTCTTAGACTTGATTTTTCCTTTCGATTTTTGTCCAGGGTAAAAAGGTCAAAGTTCCCACATTCCTTGTCCCTGCTACCCAAAAGGTTTGCAATGCTTATTAACTGTCTTCAAATGCGCGGATTAATTGTAGAGTACTTCATTATACATGTAACATTACATATTCATATCATAAAATTTACAGGTTTGGATGGACGTATACACTCTCCCAGTACCAGGATCTGGTGGCAAGACTTGCGCCCAGATTTTTGAAGAAGCTGGGTGTGACACGCCTGCAAGTCCTAGCTGTGGTGCCTGTTTGGGAGGCCCTAAAGACACTCATGCTCGCATGAATGAGCCTATGGTAAGTTAATTTTTTTCTCCTGCTACATCTTAGTAACACGTATAGGTTGACTATTCTGCCTTTCTAGAGTTTCTTCCCTGATTTCTGCTATAAATAAGCTCTTGAACATAACGTGCTGGATTATTAGCTTGTTTAGGCCTTGCTTGATTCCAAAGAACAATTGAAGGGAAATGCTGAAAATAACATTTTTTTTCTTGACCTTTTTTCTTCCCTTTCTTTACCTCAAATCATCCTGGACGAGAATGTCGGATATATAAATCTAGTTGATTATTTTACCAGTCCGCTATAAGTTACCGTTATGCATCGTTGTCTACCATTTGTACTCCTGCGTTATACTCTCTGACTTGGAAAAGATTGAGGGAGGCGTTTATGATATTCAGATATTCTGTTAACTGCTGCAAGGGCTTTGTCATTACAGGTCTGCGTCTCGACAACAAATAGGAACTTCCCTGGCCGTATGGGACACAAGGAAGGCCAGATATATCTTGCTTCTCCTTACACGGCTGCAGCATCTGCTTTGACTGGTTTTGTCACTGATCCAAGGGAGTTCTTGCAGTAGGCATTGATGTCATGTTACTTTGCACACAAAACTGTACCGTAATTTAGTAATGTGGGAGAATAAATAGTTGCTGCTATTCCGAGTCCTAAAATTTCTAGCATGTCTCAATCGTTGTGCTGCTTGAATGTAACATGTTTACTTGAGGTACAATATCGCACTTTAACCATTTTGAAGTGTTCTTGTGCAAGGGATTGTGGTACGGATGGAATATGTTGCTTATAATGGCACTTTACCCTATTATCAGGGTTTGTTGTTTTTGAAAGTAACTTTTTTTTAAAATAGTTTAAAATAATATTTTTTAAAATTTATTTTTGATATAATTGAAAAAATATTAATTTAAAGAAAAAAAATCAAAATTGATGAAAACTCTCCAAACAGGAGTATTTACTCTGAACAATAATTTTATTTCTTCAAAGGGCTAAGGTAAGGGGATAGTTTATATGCAAGTATTGATTTTAAGTATTTTTTATTTAAAAATATATTAAAATAATATATTTTTTTAATTTTAAAAATTTATTTTTAAAGTCAATATATCAAATGATTAGAAAAAAAAATAAAAATTTAGTAGATACTCAAGTAATAAGAGTTTAAGATTAAATGATTTGTTTTCCTTGTGATTTTAAGTTCTAGCTTTATGGTTGCTAATATAATAATTACTAAAAATTTATATGGTTGTTAATTTAAGAGCTTGTAAATGCAAGTTAATCTGAAAAGACTATGTTTGGACATTGGAGGAATAAATATCTCATGTGGTTATCTGGACAATTTCAATGGGGTTCAACTTGAAACCGTTGAATTGCATTTCTTGTAGAGCATGCATGGAAAGCGAAGATCATTAAGGCCCCATTTGGTTCCCAGGAATAAAATGAGTCAAACTATCATATAACAGCTCGTCCAGCAATCATCCATGACAATTTTGTAGCCTGTTGTTGTTCCTACACTTGGTGCAAATACCAGATGGTGGACCAATCCGAACTATAAGGTAAAAGTGTTCAAGAAAAAATGCATCAAATGTAACGATCTTATAAACAATTGAAATGTCTCAGCTCTCAAATGGACATAATTGCTGCTTTACTCTCTTTCACCTGTCAGCACATTCCTAAGATTGCAGTGGAGCCAGTATGCACATATATACATAAGATGCTATCAGTACGACTGGAAAGCTTTCCAGCTGTGGGGTTCCAAGGCTATTATTAGTCATGTTTTGCTTGATGTTCTCCCTGGATGACGAGTGTTTGGGAGACAAAAGTGAAAGAATGGACCTTTGATGGCGGGTCAGTAATTTATACCTCATGGCCTGGCTGAGAAAAGGGTATTCAGTCTTCTGCATAAATACAAGACGTCTTTTCACTTTACCTTGCAAGTTGTGGGAAACAGCAAGAAAATCCTCAGAACAGTTGAAAGAAAGTTAAGAAAGAACTAAGCATGAGGCCTTTCACTGATGAGGGCTTTCAAGAAAAGTAGTAGAATACAGTTGTCCCTTAATCATTTACTGTTATAAAGGAAAGTCAATTTGCTAATGGATCGCACTGTTGATCAATTTAGTAATCTGCAGTCAAAATCGAAATGATCACATAATCTTAGACATCAAGTTTGTCTCAATTCTTGGAGCAAAATCTCTTAACCCAGATTTCACTTATTGGCTTATATGCACTTGAACCCAGGCCCTTTGGTTTTTAGTTCCCTTCTGTTGTCTTCTCCTTTTTCTTTCAAAAAACAAAGAAAATCACCCAATCAACTTGTTCCTGCCAAAAGTTCATCACGGGGTGATGTTTTTTCTTCAAAAGGAAAGGACAGGACTCAAAGCGAGGTTTATCATGGAGTAATATTTTCCCCTTCAAACAAGAGAAGATCATCACCGAAGACTGCAGCTGAATTATGTACTATTAAACATGCTCTACGTCATCTACTGGTGAAATTACTGTTGCTGCATTTTTTGGTTACGTGAATCTCAGACTTACCAGAAGAAAAAACTAAATTTACATAATGAATTTCTTTGACCAGGTTTAAGTAAAAAATCTCATGTTTCTTTGACCATTTTCCTCTTTTGTCAAGTTTCCATAATGGTAGATAATCACAACCACTCTTCTTAGCCACTCTCTTAATTTCTGCCAAAACTGAAACAGTTTGGAGAAGGTAACATTTACTGATCAGCCCTTCTTGGTTTAGTGTATTAATTAGGATTGCTGTGCTTGAAAGAACGTGATGAACAGCAAATATCATCTGTTGCATAAATGGAAGAACTGTGATGGTGGAATTTACTATTGATGGTGGCATGCCAACTATCAGAATTGCGTTTTGCAGGGCTCAACTATCAAGTAACAGAGCTGCACCAGTTACTATACGAGGGTTAGAGTAACTTGAAGTGGACGTTTTAGTCGCAAGAAGATAGAATTAATCAATGCAGTTATGCCAACCCTCAGGCATACAATCAATGGATTAAAGTATAAACATGTCAAAAACATGGCCAACCGATAACATGAAAACTTCCAAGCATCAAACCACACAGGCACTAAACTGAGTCCACTAGATTTCAGCAAACTCCACTCTAGATATCAAGTACTCCCATATTTACAGTATGAGAAGCAGTCAAGTGTGCGATGCCGGTTTGGCAGCACCACATAAGATGAAAAAAAAAAGAAGCTAAAATGAATATCGCCTACAAAAACCAAAAACCAGCTAGAACCAGATACTGGTTCAGCTAAAACCGGATAAAACAGTAAAAAGAAGGAACAATCTTGGCAAAATATTCTGATTCATCAACTTCTCTATCTGTTTTCAAGCAGTGAGTGTCTCCATGTTACAGGAGTTTAAAATGATGAGGCAGCAGCGGCTAAACAGGCTTGCTTCTTTGTTTCTCATTCCTATCCTGGAGTCTTGGAGCTGCAATCAATCAAGCAGTCTTAGAGTGTTAGGAGAAGCAAAAATAAGTGGGAAAACTAGGAGGCAAACACAGAACAGTTGATTGAAAACTTTGCATACCAAGTCCATTGGCCTCTGAGGTCCTCATGATTCGAAGCCTTTTCACAGAGGTGAGGAACATCCTGGAAAAAAATGAAAAGGAAATCACGCAAGAGCATTAGAAATTGAATGCATGAACAGTGCAATTTTTTCCTATTCAGAGAGGAAGGTTCGATACGTTTCTCAGGAGTTCTACATACACTCAGTCAACCTGGTTAAACAACTGAGGACTGATGAGAAATAATACATCACAGCAGATGGAATCATGGTCCATCAGTGCGAAAGCTCAGCTGATGGAACTAAATGTCTTGATCCATATTTATCTAGAAAGCGACATGTTGCAGAACATGGTATGGGTAGAGGAATAGCGCACACCACTTAGCTTAATATGTGGGGGTGAGGTAGGCTTAGTTCACAATCAGAGTGACAGCTTATTTTCTGCTCCCCACTGATTGTCTCAATTGACAAGGTCGCCAAGAAACAATGACACAGACACACCTGCTTGCTCACCCACCACACCGCCTCCTCTCACCTCTCCTAATTAGTAATATGAATTTACAGTTAATGATAGTTGCGTACCCCCAAGGAACATCTCCCACGAGCATCCAGTCTCCCTCTTTATCTTCATAAGTGAGCACAAACTCAGACGATCCATCCAATAGCTTAGAGAGCTTTGATAGTTGCTTCTGTCCACCTGATAATTAATACAAAACCAGCAAGTCAGTATAAGAATACATCAAAATATACAGTACAGGTACTGGAATATAAATAAACAAGCTAGTTTTTCTTATGTTTTTGAAGCAATCAAACGTGTACAATGCTGTGCTTATTGTCATTTGCAATGGAAATTATACCAGGTTTATCGCCAGGATTTTTGTAGGCAGGGAATCTGTGTACTTATATAATTTGCATTGCAATTGATGAAAAGAAATCCATGGTGGCAAACAAAAGATCAAATCCAAGCTTCTATCCGACTTCAAAATTAAAATAGAGAAATAAAGGCCACCGTCTCACCGATGGAATTGATAGTGGTGGTGGACCTGAAGAACATTTCCACTAATGCCTGGGCTAATGTTTCATAACAAGCATGGGCATTCAAATCTACCTTCCTTCCAATTGGAACTCCATCCATATTCACCTTGACAAATCCAAGATGCCCCTTTTCATTACCAGTAGCATTGGTCTTGTTACCATTACAGATTTTCTTCTTCAAATTCTCCTTGGATTTATCCTTCTCACCAATTCCCTTGTCTTCCTCAGCTCTTGCAGCCTTTGCTTGGCTCACCAAGCTATTCATCCGATAAGCCCTTATAGGAGGCCACCCCACAACCTGACTGCTCCCAGGAAGAAATTTAATATAATCAGAAACTTAAACCACCAAAGGAGAAATTAATGAACTATGAAGGGAAGAGAGAGTTCGCACAGACAGATCAATTCCCTGTAAGCAAGCTTTGTATATTAACAAAAACAAAATTCAAGATTTTCTTTCATGTCAAAGGAGGAGAAAGGACATGAACATGGATAAATCAGGAAACGTAGGCAAACAAGAAAAAAATATTATCAACTAGCAAACAAGCAGATACAAGTGAAGACAGCTAAACAAGGGACGATACAACACATCAAGTTTCAGTATTGTAAAAGAAGCAATCGTTTACAAAACGACTTGCTTCACACAATATAGAAGCAAGCAACGGAGAGAAGATAATAGAAAAATTGAAGCTTTATGCATATATATTTAGTTCTATGATAGAGTGGTAAGAAAATAAGAAGATTAGAGAAGCCCCCTAGACCAGAGAGAAAAAGAATGTCTATTAGACACAACGACAACATATAATCACCAGGAAAGAAAATACTGTCAAAATATGCAAATTTCACCAAACTTTTCTAGTAACTGAACAAAGTAGATTCAATCTGAAGAAAAATAACAGATAACAAAGAATGGAGTCGCCACCTGCCAGCAGTAGGGGATCCACCCTCATGGGAGACAGAGTCAGCAGCTCTCTTAGTCCCAGAAACAGCACCAACAACACAGGTAGAAGGCATAGAGTTGTTGTTGTTGGGCCTTTGAGGCTGAGAGACCACCGAAGGAAAGTCCTTGGCAGTCAAGATTCTACCACACTCACCCCATGCATTTGCCTTACCCTTTCCTCCTCCACCACTACCAAGACTCAGCCCCAGACCCAACTCTAGCTCAGCTTCCACTGGATATGAACTTGCCTCAGCCTCGATCACCTCCACTTTTGACAGTGTGGACTTATTTGTGGAGGCTCCAGAGGAACCACCGCCACCAAGTAAACCAAGACAGCCTTCCATCATCAAGATACAGTCTTTGAATTTTCAAGATTCAAGAAAAGGTTAAAGAAGTGTGCTTTCTTAAAGAGAAGAAACCAGAATGCGTAACAGTATAGGAGACAAGGAGAAAAATACCGGGCACCAGCACTAGAAGTACAGGAATTAGGAGGGAAAGGGGAGGTAAGTTGTAGCTAGGGGGTGGAAGGAAGGTGGTGGAGGAAGTGATGACCGTGGGGCCATATGTCTGCTAGTGCGCCAAGCACTCTCAACACAGGTCCACAACACACTGTCAATTTTTCTTGACATGATCATCATGTCTGTTTAGAATCTGATTTTCTCTGTTGGTACACAAAATTAAATGAAGAATTCCCACCCATAACAATAAAGAATAAACATTTTTTCTTAAAAAATAACTACCGTAATTTACTGTTTAATTTCTCGAGAGTAGTCCTTTTAAAGAGACTAGGATATAGATGCCTATGGAGTTATAAAAATCAAAATCTAGCTACTTGTGTGAATTTACCAGCAATAATATTGAAATATAATCCTTCAAGTCCAATCGATTTATTTTAGAATTTCGTTTTATCGAGAATCTTAAAAAATAAGATTTTTGTTTCAACTCACATACATATACAAGTATCAAATCACGACAGATAAAGATAGAGAGAGGCCTTTGGCTCAATTGGGGTTTTCGTGCAGCTAAAAAGGAGAATATAATGTATGATTAAAACTAAGAAAAGGGTAACAAACTATAATGATTCTAATTAAGTTGTAGTAATTTTCTTAGGAATATCGTAATGGATGCCCAAATAGGATAAGAATTCTTGAAAAAAGTTGCAGATGTAGACGACGATGATGATAATTTAATGACCCGTGATTAAAGAACAAACCGAGACTTTAATTGGGGCTTAGGTGTCTCTTAGCTTTAATGTAAAAGCATAGGTTAAAGTCTAAAGCTCGAGTCTTTTTACAAGCAAAAGCATATACTAATCTCTACTGGGCTATACACCTTCCTTTCTTCCTATACGCTGTCTACTATTTTAAGGACAAGCGGCACAAACCCTTGTTTTAGAAAGTTGAGACCTAAAGATCAGATGCATTATCGATGGACAGCAGGGCTGCCTGCAGGAAAAAGCTTGAGATCAATGGCAAGAAAGGCACAGCAACACTCTTCTTTAACCAAATATTTATCATTCCAAGCTATCTTGAAAGGGACCACTTCTATGCTGTGTGTTTTGTTGGCCAGGGAGCTGGTCTCTAACTCGCTTGATTGTTTAGCAAATAAATGGAGATTTAATAAATCCTGAATTAATTAAGTGGAAGCGTTGCTGATATATATATATATATATATATATATATATATAGAGAGAGAGAGAGAGAGAGAGGTTGCTGGTTTTTTCTGTCCCGTCGATGATATTCTTCTGAAATGCCTCCATCATCATTAACAGAGAGTTTTATAAAACAAAAGAAAATCACAACCAAATCCAAGGTTGAAGAATCGAATCTACATATATTATTGATGTTACCTGACACAACGGCTGCTGAACCAATCTCTCAAAGTATTATAGAGCCTGTGTTAGGTTTCTGTATCCTTCGTATTTCCGGTGAAACGCAGGCTTGTGCATGCATAGATCCTTACGGCATAAATACATAAATACACTAAGAACGTTTTGTATTGTATATTAGCTATAGTTTTTTAAATTGTTTTTTTTTAATATATCAAAATAATATTTTATTTTTTAATTTTTAAAATTTATTTTTGATATTAAAATATTAAAATGATATAAAAATATTAAAAAAGTTAATATATACATCTAATAGATAAATATTTTACTAGATCCTGTCACAATAATCAAGAGTACTAATGGATTGTCTGGAATCATGTGAATTAAATTCAATTTATATCATTAAATCAATTTTTGTACTTAAAACACTTTTTAATACTTTTTAAGATATTGATTTAAATCAATTTTTGTATTTAAATTTCAAATGAGATTCAATTCATGAAAAGAGAAAAGCAAAAGCAAGTAAGAGAAGAGATTTTCTGATTTACTACAATAATAATTTCTTTTAAAATTATTATCGAAAACAATATTCTAAAAATACTCTCCTGTATTTTTTCCTTTCAAACACCACAAAGTAACCACTACTTTGTTATACAAAGTAATCTCATAACCCATCTTCTTTTTCTTGTCTCTTCTTTCATCTTCCTAACTCCTCCATCATTGTCTATAGCTTCATCTTTGAAAAGTAAAAAATAAAAAGTTCTAATGACAAATGATTTTACTTTGGAGTTTAAAGAAATGACTAATTGCAATGAATAATATTGCACATCAAGTTTGAAAGATGGTCGGGATAATTGAAACAATGAGAAAATTGAGATTGGAGGGATCAAATATTTTTGAAATTGTTAAATGACTTGTAAATCATTCTAATTTTAGTGGAATATTTTTTTGAATATTCAAAGAGCCACGCTTTGAATGAATGGTTGAAAAAAAAAAGGATTGGTAATATGTAATATGTCATATTTATGAAAGTTAGAAGTAATATTTATGAAAGTACCACAAACTTATTTATGCAAGTTTCATAAATTTATTTTGAAGTTGAAACTTTTTATTTTCATGATTTGTATGGTGATGTCTTTTGAATTATTAGAGCTCTACATTCAGTATTTTTTTGAATTATTAATATTGTTAAAATTATTTTAGTCATTGACTTGTCTATTTGACTATGTGATTTGTGTTAATTTGATATTTATTTTATTTAAGTTTGATTTGAGAAAAAATCAAGAATTTTTATTGGGATATTTCTAGAATTTGTTTCTTAACATTCCAATGAAAATATTTTAATGGAGAAGTTTTTCCAACATGTATATTTTCAACAAATATTTAATAAACAATTAATATAATATAGGTCTATTTATATCTTCATTAAAATGTCTATATTTCATGTCATTTTAAATAAATATAAGGGTACTAGTTAAAAAGAAAAAGGATTAATGTAACAAAAAATATTTCTAAATTAAAAAAAATAGTCGAGATTGTCAATTCAATTCATTTTCAAGTGTATTTCAAATAATATAATTGAATTTAAATATATACTTTAGTATTTCATTATAAACATAAGAATTATAATAGATTATCAATTAAATTTAAATATATTTATAAATTGAATTTAATTCAATATGTGATTTGATTCTAAATAAATAGTAAAGTTTGGGTTATATTTACACATTAATTTACTAATTAAACATAAATACATTAATAACAAAAATTAAAAATGTGATCTTTAATTAATTAAATTATTTTTTTTATTGCAATAACCAACAATCTTTGGAAGGTATACATTAATGACTTTGTTTTTGCTCCATCACTGGATTTTTTTTGAGAAACCATTACAGAAATAATTTTTTTTTTAATGATTAGAGATATTTTCAGGTTAGTTTTTTTCACACTAAAACTGTTTATATATATATTCTGACAATTCATTTTAATATTAATATGTTTCAAGGTTGAATATAATTACTGACAAAGCAAAGTATGGGCAGAGGTTTGTTAATATATTAGCAACTCTATAAACACATCCCAATAAGGGATGTAACATGGTGACAAATAGCTTTAGATTTGTATAATAAGTCTCGAGTTAGGGCGTACATTTTTTATAAGAGTATGAGACAACCGAAGTTTTACTCATTCACCTAAACATCATAAAATACACTTTCTAGATGGTGGGGTTTCCTCAAATTCAAAAAAAAAAAGATAATAAGTTGCTACAAAATTACAACCATCCAAACACACAATAATATCAGAAATTTTCTTAATACATCCCACTAATTTAAAGATTTATAATATCATCTATTGTAGTGAAACAGCTTTGCTGGAAAAATATTACATTGGTACTGGAAAATAAAAGAATTAAAAAAAAAAAAGGCTAATTGTACAGTTGGAAATGGAAGGCAGGGGATTAATTAAGTGAAATGAAGATTAATTAGGACGGGAAATCCAAAGATTAGGGAAGGTAAGAGGTTGTCTGATTCAAGGGACAAGCCGACAACGTGGGAGCCAATCCACGTGCCTCCAAGCTACCAGCTAGTGCCACGTCAGTGACAGGGTACGCGGCTGGCCGGGGAGGATTTGGGACCAGAATGCCCTCCTTCGAGTTTTTCAACCCCAGATAGCTCGACGCTTTTTGTTAAAAGCTTGTTAAGGAATGGGATAACTACAAATCAGTCCCTTGTCTATATAGAAATTACGAACCAGTATTAAATCTTTGTTTCTTTTCTTTTTCTCTCTCAATTTCTCAAACATTCATGGCTTGTTTGAACCAATTCATGTTATAGATGATATCAACTATTTAAGTAGATCGAATTAATTTAATTTTTTTAATTTTAAATAGGTTTTATAACTAAATATAGAAGGTAGGGGACTCAAACGATAAATTATAATAGGTGAAGGATTAAATTAAGATGATTTCTTAATCGAGGAAAACAACTGAGAATTAGTCGATAATTAGGAGACTAACTTAAGACATTGCTTCTTTATTTTGCAGGAAGTGGCGGACCAGGAGGAGGGGTGCCGGAAGTAACCTTTTGGGATTCTTGTTTACAGATAATAGCTGGGAGGACAGAGAAGGCCAAGGCGCATGGGGTTTCTCCTTGGACGAGTAGCTTAATCTAAACCTAGGCAGCGGCCATTAAAATGATGACTTGGTACGGAAGGTTGCTTCGAAATGGCCCCAGAAATGTGGGCGAAAGGGACATTGTGCTTCCAAAATGAGTAGCTTAATCTTGCTGCCTTTTCGAGGCCTACGTTTAGATGGTTGCCATCATTTTAATTTCTTTTGTTTTCTCCCCACGCCTCCTCCCTCCCTCCTCCCCTACCTGGTTCTTTTTGCCGGCCGCCGTTCCTTCTCTTTCACAGTTCAACCAAACCTTCTCTCTCTCTCTCTCTCTCTCGCCTTCACTCGCCTTTCTAACTCTCTCCTCACATCAATATATATATAAAACTACAGACCTCGTACTTAATTTAAATCCTAGGTACAAGTTTGTGAAATCTTAATAGCTTGGATGGTAAAAATGAATTCATTTTCATGTCTGGGTTATAATCTAACGAAAGAACAAAAAAAAAATAAAAATTGGATGGATATATATCATTATAAAAAAATTAACAAATATAAATGAAAATATTGATGACCAAACTCCTGTCAATAATTAAATTATAGTTAAATTTACCGAATAAATAGTTTTTAGTTAAATATTGTTTTCTTTGTATATTCCCTCACAGTAAAAAAAGAACATAAATCCTAATTCCTCATCGTTAAAAAAAAAAAAAAAAGTGAGAAATATTATCTGCTAATAACCTTAAAATGGACATCCTTTGTTTGAAGATATATTAGTGAATTAATTAAGATGCAGCTCTTGTTTGATATTGTATTCCAAATAAGGATTGGATAAATTTTAAAATTATTTTGATATGTTAATATTAAAAATAATTTTAAAAAATAAAAAATTATTATTTTAATATATTTTTAAATAAAAAAACATTTTAAAAAATAATTATTAAGAGTATTCCCATAGACCTGGATAACAAAAAAAAAAAAAAAACAAAGAATACAATTCCTGAACAATACCTGAACAAAACTTTCCAGGAAAGCTGGGAAGCCCATCCTTTCAATCAATGCTAGCAGTTTGTTTGGTTTATGTTTTTTTTTTTTTTTTTTACTATTTTATTTTTAAAATAAAGTGTATCAAAGAAATGTTTGATAAGGATCTTAAAAATGAATTATTTAAATCATGGTAATACAATGTAACTCTTATTAAAGAAAAAATAAATGTATATTAGCTTTTATTTTAAATAACAAGGAAAATAATTATAATGTTTATTTTCTTAGAGATGGGAAGCTTCTTATTTTATTTAAAAGAAAAAAATGATAATAAATAAATTTAAATTATAAAAATATCAATGTTTCATACTTTGTATTAATAAATAGTTATATATTAATGATTAAAAAGTATTATATGATTCTTTTATTCTTGTTTTCTATTTATATTACTACTGCCTTTTGATTTTAATTATGAAAGTGTTCTTCTTATCATGAAGCAATAGTAATGAACTTAATCTAAATAACATACCAATAGATTATCAAATATTAATTGAATGATTTTATTTAAATATTCTTACGACATAATGCAGCACTCACAACACGGTTAAATAAGCTCTAAAACAATGCCTTTTAATTTTGACTTTAAAGCCTTATTCCACTATTTTATTTCATCTTTAGGTCTTGACTGCGCGCAAGTGTATAACAATAGCTGGAGAAAAAGTCCATTAAGCTTAAACAATTGACATGAAGCAATAGAAAAATGTAGTTTGACATACAAAATATCCTAGAAACTTGGGAATAAAATTTATATATTGAATAATTGGTTTATATCTTAGTTCAAGTAATTTAATTTATTTTTTCTAGCAAGTTGTTCGGTAGTTTGATAAACAATTGGTAATTAGTAGTTGATATTTGTAAAAGATTTCTTTTGTAGATTCAAGAACTCTTGTATATTTAAATAAATATTATTTTAGAGAAAAAAATATAATAATATTTTAGAGAAATAGATTATAAAAATTTATATGCTAAAAATGTTGAAAATAAAGAGATTGTAAACATAAAATTTGAAGGATTCATAGTGTATTTATAACCCTTGAGTTTTATCCTTTCGTGGAGAAAAAGAGCTAAAATGTAATTTCATCCTTGTGATATTTCAAGTTATATTCTACTAGTCAAAATGATATATATTGGATCAACATAAAATAATAAAGAACCTGAATGAGAATTTAAAAAAATTTCCCAGTAAGTGTTAGGCTTAGACAAGGTGTTTGAATCCATTAAAGAATAGTTCTAGACGCACTACTTGAATCTAAGCATGTTGGATTCGGGTATGATAGCTTGAGCCGATGTAGATGTTGGCATGCATACCCAACATCAACCTTAACATGCTGAGCTTAGACATGATAGCTCAAGTCCATGTTGATGAGTTCTAGGGTGCATACCTAACTTGATCATGCACCTAGCATGGACTCAAATGATCATCCTCGAGCCCATACTTCTTAATAATAATTGGGCTTGGGCGTGGTAGCCCAAGCCCATGAAGATAGTAATTTTAGTTTTTAATTTTTTTTTTTTCATATTAAATTTAGATTTATCAGTTTGTTATAATTTTTATCTCCCAAAAAAAAAAAAACTAAGTACAATTAATGACTTGAAAAAAAGAAGCAAATATCAAATACTTTCGAGCTATTAGTTTGGTATCGTTTTGTATTTACACTATATTTTTAATTAATTTTACTTTCAAATTATTTTATTTTTTCAGTTAGAATTTTTGTTGAAACTATCTATATAGTTGGAAGATATTTGAGATTTTCCAAAAAAATAGATATAAGTGACTTAAGTTATTGTTTTATTCCACAATAAACATATACTAAAACCAGTGTATACTTTAATTAAAACTATTTTTTAAAAAAATAATTTTAAAATGGTTTTGTCAGCGGTGCATTCATAAAAGTACTCAAGTGACTAATTGTTTTTGGGTGTACCTCAAAAAACACCTTCCTGATGCTTTTAACGAGGTTGAAACGGATCAAACCAAGCATAATTTAAGGAAAAAAAAACTTTTTGCCACGGTTCTTAAGGAATAACTTTCTATTGAGAGAATGTTCATCTGAATTCGACCTCTCCCTATCCTTTATATCGCTAGCCAAAGTGATAAGATTCTTGTTTCAAATCAGTCCCACTCCTCTCTTGTTCCCACCCTTTTCCAGTTTCGTTAACCTAAATCTACTTCGCAAGGAACTCCTGCAAATATTCATTCCTCCAAAATGTCTGTAAGATAAATGGAAATTAAATCCCTGTGGTGCTACTCCATAGCTTATCATAAATGGAATCCACTGATGCACTCTTTTTGCTAGCTGATACTGCAGATTGCTTTGACATCAGACAGTATCAGAAAGGAACTTCCCTAGACAAATCAATCAATGAAGAACATCAAATTATCCTCCTCTGTTAAATACAAGTGTTTTTAAGAGAGAGGATATATCAGAATTACTCTTGAACTCAAAATCTAATGTCCTTCTAGTTCTTCAAGTTATCATACATGCATTGAAACTATTGTAATCTAAGTCAAAGTTCAAGTCCTTGAAAAAGCTATAGTTCAATCTTGTGAGGCGTTTGAAAGATTAGTTAGGGCATGTATGCTGGAGAAAGCAAGAAATCATGAAAGTAAACGACCAATAGAACGAGTGGCATAAAGAAGACTACACATAGAAGAAAAAAGGAGAGATTTTTCTAAAGAAAGAGATGAAAAATAATCAATAAGTCATGATAAGAAGAAGACATCAACATGGAGCCAAAGGCTACTTGAAGAGCTAAATCTTAAAAGAAAGGTGTTTGATAAGAGAAATATTACGAGGATCACAAGAGAAGAAAAATTGGATAATAATAGCCATGTTAAGATAAATACAATTATCGAAGAAAAACATATTGAAAAGATGACAATGAGATGCGTGCTTTTAGCTAATAATAAGAGCATTTTCAATCCACTAGCTAAATAAAAAGATAAATATATTTTAGCTTTTATTTTTTACATTCTAACGGAACAGCTAAACAAATTGTCATTTTGACTATTTGTTTGTTTGGCAGCCATTTCTACATTTCATTGTAGAAATGACCAAAATAATAATTGTTGGCTAACGGCTATTTTTATAGCCGTTGGCCAACAACTCTTTTTTTTTTCTTTAAATATAGAAGAAATTTTTTTTAAATGCATGAGGAAAGAACTTTTAGTTTTAAAATTTTGTATTGTGCCTTACCCTTTTCTCAAATTTAGAAAAACAAGAAACAATTATTCTCCGGTTAATTATTAATATCGGTTGTGTTAATTAGCTAAAATTAAAAAGTATGCTTGTTTAAAAACTTTTTCTATTTTCTCTTTAAAAGCTTGTTTAAAATTTAAAATGTTGGCAATTATATTGGCGGTCATTTTTTCAAAGTTTGAATTTGAATTTACTTTTAAAAATTAAATTTTTAACAATAACATATAAAACTTAAAATTAAAAATATTCATATAAATAAATTTTAAATTATATCTTTTAACTTTCATATTAATTCATTAATTTTATATTACTTTTATAAATTACTCATATTAATTATATAATTAATAACATCATACTTATATTATATATAAAATATCTAAATTAATTATATAATTATATTAAAATTAATTTAACATGAAATATATTAAAATATAATTGGCTTTTCTAAATAGCTTTTTACCATTGGAATACACATAATCAAAAAAGCTATATTTACACTATTCAAAAAGCTATTTTTTTTTTCATTTGGCTCTTCATTATAGCATTTTTCATTGAAGATGCTCTAATAAGAACTATCTCAACTTAATAATTTAAGTTGTTAGGTAAGGTCTTAAGATATAAATTATATTATTCTCTAGTATATTCTCTCAAGTAAAAATTGTTTGAGTTTTAAACTTACATAGATTTATATTACTTTGGGTTTAATTTTTATCAAATAAACATGGATGATGAGATTCGAACTCGTGATCATTTGATCATCAAAGCTCTGATATTATGTCAACAAATCATCTCAACCCAATAATTTAAGCTATTAGATAATATTTTAATATATAATTTATATTATTTTTTAATAAAAAAAATAACTAGAACAAAGATGCAAGGAAGATTTTTTTGAAGATGAAAGATTAAAAAATAGTGACAACAACGTGGTTGTCAAAATAAAATAAAATAAAATATTAAAATTCTTGTTATCAATGAGAAACGAGAAATGTTTAGTCTAATAATTCTCCAACACAATTTAAATTTCAAAAGTAATGAGATTCTCAAAAATAAAATAACGTATCAGAATTAATTTTAAATATTAAATGAGTACAAAAAGTCCTTGAAACTTCCTATCTTTGAAGAATAGTATGATATGAAAGAGTTTTGTCTTCCACCATACTTCCCTTCCTACCTGTTCTCCCTTGATTATTTCCAGCAAAAATTATCATTCTTTGTTAAATACAAGTGTATTTAAGAGAGAGGATGAAATCGCAATTTTCACAGAAACACAGTTGATTTTGATTCCATCCTACTTAACTTTCTATTGATTTCCTGTATCTGATTTATGATTTTAAAAGTATAGGGAACCATGCATGATGCACAGTAATAATATTTTGCAAGGCTCCTGGGCAAGAACGACAGGCACAAATGGAACAAGGAGGATTCTGAAGCATCTGGTGTTACTACTTAAGCAGGCCTTCTTGATTAATACTGAAGACAACAGAAACTCTTTAAATTTGACAAATGCAAAAGAAAATTGGAGAGCAAGAGAGAGAGGGAGAGTGCTGCGGTGTGATTAAAGTTTACAACAGATAACAGAAACAACATACAAATTTTACTCAGGCAAAGCAAAGTGAAAACATTCCTGGCCAGCAGAGAATATGATCTGAGAGCTAGCATTGATAATTTCAGGAATGGAATGTGAGGAGATTCACATATACAGTCAACAACAGGCATTTCTGTAGCAAGGAGCTGTTTTTAACTGATCGGATTATCAAATCACGAAAAAAAAAAAATGCTCCGATCAGTCACTCAGGTGAATTTAAACAGTGTACCTCAAATTATCCATGGAATGGCTCCGAATCCCCTGCCTGGTCTTCTTCCTCCTGGGAGGGCCGCCGCATACAATTGAACACTCTAAACCGCAAAATCTACCGAAGCAAGAAAACGTGCCATCATCATCCGTGTTCTTGTGGTTGTGTCGTTTAACAACTTTGCCTCCTTTAGAAGTGCCACTAGTAGGGAAACTTGAGATATTACTGGCATCATAAACTGGAGGAAGCTCTGTCCTCCATCTATCCAGTTTAGATTGAAGAGCCTCCATGCTTCCATCCAAGCTCATTTCGCCAATTATCTCGCTCTCTGTCTCTTCCACGCGACGATGTTTGTTTCTTGCAATTACTGCCGCCACCTCTGATGCTGATGGCCCCAATTGTGATTCGGTAATAACTGGCTTGCTCGCAAAATTTGCCTTTTTCGGAGCTGCATACCTGAAGTTGCTGCTGCGTGGAGAACCAAGATCCAACCCCGTAAATTTTGGTGAGGGTTTCAGAATGTGATCCAATTCGGTTGATTTGGTATCTGTTTTTGTCAGTGATTCAGAGGTCAACGAGGCTTTTCCAAATGCCCCATTTTCTTCCTCCTTGACAATATTCTCCGAGCCACTTGTCAAGGAACTAGCTTTTGATCTCCTTTTATTGAGCATCTTCCTCTCCTCTACTTCTGAGCCACTAATCATGGAACTACCATTCCCTTTCATTATCATTTTTCTCTTTGCCATCACTATTGACCCGAACATGGAACTGGAATCACTCTTCGTACGTCTTAATTCAGGTTTTGGAAGCCAAGGAAGCAAGAAGGAATTGGAATGAATACCACTGCTTTTATGATCAGAATCATCTTTATGATGATTCAACTCCTCTTCACCCATAAGCTGACGATACCCAACGGCGGATACGCTTATCTGGGAATACAATGGCATGCTTCGCATTGAGCTATCAAGAAGCGCCACGCCAATGTTGAGAATCCCCTGGGGGCGTCCTGATGGTCGTCGGACCTGGAGGGCAACGAAGCGCATGCCAAGCTGAAAATGGTTGTGATGGTGAGGACGAGGCGGGGGAATCAGGTTCCCAACAATAACACGGACGGTGCCAATATGAATGTCACGGAACCAATGAAGGGCGTAGATTTCAATCATGACAGCGGAGGTGTCACCATGGAGGAACCTGTCATCAACGCGGAAAACAAACTTGTCATTCCAGGTGGGATTGTTGCGTCCTTCAGAGTCGACTCTTGTCGAAAGTCTCCGGTCAGGGTGAACCCATGCAACTGCATAGGTTTTCATCTTTCGCGAGACCTTGACGAGATCTTGTGCAGAAATAACATTGAGTTCCAATAGTTGAAAGGGTGACAGGATCATATGAGACATTGTAATGATCAATGATCAAAACAATTGTTGTTGCTGTAATGATTGTAATGGAGATTTAAAAAAGCCTCCACAGTGTCGTCCAAGGAGAGGACGAAAAAAGGAGGGTTGGCATCGAGCGGACAAGCCCTGCTCTGGGAAATCGCATCAGGGTCTGGTTTCCTGTCTCCGTGTCTTTATTTTTTATTTGTATTTCCTTCTCTCTCTTATATTGGCTGTGCGAAACAAATGGGATGGCCAGTTAATAATTGGCTCTTCGTTTCTGACCTAAGCACCACAACACAGCAATCACAGGTTTGAAAAGAGAAGGTTTTAGGTGGGAATATGGGAGCTCGGTCGTGTTCAATATAGGTTTCCTCGAGTCAGACAAGACTGGCTCGTTTCCAGCTATTGGGGAGGGGAGATTGGCTTTTCTTTTCCATTTTTTTTTTAAAGTTCAGAGTCAATATCAGAATTAGACTGGCTATGATTAGAGAAAACATATTTGTTGTCAATGCTTGTAAAGGAAACACGTACGGATTTGAGTTGTCTCGGTGCTAAATACATCAGGGCAATCTGTTCTAGAAATGGACCGAGTCCAGAACAGTGAAAGTGGCAAAATACATGTATTATTAGCTACTGGAATTCGAATTTCAGGTCCAGAACAGATTCAGGCCATTTGTGATACTGCTGGGTTATAGATCTTCATAAACTTAGGCTATTGGTGATGCTCCAAGAAAAATGTCGAAGCCTTGGTCCAATTACTTAACAAAGAGATAAGAAAAATTGCTGGCCTCCGATCTCCATCCATCTCCTCTTGATCAGTCTTATCTATCACAAATGGCTCAATTGTTGGCTCAATTCTTTTTATATATTTTCACTTTAATCTTGGTTTATCTATCACTATTTTTTTTATTTTTTCTTCATTCTTTTGTAATATTTATCACCTAATAAAAAAGAATTGTTAATTGCCCCTCCTTTTATTAGTTTAGGCAGTGTTTTAAGCAAGGAAATCTTTGAACTCCTGTCAGATTAAAATTAATAAAATACTAACAAGAAAATCACAAATGAAGTGAGCCATACTTAAACCAAGTAGCCTTAAACGTGGGTCAGATCCTAGATCAGTGGAGGCTTCGACAATGCTCGTGAAAACCCTCGTCATTTATCATGTAAAGCCTTGCTAGCTACCTTTTCTTGTTCGAGATATTCCATATCCGTTATGTAAAATAATAGTTATTAGGTTAGCCCGATCCGTTGATAATGAATAGTCATAGTCCAGATTATTAGAAAAATTATTAAAAAAAAAAAATATTTTTTCTAATCATATATAAAAGGATATAAACCTATATAAAATAATAAGGTTTTCATTTTATGAAAGAGCATAATTTTTTTATTTTTTTATATATTTATTTTCTATATTAACTTCACAACATTTATAAAAATATTCATATTATAAAATATCACTTTGATTTTAGTAATGGAAATCACACTAAAATAATTAATTCAAGAATAAAAGAATAAATTCTCACATGTCAGTTTTTCTTTTCCCGTACCAGTAGAGACTTTGCAAGTGGTAGGGAAAACCTCTTTTCATGAACTGGTTTTTGAGAAGGGAATGGCCTGAAGATCACCTAACATCCCTGGCCTCATTTACTGGTCTAGAAAACACTCACGGTCATCTTGCTATTCTACAACTCAAGAGAGAAGAGACCATCATGAAAAGAAATATTACTCGCTCGTGACAATATTTAGTACAGTTTGTAATAAAAGAAACAATCAAAAAAGTAAAAAAAGAACTCTTTACGTAAGGAACAATTTTCACCAGTAGTTAATTTGTGCAAGGTCAAAGGAATCTCCAGCCGTCATAAGACAAGATCCAATAAAAATGCTTCTGAGGAGCTCACCGCTTCAGCTTCAGCAACTGGACACTGTTTTCACCCTTCTCAGACGGCCCTAATATAGAAACTACTATTAACAACGTCCACACCAACCACATCGAACACCACCGTTCTTTCCGTCACGGTTTGCCCCACCTGAACTTGACACCATTATCAGGCAGCAGCTCATCTCCACTGTCTGAACTCAATCAAGAAAAGGGTAGTTAATTTGCGATTTGACAGCTTTCGAAGAGCTTGGTCGGATATCAACTTGGAAAATTTAGTCTCTACATCTTGTGATCAAGAAGAGTTTCATAACTCGACCACTACAACAAAAAAGTTTCAATATAGACATCACAAGAGAATGTTGCTTTCTTCACCTTCTTTATCAATATGTAACAAAAATGAAGGGCCAGAGGATGAAGAACAAAGTGGACTAGATATGGGAACAGAAGAGGAATTGATGAGAACTATTACTATTGGAGGAAACATAGAATCTATTGGTAGTGGGGATTTCAGTTTTGGAAAGAAGAGCATGGGGTTAATAGAAGAGGAAGGAGAGGAGCAGAAACAAGGTTCAGATGGGATTGAGAATTTTGATAATGAAGAAGTAAAGGATCCGATTAGTCCTTCCATGTATCTTGCTGGAGGGCTTGGGATTGATGATATAGATTTTGGTGGTGATAGTGGCGGCGGCGGCGGCGGTTTTCATTTAAGTTTTCCAAACTTTGACGAGGGTGGTGATGCGGAAGAGTACTTTAAGAAAATGATTGATGAGTATCCCTGCCACCCTTTGCTTCTATCAAACTATGCTCGGTTCTTGCAGGTATGATTGGTGTTTTCTTCTTTTCTGACTTTACTCTTGAATAATTGTCACTTCAAATCCCTATTTAATATAACTCACACCTGCATTATGATCTATCAATCTTACCGTGATTGATTCATCACCAATTGTAGTCGTTTTTACTAGAATAGCTGCTCGGTTATTTTTCGACCTCCTTATTGTAGAACATGTGATCTAAACTTTGAATAATCAGGTCCTAAAAATGATTGGTATTTCTATGTTCAGATCTTTGTCAAGATCCGATTATTTAATGATAAAGTCCGGTCATGTTCAGTAGGTTTGAGTGTCTAAAGTAAATGTCTTCTTGTTGGTGCTTCTGTGTCAATTTTGGAGTAAATATTGTAAGGTTGGCTTGGCTTGCTAGCTGCGATTTTTTCAATTATTCCTGCTGCTGCTGGTACTTTTTGTACCCTTGCTTTATGCAAATCTTTGGATGTCTGTTCGCTACATGGCAGAACAATCGATAAAATATTGAAATACTTCTAACCGGTAAGAATGCCCATCTAATTTTTTATGAAGGGAACGAAGCATTCCAACAAAAGCTCTCATTTAAGTAAGAATGGTGTTCAAACAGGCATACTGTTGATAGTGTTGTTCTTCAATATTGTAATTTCTCAAACATTCTGAGAATGGACATTTATATTTTGTCGAGGTCAAAAGAAAATGATCGGTTTTTCATTGTAAAGCTTCTCTTTTCCAACAGTCAAAGGGAGAGCTTCGTGGAGCTGAGGAATACTATCATCTTGCCACACTGGCAGATCCTACAGACAGTGAAATTCTGATGCAGTACGCGAAACTGGAATGGGAGCTGAACCATGATCAAGGTAGAGCATTAGTTAACTTCGAACGTTCAGTTCAGGCAGCCCCTCAGAACAGGTGACTAAGAACTTGCTTTAATCTAGCTCCTTTGCAAAGTGTTGCAAATCTAATTACCCTTAGTAGCAACCTGTCTATTATTGCGGTGGAGGTACTTTTACAAAGTGCTTTTGTGCTGAAAAAGCACCATATTGATGCATTTGTGTGCTTTTGATATGGTGTTGCGAAAAGCATGAAAAGCACCCCAGGCATCAATTTGATGATTTTCAGTGCAAAAGCTCTTTCAGCTGCAGTGCCACAAGATGATTATCCTGCATGGATTTTGAAAATGATCGCAACCGTATTTTAATAACTTTCCTTTCCATATTTTCAGCGATGTTCTTGCAGCTTATGCCAGTTTTCTCTGGGAAATAGAAGACGATGGGGAAGGGGATACATCTCAACCAGAATACATCCAGGTGTCTCCTCCGGGTCATAAATTTGTGAATGTTTTATCATATGGTTCTAATGTCGTTTTGAACTTGTTGAAGGTTAAAGAGGAGGCAATTCCAACTAAGCTTGACAGCCTAGCCACTAACTAAGATTTTAAACTCTTGCAGCTTCCATCTGAGCTTACTATTGACGTGGAAGACCATGCTGCATCTGATGCCAACGAGGGTGGCAGTGCTGAGGAGTATTGTAGGAGGATGGTTGAGGAGAATCCTTGCAACTCTTTGGTTCTAAAAAATTATGCTGAGTTTCTGTATCAGGTGAGATCTGTGCCCACTTTTATCTCTTTTCTTCGTAAGGTCACTCAGTTAGTATTCTTGTTGTAGAATACAAGGAAAATCTGCGATTCGTGTTTGAGCTTTGTTTTCATAACTGGATATATCTTCACCAGATTTTATTCTCTAGAGGTGAAGCATGGTGGAAGAAGAGATTTATGGCTCGCTTTCAAAACTATTGTATGGAGTGTCCTTTGTACTGATGCCTCTAGACTAATTAATTCTTTTAACAGTTTGAATACGTGGAGGGATATTTTGCTAGCCTGAAAAACTGTTTCAAAAAAGTCTGGAAGATCTGGAGAGATCTAATAGAGGACCAGTAGTTTGATAAGGAAATACCTAACCTAGGTAAAGGACACTTTTCCATGACCATGGCATACAACTACAAGTCGATCATCAAAGAGGAAAGTCTATCTTAAGATCCAAGGAAATAGATCTTTCCAATGGGGGTGAGCGACTAGACGTGTAATTCAATATGCCATCTGGAACACATTCCATTAAGGACTAGGTGTTAGTCACCATTTATTTTTCTTGAGACAATATTCCTGGGTTGAGGGTAGAGATATTACTATAGATGTAGCTCTGACATGAGAGTAAGAGAAAGAAAGTCATTCAATGCATCCATTTTTTACTCTGGCGTATTTACAATTTGAACATATTTAGGCTATAATAGCGAAATTCATTGAATCCCATGATGGATTGAGTTGTCCTTCAACTGTCATTGCTCTTCATCATGAAGGGTAGTTAGAAAACACTATCTGGAAAGATTAATAAAAAATACATGCACAACATGTATTATATGTCTCGTAAAAATTCAAGTAAAGCAAGTTTTGCAAATACGTGAGTTGCAGTTAAGACATGGCTTAGGACTTGGCAGATCTTAAATTGTGGTAAAGATAATCATTCTGTAAAAGGATGCAAGGGTTTGGCACTGGAAATCAAAATCTGAAAAAAGCTGCAAACGGTGAGAAAGGTAAATAAACATGTTAACCAAATCTAAGAAACATGTTTAGTGATATACAAGTCTTCTATTTTAGGCTTTTGTAAACAAAATCAAGCAGTATCCATGTAATCTGTAATGCAGAAACATAAATACAAGTCTATGATGATGACAAGGATGATTTTGCGAATGTGTTCTGTATTTAGTGTAACATCCCATGTAAAATTGAAGAAAGCATGCAGCATGGGGCGGAGATCACAGTGCAAATTTTTTATTAGGTGTTGTGGGAACAAGCTATACCGTGGACTATATGCTTCGTTTACTATGTTGTTTACTTCTTTCATGTGAACTTCTACATTGGAGTCTGGAGTTGTCATTAGTCCACTGTCATTCTTGACTTTAACAATTGTTTTCAACTGACAGTCCAAGAGAGACCTTGAAGGGGCTGAGGAATACTACTCCCGAGCCATACTGGCTGATCCTAGTGATGGTGAAACCCTGTCGCAGTACGCAAAATTGGTGTGGGAACTTTATCATGATCATGATAAAGCCTTGAGTTTCTATGAGCAAGCAGCTCAAGCAACTCCTTCGGACAGGTGCATCCCTTTCTCCATAATTTAGAATTCTTAGAACTCAGAGGGGTTTTGATATTCTTTAACGTTCATAAGATGGTCCTTCAGAGCTCTAAAGTTTACGGTCTTCAGTTGGAAACTGTACAGTATTGATGCTGAGCCTCCTGTTTCTTTTCCTTACAAGAAAGAGAACATTCACTACAAGGAAGAGACTCTCTCGAAGAAAAGGGAGATGGTATGAAGGAGTCTAGTTTTAGGGATTAATACGTGTTTACCAGCCACTCGTTTCCCTATAGAGAAATTTTATGTTTGGCAAGTGTATTTTACTGGTCAGGACTCAGATGATTTGCATGATATAAGATGCTTTGATTGTTTGATAGGAATAGCAGCCAAACTATACCTTCCAATACTGACTGATTCTTGGCCTCGTTTTTTTCTTTCTTTCCTTCCAGCAATGTTCTCGCAGCGTATGCTAGTTTCCTGTGGGAAACAGAAGAAAATGAAGAAGATAGCACAAGTCAGTTTCAGATCCTCAATCACCATGAAGGTGCTGCAGCAGCTGCCAATGCTTAAAATCCATTCATAAATACTAAACCAGGAGTATAGTTACTAATACTTTATCTGAAGTAAAACAACAATAATGTGTTAAGATGGAAGCTCCAACTGAATAAATTCAAAACTGAGGGAAATTGCGACCAAATTAACAGCATTTTCTGATGACTTTTCCATCTGCTTTATTCAGTTCCCAGCAGTCTAGAACAACATTTCTGTAGCATCAATGGGTTTCCGTTGTATTTACAGATATAGTGTTGTGTGATGTATGCACAGACTGTGTAAAGGAGGGTGAGGCCATTTTTGTGCAGACATCAATACTTTTGGACCTGTGCATATGATCTGCATGCTAACATCACTATTTCATAATACGTGGGAAATAGAATGACCGTAGGAGCGCTCCAGAACCTTAGAAACATTGAAAAAATTTGAATAAACAAATAGATCCAGCTCAAGGAGCTTCATCAACCAGAGGTGCTCGATTCACATCAAACAAATGATCTCAAAATTGCAAACATATTGCCTAGAATAATGAATGTTCACTAGAAACAAGTATCAAGAAACCCCAGAAGAGTGATTCATGTGGGCAAGATCTAAATCAACCTGACCTGAAAATATCAACACATCCTTCTTAAAACTAAAAAATGTGAATGTGACTGATTTGCAACTGCTAAACCATAAACTTTTGCTCTCCCTTTGTTAGGAAACCTAAACTATCTAATCTGTTTGATCTTGTCCATTTCTTGATACTTGGTGACCTGAGAACCCTCTATCTTGGCGTGGACCAGGCCTGTAATAACCATTTCCTTTTGGTCTGTTGTAGTCCCTGTCACCTCCATCATAGCTACCTCCTCTACCAGAACTCCGAGAGCTAAAACCACCCCTTGGAGCATCTGTTGGGTAGCCACCCCTGCCTCTACCCCTTCCTCCTGTTTGGAACATTTCAATCACCACAAAATTACAACAAAGATGCAATACCATACAAGATAACTGCTCAGTAGAGAACCAGATGCTTTGTATTGCTTCAACATTCCAACAATGCTTATCCTAAAAACATAGAAAGAGAGAAAATTCCCAACAACAAAAACTGTTCATATATTGCTTATACCAATGCAAGATGTTATCATTCACACTGCAGGTGTACTGGACAGATTAGATATTTATTGCCATCAAGACATTTCTGTCACCATGCTTCTAAAAGGAAAGCCAGAAGGAGAAACAAGGAATAAAGGTTTATAGTAAATATCATTGTCAAGCTTTTGTTATCATTATGATCAATAGAAAGCAAAGCGGTGGTAATAGATGGCAAGAAAAAAACTGACAGGTCAAATTGGGGACTTGGCATAAACAAAGTCATCCAAAAGCTCCCAGGTAATTATTAAAATTATATATAATAAAATCATGCAAATCTAATTTTATGCAGCAATTAACCAATAGCAAGCTAATAAGGAACATAATATTAGTGTTAATGATAGTGGCATGGGAAAAATACGTACTTCCTGCTCGAAATGGGATGTTGCTGTTTGGTCTTCGCTCTTCAATGTAAACTTGCCGTCCACCAACAATTGCACTACCCGCCTATAGATATACAATAATATATAAGGATGTATTGCTACATTACTAAAAAAAAAAAAAAACTACTTGCCTTTAAGGAAGGGTTTTTTTTCACATCAATGTTATAACCAGAATTAAAAAGACATTACAAAGTGAAAATGGCTTTAAAAAAAAAAAAAAAAAGCACCCAAGAATCTACTAGGTAGGGAGAAAAGGAAACACAAATGAATTGGCAATCAGTTTACAAAAAATCAGCCTCCCCACCATCAAGAAAATGATCAGCAGAAAACTTGTATCTGATGTGGAATTACAAAGTAGAAAGACATGAGAAAAGGTTCAAAATGCCTCAAAATTGTACAAAATGCCTACATCAGAAAGCTTGGTAGAAAAAAGCACCAAATGCCTCAAAATTGTACAAGTTTAAACTGAGACTCCAAAATGTACATTGGAATTTTCTTTTTAAGAGAAACCGTGGATGTTACACATCCTTCACATTTGAAAGGAACACGGTTAATCAGTGAAAGTTCTTAATTACAAACTGAATGATGAGAAAGAGTAACAAATGATGAAAAAGCAAGGTGTGATAAAAATGCTGATTTTAAGGTTATTTAAACTTATATAGACCTTGACTGCATTATGAACACCAGCCATATCTTCAAATTCAACAAATGCATAACATACACCAACATCCTGCATGTAAACAAGAATCAACCTTTCAGCACAACAGATTTAAGGAAGAAAAGCAAAAATATACAGTCAAAACAGGTGCATGGATTTAACCTTGCGACTTCGAATGACTACTCCATCAGGCATGATGTCACCAAAATTCTTGAATTCCTCTTCAATCTCAGCTTCTGATAAGGTAGGCAGCAAGTTTCTCACGTATACAGACCTTATTTCATCTGAAAGTGATTCACACACCCACCCACCCCAGACCAAAAAAAGAATCAGTTTGAATGCTCGAGAAATTTAAGAAAGTCGCTTTCAAGTTCCAAAATATAAATATAAATAAAAATACTTGTGCAGAGGTCTACTTTTGGGGGGGGGGATCAAAGTCATAATCAATTCAATCAAATTGTTGTAGATTTTGAAAGTGGCATGATTTATTGGAAATATCAATCACTGTGTCAAAGTGATAAATTGTAAAGGCAAAGCTCAAATATAACCTTCATGAATTTCCTCAGCTGTCTCTGCCTCTGGCCTTTCAAATGAATCTGACATCACAGTTGATTGTTGAACAGGGGCCTGTGAAGCGTGATTCCATTCTGAAGCAGGAGGTACATTCTTATTGACAGAAGGCTGGGGAGTCACTGATGTGGCAGATTGCCCCTTAGCAACACGTAACTTTCAATACAATTTAGGAAAAAGGAAAAAGAAAATTCAGTCTTCTATATATAGATGAATCTCAAATACTACAGATACATATTTTATGCATATATGTGCTATATATTGAATCAACATAACTACCATGTATGGTACATACAATAGAAGCATATGTGTGTTTTTGGGGCTCTCTAGCAGGTTCCTCAACAGAGGGAGGCTGGTGGTCTGGTGCATTGCTTGCTGTATTTTTGAGTGAGCCATTTGGCTTTTCCACAGAGTTTTCCTCCAGAATGTTTTCAGACTCGGATGCTTGCTGCAACCTTTTCTCTGGGAAAGTATAGCTGTCAACAGGACCATTTTCTTTGGCGTCAGCAGGGGCCACAAATTCCCTAGCCTGGGTTTCTCCACCCATTAAATAGGTAGGAACTGTAAAGTTGTAGATAAAAAAAAATTATTTTCTGTATCTGGTGAAATTGACTTTTGGCCACACTCGATTTTAACTAGAGATATTTGGTAGCATAATTAGATTCCAGTCATAGCTTCACAACTCCTGACCTTGAAAGTAAATATACATCCAGTAGCTGTACACTTGCCATTACTCTATTGCTTAGAACTCGAATGTCAATCACACAGATTCCATCAAAGAACAATGACAACATCAGTAACTTACTTCCTCCCCATCTATGTTGAATAGCAAAGCAATATGTGAACAAAATCCAGGATTCATCATATAGACAGTTCAGGCTAATCCATAATACCTGGCTCAGAAATGGCACTTGGAGAATTGAGTTTGGAATCAAGATGGATCTGGGCTAATAAGACTGCTGGATGATGGTGAGTTGGTTGTTCGTCAGTGAAGTGAAAAACATCATTAAGAACAAAATAGCCTTTCTCCTGAGGGGCAAGAAAAAATGTCTCTACAAATTTCCTCTTATTATCAAAGCCTTTTACTTGCACGTAACCAGAAACCATCACAAGAACACCTCCATTCCAAGAATCTAGGGCATGCGCTGTCCTGATCTCAATTCCAGTATACTTGAGTGACATGATGAGAGCATGGATTTGCTGCCGAAAAAGAAAAGGAAAGGGAAACTGTTATCAGGGTCCTAATTAATACACATCCATGCATGATATAAGAGGTGTACAGAACAAAAAAAGGGATCATTGCCTGGAAAACTATAAACTTCTCAGGTTTGCAACCAAACATCATTATGCATCAATGTCAAAGACTATGTATCTCCATATTCTTTGTCCACGACCCCACATCAGAAGAACTTTAATTGGTAATGGTCTTTTATCAAAATACAAGTAGCAAGGGAGGGGGGGGGGGGGAGAGAAACTGACATAATGTTAATAAAGCATACTTGATTTCAGGTAACATAAAAGCTTAGAAAGAATGTCTGTGTGTGTACATGTGTGCCTGCAAGGGAAATCACATTTCCACCATAAAGGCACAGAAAGGGAACTACAGTTTCCCAAATCGATTCAATTAATAGAGCCTTAATGTTCAATTGTAATAATATTTATATAAATTAAAAAATTCCAAGGGCTCATATGCTAGTGCGGTGGCTTATATAAAAGTACTATAATTAGAAGCTCTGCACTTATAAGAGGTTGTTGTAAGGAGTTATGATGTTTTAGCTGGCATGATTTTGAAAAAAGCTTCTACAACAAAGAATAATGTGTTTTCTTATCCTTTGGTAAATAAAAGGTACAAGAGTAACCTTTCTTCATACAGAAAAGTTTATTGAGATTATAACCTATTTGTGCATCCTGTCCTTGTGAAATCACCACTGGCGAGCTCTGAGCCTCTTTACCTCTTAATTTTAAATTACTTTCAAAGCAAACCAAACCCTTACTAAACTTTATGCAGCAACCAGGAAGCAACTTGAAATCAGCTTAACAAACCACCAAACAAGACCCTAGGTTGTCTTCTAAGAAAAGCTAAAATCAAATTGTGAAAATTCATCACTATACGATGGAATACGAACAATAATTTCCCATAATAAATGAACTAACCTTCTCTTTAAGAAGAAAGTAATTTATAACAAAGATTGAGAAAACAATTTCAAGAAAACGTTTATGATTTAGGTCATAAATAATTTAATATTTTTCTTTTGTTTTTTCTTTTTGAATGTTTCTGTTTGTTGATAATAAATTACAAAAAGATCCTTAATATGAGTTTGCGGCTAAATAAGCTAAGGTTTTTATCTTTTAATTTTACTACAAATCGCATATCTTTAAAATGCAAATATTTTTGTATATCAAATGTGTGTGCCTTGCTTAACACCATGCATGCATATATGCTCTGCGCTAGCCACATTGGATTCAACACGCACTCACAAACACAGGCATGTATTGATATAAACACAAATGTTCAGTTTACAAGTTGGTTTTATTTAATGCTCTCTGTGACCTTATTATGTCTCCTTGGAGATGGTTATCAAAAATTTATCCCTAATAAACAGTAAAATTTTGCTTCAAGGTTGCAATAAACAAAATGCATTACACAGCATAAAAGAAGTAGAAAAATGCTGTCACTATCGTACTCGTGTAGTGAATTTCTCTTCTGATTGAGAAAAAAAAGAAAACATACACACAACTTAAAGCTATGTCTCTAATGATGGAAAGTAAAATCAAATCGTAAATCGCTGACCATTCTAAACAAGAATACACAGGACATCATCGTTTGCATAATTTTCCTTCTTTTCTTTAGTTAATTAGCGTTAAAAAAGAGCCATTACCTTGTTGCCATTTTTTTTCTAGTAGCTAATTTGATTCAAAACATGCATACATTTCAGGGTACTCAAAATTTTAGCTTGTATTAAAACTGGGAATTTCTCGTTAAGGAAATCGAAAGACACCAAATAAAAAAAATACAAAAAAAACACAATGATGGCACAAGTAAAGCAACTGCAAAATGGCCAATCAAATATTATAGAAATCGATTAAAAGAGAGAGAGAAAGAAAGGGAAGATTACTGACGAGCATTGTAGCAGCGGATTCTCTGATAGAGCCATCAATACGAAGCATAGTACTGGCATCGCTGTAGAACTGGTGGACAAACTCGGGCTGTTGCTGTAATACTTGATAGTACTGTGCCACAAAGTAAGTCCCTACCTACAACAACCAAACATTTCTTTATTTCAGTTACAAATGATAACGTAAAGAGTATAAAATATATGTTTTTTAAGGAGCCAACGGACGGACGAACCTGAGCAGCACTGACTGGAATGTGATAGGGCACCGACATCGACATTTCCGAAAAAAGAAAAACCTAGATCTATAAATGTCCCTCTCTGTCTCTCAAGATCTGCAGCATCAACACATTGTCTAAAAATAGAAGATAATAAACAGAGAGAAAGCAGGATCTGAGTGGTGACTGTTGTATTTGCTAGATAAAGAAAGAGAGATACCTGGAGACTCACTCACTCACTCACTCACGGGAGGGAGGGAGGATAATACTAATACCCTACAAGATTTGAGTGAAGAAGATTTTCTCCCACTCCTTTCCCCCTTTTCTTTTTTTCTTTTTGTATTGATCATGTGTTGTTTGTATTATTATTACGTTGTGTTCTTTCTTTGTTTTTTTGGGACAAATGCATCATCATCTTGTCCCTTAGGTTTCGGAAATCGGTTAAATTAACCCCTTGTAATTTGATTTTAACATAACAATCCTTATATTTTTATTTCGTTGTCACATATGGTCCCTCTTACAATTAATGAATGTACGGATATTTATTTTTGCTGTTAAAAGGTATTTTTGCATTTTTTTTATTTTAAATTAATTTTTTTTATTTTTTATTATTTTAATGTGGAAACAAGTTTTACAAAATAAATAAGTATTATTTTAATATGTTTTTAAATAAAAAAATATTTTAAAAAATTATTATTATTATTATAATTTTAAAAACTAAATCAGTATGGTTAGTTATTAGTGGTAGACATTTGGATATAAATTAATTTTTAAAAAAATATATTAGAAAAAAAATCTTTAAAATCTATATTATTATTATTATTATTATTTCTCATGTTTATAGGGCCAAAAAAAATATTAAAGTGTGGTTGTAATTATTTTATAAAGTGCTTTTTATTTGAAAATATATTAAAATAATATTTTTTTTATTTTTAAAAAAATTATTTTTAATAGCAGCATATCTAAATAATTTAAAATTATTATTTTAAAATAAAAATATATTTTTTAAAATATAAAAATTAACTAAACCTAATCAATTTAATAGGCTGAGACCAGACAATTTCTTTGGCCCTCTTTCCTATGATGTCTGTTAGTGCTAGCCGTCAAAATAACTATAAAAAAGTAATAATTAAAGGGACTTTTAATTTACTTGCTAACCCTACTGCTTGGTGCTATCTTGCACTCGTGGAACATGGCTCGCTTTCCTTTTTGTCTACCTTTTCATTTTCTTTCAATGACTCCCGAAAATAAATAAAGAACCTTTATTACTTTCTTTTTCATATTACTTTTTAATTTGAAGCTCGTTTTGTTACTGTTTTTTAAAATATTAAACTCTTTTTATTCTAAAATATGTTTTCCAAACTCTGCTTAAATTCGGAAAAATGAAAAACTAGTTTTAACATAGATTTATTCTTAACAACACTAAAATTTCTGGACAATTACCTCATCATTTAATCAAAATATAGGTATGTATCCTATAGTGCAAAATGTCATCACCATATTCACAGATTAATTTTTGAAAGGACAATTCAGATCTTCTGTATCACAGCATGAAGGTCATTTGTTGTCTGACACAATCATAGCAATGCCAAATCTATGCTTCTGCTAAACACTGTCAAATACTGTGTTTGATTCCTTAATAATATAATGCTGCTGTTGTTTCTTGTTTATTCCATGCTACAATGGAAAAGTTGCCCCTTTTTTGTTTACAGAAAGAGGGACATCCGGGATCTCCAAGGATCTAATGGCAACCATGGCAGAGACCATGTCTCTAAAACATCATCATAGCAAATCATGACCATCGGGTGTCCATCCACTACATCTTATTCTGGAAAAAAACTAGCAATTGTAGATGAAAGTGATACACAGGTCTTTTGTTTGTCAGCATTGTCAAGTAAAAATGGTAGCTAGGTATAAAATGCAGCAATACAAGCAGCAAGGCAGCATACACGAAATTTTTTTCCTTTTTCTTTTTTGTAGCGTATTCATAGCCTTACCAAATAAAACCACAACAAATTCCATAAGGAACTTCCACTCATGAATCAGAAGTGGAAGATCAGGCAAACACAATAGACATGTAAGAGAAGAGAATCCCAGGTTACCAAGTTACTGCAATAGCAAAAGTAACTATTGTTTCTTTCCATTAATTCTCGGTGCTATCGGCATTGATGCTCAGCATCCCTTCAAGAATCTGCACTTTTTCATCCACAATCTCATGATTTTCTCCCTTGAGCTAAGCTTACGCGCAATGCTCGTCCCTCTAGTTCCTAAATAAGGAACACAAGAGCCATTGATTAATTGCTTTCCAAAGAAAAAAAAATGGTAGTAGTAACTGAGAAGGTATTCAGAGAGTAGAGGGAGATGGACTGTACCACTCCATCAAGAGATACAAGGGCTGTTTGCATCTCTGCTTTTGTTGAATAACATACAAAACCGTAACCACGGGATTTTCCTGTCTCCCCATCATATAGAACCCTTGCTCCAACAACGTCACCATATTCTTGAAAGGCTTGTGTCAAACTTTCAGATGTTGCTGACCAAGATAAATTTCCTACAAAAAGTTTGTATTCTGTTTCTGGATATAATGGTTCTTTAGGTTTAGGATTGTCTGAAAAGTTCACCCTCAAGAGGCGACCCATGTATTGCTGAAAAGGAGAAAAATATTGAAGCTTGAGGTCAAATGACTTGTACATATTTTAAGCATTCACACTCACTCACAGAGAGAGAGACAGAGAAAATCATAGATGTGAAAGATGAGTTATTACGCTTTCATCAAGATTTTCAATGACTGCATTACAATCTTCAATGCTGCTCATTGTCACGAATGCGAAACCTCTGCTTCTTCCAGTTTCTCTGTGATAGAGAACCTGCAGCCATGCTCATTCTTCAGTAAAGGAAATAAACAGTACTATAGAATCCCATGAAAGCATTAGTAGCGGGATTAGGGCAAATTGTAAGCTAAAGACTAAAGAGTAATCAATACTTGAGCAAAAGTTCTAAAATATTCAAACCATTTCATTACAAATAATCAAGTTTCCATCATGATATAGTACTTAAGCATCAATGTTCTGAAAAAAGTACGAAATCAGTAATAACAAGAGAAGGGCTGTCTAAATTTGGATGTTCAGGAGTCCTGAAAACAAAGGAAAATCAATGCAGTACTTTATTGCACACAGAAGCGGATTTCACTCTTTCACTTCCCAAAACCCCGTGTAGCAGTGAAATTTGGGAATAAAACTTCTCTAGCAGCAAATGTAAGATCATCAGTTAAACAATCATTCACCTCTCCTTTTTCACAGGCAACAATTATGCACCTCCTCGTGCATCGGTTCACATTGAACAACCTACTTAGTTGCGACTCATCCTTGAATCCAAGTGAATGTAGAAGATAACAAGGAAAATGTTGCCACAATGATAACATGTGGCTCCTCCTTCATAGTTTTTTTCTAGGACAGTGGAACACATTCCTGACTGATGGAGTGATCGTGATAACAAGGGAATAACAGCATACTCAAGCCTCCAATTTGCCGATCCAATCTTTTCAAAGAGGCAACCTACAACTTTGTCTTGAGATTATAAAACTGAATTATCAGGCTTGTTCCATTCATCCAAGTTCAAGAAGCTCATATAGTTTATGTTCAATCTATTACCATTTACCACTCTATTGCCAACTGATCACCAACACAGGAATTTCACTACTTAGATTGAATTGTCCAATTAACCTACATTTTAAAGTTATCAGAACCTTCACTCATGGCATATTAATGCAAACATATGCACCTTGCTCACACTACCAAAGCAAGCTCAAGTTTTCATAGCCCATCAAAAAATTTAGATTTAAAGCACATGCCATCTGTCGATCCAAGTATCTCTATGGTGAACTTTCGAGCTGAATTTTCTAGCTATAGCAGAGCTATATTTAACAAAGTTATTTGGTTCTTGCATGTTTGGTGAACCACTTTGCCACTACACTATATACGTTGGCATCATACACAGGCTTTGCTTATTCATGAGTTGATGGTAAATCTAGTCAAAATTGCATATCCTACTTAAGTAAAGTATAAAATAGCTAATATAATTAGAAGGAAATAAATCACCCTCTCAATTATCTCATCATATGCATTAATGTTTAACATACCTCGACCATCTCTGGACTACCATACTCTTGAATGATTCCAGCAAGCTGTGCGCTGTCAACATTATATGGCAAATTCCCAAAGTAAAGCTTAGTATTAACAGGGATCTCATTAGTTTCTCCTTTTGCTTCTTCTGAAGCCAGTTCCTCTTCCTCCACCGCAGAAGCAATTGCAGGTGCCTCCTCTTGAGCAAAAGCAGCAGATACTCTCGGCACCCTCCATGTGACTGCAACTTGTGCAAGTGGTTCTATAACATAATCAGAGCGATATAACGAGGCTAACATGATGCGAGCTGGCGAGACTTTGAGGAGAGAATGATCCAATGGACAGTGCTTGATATGCATGCGTTTGAAGGGGTGAATTGATGAAGGAGAGAAAGACGAGCCTGCAGCTGCAGCTGCAGCAGCAGAGGCAGCCATGGTGCAAGAAAATGACTCGAAAAGTGCTGGTGATGGTTTTTTCAGTTATGGGTGGGGGTATGATGACTTGAAAGTAAGTGTTAATGGAGGGACGGGAGAAGGGTTAAGCTGTGCAAGCTGATGTGGGCAGATTGTGTCCAATGAGATGAGGGTAGAGATATACACAGGGGGATAAGGTGAGTTTACCATGGATCAGACTCAGACTTCAGTGGCGGTAATTATTGGTCTCTCTTGCCTTTTTCACTGCTAGAACTGATGCTTGGTCTATCCGTTGTTTGACATGTCTTTCTAGATTCATCAAGGAAAAAATGAACGACACGCCTTTCAAGATCTGTAAATGAGAAACATGTCTTTTGGACCAACTGCTGTTGTCACTCCACACTTGATAATAGCATTTCACTCAACAGTCTCGTTATAAGTTCAAATGATTTTGATGAGTGAGCAGTGAAGTGTTAGATCTTTCGATTGGCAATTGCCTAAAAGCTAGTACATGAATGGGAAATTGTTTAAGATCCACATTTGCATGCATACATATGTATATTTGCTATTCAAAAAAAAAAAAAAATGGATTAAAAAAAAAAAACAAATGGCTGCGGCCAAGAAACATTAAGGGTTCTGGCATATCTTCTTAAGGAAGTTAAAAGTTTGGTTCTCAAGAACTACTTCTGTGATTTTAATGCAGAAGCGAGTTGTAAGGAGATCTACTGTTACTAAATCACAAGTAATTTTGTTCCTGGGTAGTCTGGATCAACAATTTCAATAAGATGTTGGCACAATCTGGCTGCCATGAGATATTTTGGATGTTACTCGTAGGGGTGAGAAAAAAAAACCAAGAAACAGAGAAAAAGATAACCAAAAAAACTAAACCGTGAAAAAAAACCAATTAAAATTATGAAAAAACCAACCGGTTCGGTTCAATATTGGTTTTATAAGCCTAAAAAAACCAAACCGAAAAAAACCGAGCCAAACCGGAAAAAAAACCAAGCAAAAACCGGTTTAGAACTTACTCATCCGGCGACATCAATGCATCCATGTACTGTTTTTGCCACTCTCATGTACACGTTAAATGATGATACTGAACATATAGTCTGAGTTTGTTAGCTCCACGAATCACCATGGACTTTGGCTGGAGAGCCATGCCTGCAACTGCCCCATGTATTGTTGAACCTTTCCATCAATGATTGGTGCGGGCTGGCTGATCTTTCTGATCTCCCTTTCTCTGGATTCCCCTGAACTACAAGCTCATAATGTGAGGATTTCTTCTTCTGGGCTACAAAATCATAATGTAAGGACTAAGGACTCTGTTATGTGAACACTGCTCTTCATGTGGTTTCTATTACAGTATAGCAATATTGCAACTGAGGTTATCACGCTTCCATTAGGAAACAAAAATGCCCTAGCTATAATCATAGCTATCATGATCTCAACTGTCGATCCAGTGTGTACAATCAAACAATTAGATTCTCATGAAACGTGGTTTATCGGTTGCGATCTTTCTTCTCTGGCTGGATGCTTCAGGTGGTGACCATTTCTTTACTTTAAGCTCACTCTTGTTATCAGAAGTGTTCTTGGACTTTCTTGTACTTGATGGACTTGCATCAGTGATTTGACCGGGGATAACTTTACATGGTTCATGTCTACTTTCCATCAGCTTATTATTCTTCGAAGCTGTAGGTCGTGCCACTTTAGTCCAGTTGTTACTTCCAATCACCGCATCATTGTCTAGATACAAATTCGAAAATCCACAAGTTAGAGATCTTCACGGCATCTAAATAGATCGTGGGCATACAAAAACATAACTGGAAAGGAGTGCAGATAGCTGGGTGCGTAAACAGCAAAAAGACATGCATATGAACAAATGTGATACTACAATGGTTATCAGAGATCCTAAGAAAACTGGCCATTATGTTCCTAAACAAACACAGCATCTTGTTCCCCAAAATTTTTATAATCTGATGCTTCCAAACCAGACAGACTTTAAGTTATTTCAGGCTTTATGTATCCAGAGACTTCCCACTGACATGGTTTCCTAACTGCACTAGAACCTTCTGCATCTTCCATAGTCTTATTCAATAATTTGAAAAGCTCAGAATTTAGAGCATAATAATCAACAAGGATATCATACGATGACAATCAAAGCTTATGCGTTGTCAGAAAGGAATTAGACTCTGGATGACTTGCATTGTTGCCTGAAAAGCCCAAAACCAAAAGCATTTTTCATTACTACAGTTATAGCTCCTACACAAATATATCAATCTTTTGTGCTACAAACATAAGAGTAATGAAAGCTTACTTTCATTCTCCAACCCTAAACCACGTTGAAGCTAGCTTCGGTTTAATTTATATTTATATGTCTATATGAAGCTCTTTGATGCACCTATTAAGACATGATAGAGTACAACACCATAGTAATAATAGTAGACAGTAAATAGTACTTCAAGAGATAAATTTGGATTTTAAATGGTTAACAGGAAAAGAATACTACCAGGACTAGATAAGACAGCACGTGGACGTGGGATCGAACTGGCTCTAATATTCAGTCTATCCTCCTCGGTAGAATTGCTTTTCTTCTCTGCTTCTGAGAATCAATAGAGTTAATTTGTAAGAACTGACAAATATCTCTGCATATAATTTGAATTTTGTGTCATGAATGCAATGGGCTAAACTTTACCTTCAGAAACAGAAACTTTTGGCATGATTACATTCGGTACATAAGACTTCGGAATTTTGGCTACGATTGGTGGAGAAACATCTTGGTGCCCCTTCACTGCAAATAATGAAGGTCAGCAGGAACATATGGACCAAATATGAAAGAACAAACTGATTTGAAAAGGGAAAATTAGCAATAAATTTCATTATTTAATTTGTCAGTGTTTATCTAATTTGAAACAAAGGATAGCAGCTTCTCAGATGTATGCTCATTGCGTAGTTTCCTATCTAATGCTTATTTCACATTCTGCACAGCACATGATTCTGTACCATCTTATTTCTCAGAGCATAGCACTCCTTGTCAAATAATAATAACACCCCCTTGAGTTGTGACATCAAAATTACCAGCAAGGTGGTGAAAACTTGAAAATTGAATATTGAAGAGGTTATGATAGCTAATGGAGGCATCATTTTCATAAAACCCCCCCCCCCTCTCATTACTAATAGTAAAATTGGAATAAGACAGGCATGTCGTATTGCTACGGCCGATCTGTCACCCAACATCCTGAAACAACCTAAAGGCTTCAGCAAAAATAAACAGCCGTGAATACTCATCCAGCCGATTAGAAACAAAAAACAGCTTTGCTGAAGACAGAAATTTCTTTTACACCATCCCATCCAACTTAAAAAATAAGACATACATGAACTTGGCAGAGCAAAAAATAACCAGTACTTTTTTATCAACTATCAAAGCTTAACCATACTATCAACAAAGCAAGCAGTTGAATTCTTGGCCAAACAGCAACAACCCAGAATAACATATTCCAAATATTTGTCAGACAGAAAATAAGTATCACAGATCTTATCAAAACGCATATGTTCAACTATTTATCCCAGCTCGGAGTAGCAGAGGTAGCTTAGCAAGCTCAGACTGCTGATAAGATAAATCAAACTAATTGGAAAAAAGAAAAACTTTTGCCACAAAATTCAAAATAAAGAAAGAAAAAAGGGCTGGTATAGGAAAGAGAGAGCAGGAAGTACCTGGAACGCAAGGATCCTGCAAACAAAGAAACTGGATATCTTTCAATGAAAGCAACGAGCTCCAGTCGTGTGCATGTTGATCGTCTCGCCCATCTGTTCTCACCTTCACCTTTGGATACACTTGAAACAAATTCCAAGAAAAAAAAAACATGTCAAAATACAAAGAAAATTGACAACTTTCTATAAAGAAATTCCAAAGATCAAAAACCCACTTTGTATTTTTTGTAATCAAACCACTTGCTATCCTGTTTTGGATGAAACTATCATTAAGTATGATGACAAGTGGAGGTGGTTTTATTGCTCTGTTGAGAAGCAAAACCACAGCAGAAACAGTAAAAACAGGGGCTTTTGTGAAGTGGGTAATCCAAGGTGAGAAGAGTGTGTTGATGAATGGGTTATGGAACAGAGTTCTGAAACTGAAAAGTCTGTAAGAGAGTGAATTGCGTTATGCGTCAGCTGCGCAGAAGAAACTTCAGGAAAGCAAGAGCAATGGTTTGGTTTGGTCAAAGACTCAATTGATGCATATGTTCGGCATTTGGCAATAGGTTGGGCCCTACTAACATTTCTTTTTGGCAATGCGCTGAAGCAAATCGGATACGCAACAAATAAATGATATTTTATTAATTAGTTTTTTTTAAATTTATTAATCTTCATTTAAGATTTTCTTCTCTTACTTGCATATAATTTTAAGAAAAAAAAAAACGAGCTCAGATAATAATTAATAATATCATTCCATAAAATTTCTTTTAATATTATATTTCTGGAAGAATTGAGATTCGACTAAAAATAAAATTATTTTAACATTATTTATTTAATTTTAGTATTTAAGAATCTTTAAACAATATAAATAAATTATGCAAGTCAGAGATTTTTATAGATTTATAAATCCCATTAAAAAATAATTAATGTTTTAAAAATCAGTCATATTAACATCCTTCTATTGCCTCCTTTCTTTTTCACATAAATATTTTTAAAATAAGTTTTTTTTGACGAAAACAAGTGGGGAATGATGTAATTTCATCCGTTCAACCCAAATAAACTCTATAATTTTAAACCCTATTCCATGCAAAATAATTCAATTAACAAATCAAATCAGTTCTGATAAAGAATTGATTGATTCCAAACAAGCTACGGTTAGGTTTTACAGGTTTTGTGGGTGGTGAAAGTCCTTGATGATTGTTAAACCAGGTGGTGTCAATGTCATGTCACAGCTGATGCTTTAAGCCGTGTAATTTGTAATTACCCCAAACCAAAAAGCTCGTTTTGCTTTTTTATTTTAATAGGCTAATTTCTTGTTTATCCTTTGTTGTTGTGTAGATTTGAGCAGTATGGTGTCAGTTGTGTAATCGTGACCTTGTGGATGCTAAAGCAGGTCTAATAATTTCTTATTTCAAGCTGCTTGATAACATTACCAAAGCCATGTCTGGATTGTCTTGCAGGATGCATTGTGGAAGTATCTTACCTTTTCTTTGTGACCGCGTCTCTCTCGTGCATTTCATCAAACACTTTGCGTGCTTAAACAGGAACGCGAGTCTTCAAGTAAAAACCAGTCAATGCAGGAGCAGAGAAGGGGTGGGTATTGAGAGAGAGCTTGATAGATAAAGCATGGAGAGCGACACCAGAGGAAAGAGGACAGAGGGTAGTAGCGCAGGTTTTGAAAGGGGAAGCGAGGGTAGGGGGGCGCAACATGGAAAGAAAGGTAGAGAAGTAGATACAGGAATTTGAGTTAGCAGAAATGAGGGTTGTCATCAAAACAACGTTGGAAGGTGGGATTTGAGAGAAGATGCAATGAGTGTTAAGATAGAAAGGAATTGTTGCTGGATTTGGAGTGGAATGTTGTTAGAAAAAAGAAGGGTCCTATTTTTTTCAGGAGTTGTAGTGCTGGATTTTGATTGATTCGTGGGTCACTTGTCACTGAAACTGAATCCAAATCCATCATGGTATTAGTCAGATTCTCAAGTCTGTTGCTGCCGCCGCCGCCGCCATGCAAATTAATTGATTGATAGCACAGGGATGATGATAACTGCTGTAAATCCTAAAATTTTCTCTGTTAAGAAATCAATAATATCACCGGAGAAAAATAAAGGTTATATAATTGAGTGTCGCCCACTCTGATCTGTCAACAAACCATCATCTGGTCAGGACCCCAGCTGTTTGAGTTTCAACTGATTATTTTTTGGTGCTTTGCTTAACAAATTGTCCAATCATTGATCGCCTCCAAGGGGTATAAAAAAAATCAAGTAAAATTTAGTATGAAAAAAAATTAAATGACGTGAATGGAATCAAAATAAAATTTAATTAGTAAGAGAATTTAAAAAATAAGAATTAAATTTAGTATAAAAATCAAAAGAATCTGAATAAAATTAAAAAATATATATAAATAGAAGAAAAATTTTAAAAATTAATAATTAATAATAAAAATTAAAAATTAAATTAGACATAAAATATAAATGGTAGGAGACTCTCGTGTTTTGGCCACCTATTTTTTTTATTAATATTTAATATTTTAAAAAACTAAATCACTCATAAATCAACTTGATAATAAAAAAAAATCAAAATTTAAAGATGAAAAAACCTTTCAAAGAAAGCTTTATTTTTGTTTTTTTCTAGTAATTTAACTGTGTAGAAAAAACAAATGACTAGAAGAGCTGATACAAGTTAATGGTTTTTTTTATTATAAGGCTAATTAGGTCATTATATTATTCATAAAGAAAGTAAAAAGGTAATTTTGCTTCTAATTAATGTTCCAATGACTAATTTGTTCATATAAAAAAACTAAATTACCCCGGCTATTTTTAGAGTCAAAGCGGAGAGAGTAAGTATTATTTATTGCTACAATAATTTCCTCTCAGAGTCCTAGCT